>NC_092333.1:540452500-540782500 GCF_046630445.1 Rutidosis leptorrhynchoides
AAAATTATAGCACGTTAACATACATCAGATGTATGTTAACGTGATGTAAAAAATATGTATTTTTATTTTTTTTATGAATCTAGAAAATGAATAATAACTCCACATTTTTTTTAAATCTAAACTCTAATTTTAATGTTATAATAATAACAATTTACTTATCCTTTTTCCCAAAAGGGTGCTTAGCTCTGGATCTTATATATATATATATATATATATATATATATAGAAATTTAGTGTAATTGGGGAATTTAATTTACACTTGTAAATAGGTTAAGAGGTATAGAGTGTATACCCATTACCCATTAAGTTATACATTACCCGGACCCAAAAATAGTTTTCCTTTATTTACTATCTTGACTTGGTCTACTCCAAGTTGAGTTTTAGCTTTTTGTCCAAGTTAATTTTAGCTTGCTGTCCAAGTTGAGTTATAGCTTGTTGTTCAAGTTAGTTTAGCTTGTTCTCCAAGTTTTAGTAAATATGGAAAGAATAATTCTTCTTTATGGAAAAGATTATTATCTTATGAAAAAATGGTAATTCTTTTTTATGAAAAAAATTATTATCTTTTGGAAAAGATTATTTTATTTATGGAAAAGATTAATGTCTAACCACAAAGAATATTATGGGAGATATTTATGGAGAGTCAATCGGCCAATTGAATCGAATAAATCTTCTTCCATAATTACGGGTGCCTATAAATATATAGATGATTATTCATGAGAGTACACACAATACAAAACCTTAAATACTCTTCTACAAAAGGTTCTTGTTTTTTTTGCCAAAAACAAGAACATCATCTCTGTCTTACCCAAAGTGATATTCGTGTAACCCAGGCAATTACGGTCGAATAATTACTTTCGGAAAGTGATACCACGATTCAGTGATATATCCGGGTAGGGATGACAATGGATCGGATATGGATCGGATGATGTCATATCCATATCCACATCCATATCCATTTAATTTTACTCATTCATATCCATATCTATTTAATTTCAGCTCATCCGTCCATATTCATATTTGATGAAATAGACGGGTTAATGGATATCCGTTAGATATCAACTGAAATGTTAATCCAACGACGATTATATCAAATTAATATAGATTACAACAAATGTAAGTATTTTATCTTTATATTTTTTATTTGTTACACATTTGTTGATTGTAATTTGTCACCGATTGTGAATTCAGTCGAATAAAATACCTTATAATATGAGTTAATATATGTTTAAACTTACTTTGAATATTGTTAGTAACAATTTAATACTTGTGACCAAGGTTGCAAAATTCGTTATTCGGGGATTAATTGGTCAGGACTTTGGAAGGATTAATCGGTAATTCGGGGATTAATCGAGGATTAATAGGATTGTACTTTATGCATTAAATATTAAATTTTAAAAATTATATGTGTAAATATAGAAGAAAATCATAAACATAAACATAAACTTTAACATAACTGTCTAAATTTGTTCATCTTATTCAAAAACTATAAATTTCTAGTTTAAATTCATGTTAAAATGTTGACCAATCTTGACTTTGACCGAATTTGATTACCAAATTCGATTTTGACCCATCAATTGACGTTGACCAATTAATTAAACGGATTTTGGAAAATCGGAACGAATTTCTTAAAATTGATTAATCGGATTAATCGGCGAGTATAAGGGTTTTTTACAACTGCTAGTGTGACTACCACAACCCTTATTTTCATTAATTATTTAAGAATTTGTAGGTTATATGTATATGTATATCGATATGTAGATGTATATGCGTGTATTTTAATACTTATGTATGTATATATAGATGTATTTCGGGTGATAATGGATATATTAGTGGATGATAAATTGTCATCCATATTCCATTCATGAAATATTTAGATCACCCATATCCATATCCGTTAATCGTTCATTTACATCATCCATATTCATTATAAATGGATCAGATCGGGTGGATGTCCATGATGGAACATCCATTGCCATCTCTATATTCGGCTATCGATTATTTTACCCTACACAAAAATCTAAAAACTCAAACATATATTATATATATAACAAAATCAACTCCAAAGGGTTGCTTAGACTCGAAGGACAATCACAATGTCATTTATTATCACAATAGTCATAACGGTTTCTAACATGCAATCCAAACTAGGGGGACGAGTCTAAGTTAATACTTCCATTCCTTTGATTATTTGTCAGTTTAAGTTATTTGTATTTAATTATTATATCAAATAGTAATTGAAAAAGCCTTGTCCTAGTTTAATCAATAGTAATTATCTTCTCGAAGAAATCACTCCCCATGGACAACAAACATGTGTTACTATCACCAATCTACAATACCATTACGTGATAGTAGAATTTTTTTGGCGGAACAGTGTATATCCCAAACCCGTTTAACGTAGTGGTGTGGGCAAAAAAAAAGTGTTGAACAAGTGTTTCTAGCATTTGAAATTCCGAGACCCTAGTGTGTTTGACAGAAAGTATTGAAAAAGTGAAGAATCTTGCAGGTAGACCTGGTTCCGGGTTTTCAAATTCCGAGACCCCCAATAATTGTCTGCATCGTCTGAAAAAGCTGCAGAACAGAAACCCTAAGATGCCCATTCCGGGTTTCCAAATTCCGGGTCCCCCTTATATTTAAATTTCAGCATGCAGCAATGGCAAAACACACCAACTATTTATTACTTTATCATACTCCAAAAATTGACACCTGAGTTTTGTAAATTACATTATAATTTTTGACAAAAATGGCGGGAATACATGTACATCAGCAGCCTTTAAACACTGATTTGTTATGGTTACAAGAAGTTAGTAGACATAGATCATGTTCATTTTTAAGCGGTGATATTGACAGTACACAAATGAAAGCGAGAAGAGCTGATAGTGGACTAGGTTAGTGGCAGGGGGTCCCGGATTTTTAAATTCCGGGATGGTTATTTCAGTCAGAAAATACAGAAAAAAGCAGAAATGACATTTAGGGTGCAGGGGTGCCGGATTTTCAAATTCCGGAACTTTGTCGGTTTGCAAAATTCTGCCAACTTTTGCACTTTTTTGTGACGTGTTAGGGGGTTCCGGAATTTCAAATGCCGGAAACATTTGTTCAACAATTTTTTTTTTTGACCGTACTACTACGTTAAACGGGTTTGAGATATACACTATCCCGCCAAAAAATTCGCGATAGTAGTTGTCTCATTTTTAGAGGATAGATTTTGCCCATCAACCTTTTTGGCAAGTATGTTAACCGCATTCTCCACACGTTTCATCATTTTTGCAAATTACTGTTATAAATTATGTACGTATGAAACTGAAAACACATAAATGCATTGCTATATAATTGTAAACGTAACAATAAGGTGAAATGCAAAAACGATCAAACCGAATAACAGGAGTGAACCGGGCTTGTGTTTGACACAATTCCCTTAAACAGATTCGATGTCTATTCCCAGGGTACACCGATTCGAAGCAGCGTACTGCCGGACCTAACACTTGCCTAAAATGATGTCGGAGACGTGAACAAGCTGAGATAAACGAATTCGATGTGCAGTTTTTTTTTTGTTGTGTCTTGTTTCTGCAGACTGAGCCACTATTTATTCACATAAAGTTGCAGCTTAAAGAAATGATTTATGCCATGATCATTCCACTCAAACATTCCACAAGTGAGTGGGTATCTAATCAATTACTCCAACAAGTGATTGGGTCACTAACAGCTCATCACCAAGTTGTACAATCATCACAACTGCATGGACCAAAAATAAATCGTATTGCAAAAACAGGCCTCGCACGGGCCCGAATTTTCGGAGCTGCATTCGTGTCCGCAGGTCGTGCGGGCACGCCCATTGGATCACAGGAAATCCCAAGTTTTTGC
The DNA here is from genome assembly GCF_046630445.1 of Rutidosis leptorrhynchoides. Classification (NCBI taxonomy): domain Eukaryota; kingdom Viridiplantae; phylum Streptophyta; class Magnoliopsida; order Asterales; family Asteraceae; genus Rutidosis; species Rutidosis leptorrhynchoides. The sequence goes on from NC_092333.1 coordinate 540,456,359, forward strand.
ACCCCCCCTGCACGAGAGTAGGTGCTAGATTAAAATATGGCATAAGGTCTTGACATAGGTTTGGAGATAAGAACTTATATACCTCTCATAAGTCTATCTCCACTCCTATGTGGGACAAGATGCATTCCACTAGATTTCCATATACTTGCATCAAACACACAATATTGAGACTCGATATCTCATTCACATTTTATCCATTTTGGACACACTTTAGCTCGTTTTAAAGTCCTCGTCAAGGACTACAAAATCCACTAAATAGCTACTAATATGTATTACGTTATCATATATTAATATGTGTCCAAATTTTGGTAAAACCCATTTGTTTTATCAAAAATTTCCAACAATCCCCCACATGAATGGAGATCGCTCTCAGAAACAACAATCTTCCGATTAAATTTCACTAGTTGAATCTTGCATACGATAGGTAGGTGTTACCCTTTGAACCTTCGCTTATGAAACGCACTTAGTCTACTGGCTCTGAGTAGACGGCGATGTCTTTGAACTCATCTGCCATTTGTGTAGGCGACAATACGCTTCACAGAAGACTCTCCCTGACAAAGTCAAGTCCTCATAGTTATGTTCGTTATGGTCATGAACATTCGTCTGGTTCTGCGAGAGCTTATCAAATATTGTGCCCCAACAATACCCTTCGAAGCGACCCCACTTCTCTCTCACATAGGTGATTCACCACAGCGTGGCTACTGATTAACCACGCATGGTTATTTCAGTTGAATCATTAAAAGCCATATGCTTATCCTCTTACTTGTCACTTTTAGGAATGGACTAGGAAGTCTACTCTTAATTAGTAAACTCCCTTTAAAAGGTGTAGGGGTTGCTAGTTTAGTAATTAACTCCCCCACAGTGACTTCGCCAGTTCATACAAGTAGGTTGTCCTATTGAACTCAGATCTTGGGATCTCCAGTCAACTGAGTTAGGTTTTCCTTCATATAAACTTAGCCTTTCATGGGCTTTAGTCCCATTCCTACGCACGACTTACACACTAACTCTCTGCGTAAGCCTTTTGTCAGCGGATTCGCAATATTATCCTTTGACTTCACATAGTCAATAGTGATAATTCCTGTAGAGATTAGTTGTCGTACTGTATTATGTCTACGTTGTATATGTCTATTCTTACCATTATACATTGTGCTATGAGCTCTACCAATCGCCGATTGGCTATCACAATGTATACTTATGGCCGACACCGGCTTAGGCCATCTTGGTATATCTTCAACGAATTGACGTAGCCATTCTGCCTCTTCGCCAGCTTTGTCTAAAGCGATGAATTCTGATTCCATCGTGGATCTAGCAATAACTGTTTGTTTAGACGATTTCCACTATATAGCAGCACCTCCAAGTGTGAATACATATCCACTTGTCGCTCTTGAATCATTTGTATCAGATATCCAGTTTGCATCACAATGACCTTCGATCACTGCAGGATATTTGTTATAATGCAGCCCATAATCCCGAGTGTATCTTAAGTACCGCAGTAACCTGGTCATACACTTCCAGTGAGACGTACTTGGATTACTCGTGTATCTACTTAGCTTGCTTACAGCATATGCTAAGTCGGGTCGAGTACAACTCATTAGATACATTAAGCTGCCAACAATTCTTGAGTATTCTAATTGGTTAACAGGTTCTCCTCTGTTCTTAGCTAGATGTTGACTCGTGTCAATGGGAGTTCTAGCTACATTAAAGTCATTTGCATTGAACTTCTCAAGAATTTTATCCACATAATGGGTTTGACTTAGAACAAGTTCACTTTGGGTTCGTGTGATTTTCACTCCCAATATCACATCTGCCAAGCCCATGTCTTTCATATCAAACTTCGATTTCAACATGTATTTTGTAGATTTAATCATCTTCTCATTACTACCAGCAATGAGCATATCATCTACATATAGACAAAGGATAACATATCCATCTGGTGTGTCTTTCACATACACACACTTGTCACATTCATTGATCTTAAATCCTAAATCAAGCATGACATAATCAAACTTCTGGTGCCATTGTTTGGGAGCTTGTTTTAATCCATACAAGGATTTAACGAGTTTACAAACTTTCCTTTCTTGTCCAGGCGCTTTAAACCCCTGCGGGTTGTTCCATATAAATCTCTTCTTCGAGATATCCGTTTAGGAAAGCGGTTTTCACATCCATTTGATGTACTTCCAAGTTTCTAATGGTGGCAATGGCAAGTACCAACCTGATTGAGGTTATTCGCGTTACCGGCGAATATGTATCAAAGTAATCTAGACCTTCTCGTTGTCTATAACCTTTGATCACCAACCTTGCCTTATACTTATCAATGGTACCATCTGGCTTTAACTTCTTCTTGAATATCCATCGATAACCTAGTGGCTTGCATCCCGGAGGAAGATCCACTAACTCCCAAGTATGGTTTTGTAAAATAGAATCTATTTCACTTTTAATGGCCTCCTTCCATTGAGGTCCTTCAGAGGAAGACACCGCTTCACAGTAAGTTGTAGGTTCATTTTCAACCATGTAAGTGTGAAAATCAGGACCGAACGATTTTTCTGTCCTTGCTCTTTTACTTCGTCTCAGCTCAAGCTCTTCTTCCTCAGATTCTACTAGTTCCTCATGAACTTGTTTATGAGGTGTCTCAACTTCAACACCTTCATCGTCTATTCTAGACGAACTTCCATGTTCATTTGTAATGCACGGAAATACATTTTCAAAGAACGAAGCATTTCTCGATTCCATGATCGAACCTTTATGTATATCCGAAATCTTGGATTCATGAACAAGGAACCGATAAGCCGTACTGTGTTCAGCATATCCAATAAATATGCAGTCAACAGTCTTTGACCATATCTTTTGTGCCTTAGGTAGTGGAACAGCTACCTTTGCTAGGCACCCCCACACTTTGAGGTACTCATATGATTGTTTTCGTTTCCTCCATAACTCATATGGGGTTTCATCCCTTTTCTTTTGGGGTATCTTATTTAAAAGATAGTTTGCCGATAGGATGGCATCCCCCCACATTGACTGGCTTACACCCGAACTCACCAACATGGCATTCACCATTTCTTTCAAGGTTCTATTCTTTCTTTCAGCAGTGCCATTTGATTGGGGTGAGTAAGGTGCAGTGAATTCATGTCTAATGCCATTTTGCGCACAAAATTCAGCAAAAGGTGCAACATATTCGCCACCTCTATCACTGCGGACAGCCTTGATTTTTCATTCAAGTTGATTCTCAACTTCATTTTTATAAGCAATGAATTTCTCAATTGCTTCATCTTTACAATTCAATAAGTAAACATAACAATACTTCGTGCTATCATCAATAAACGTAATGAAGTACTTGTTACCATTCCTCGTTGGAATGGATTTCAAATCACACACATCAGTGTGAATCATATCTAGGGGTTCGGTTATTCGTTCAACCGATTTGAAGGATGATCTTGTTAATTTGGCTTCAACACATGTTTTACATTTATAGTTTGAGTCAATGTGTAACGTTGGTATGCAATTCAATTTTATTAAGCGACGAATGGAATTAAAATTAACATGACCTAGTCTACCATGCCACACATTAGAAGACTCAAGCAAATAAACAGAAGTAGTACTTGTTTTATTAGCTTCAGTGTTGATAACCATTGCATTTAGCTTAAACATGCCATTAAGGGCATAACCCTTACCAACATAAACACCACTTTTGGTCAACACGACCTTATCAGACTCAAACACTAGTTTAAAGCCAAACTTATTCAATAACCACCCAGACACAAGATTCTTACGAATCTCAGGAACATACAACACATTAGTCAAAGTAAGTTCCTTTCCAGAGGTCATTTTCAGGATTACATTTCCTTCACCCTTGATATCAGCTGTAGCAGAGTTTCCCATAAACAACTTATCTTCACTACTAACCTCTTTGAAAGTGTTAAAGAGGCTCTTATCAGCACACACATGACGGGTAGCCCCAGTATCAACCCACCACTCTATGGTATTAGAACCAACCAGATTAACCTCGAAAATCATAATAGTAAGGTCGGAAATCATAGCAACCAGGTTGTCAGCATCATCAACCATGTTAGCTTGTTTAGAAGTGTATTTCTTTGGTTTAGTGCACTGATCAGCACGATGACCCGGCTAGTCACAATTAAAGCATTTGCCAGAGAACTTTTTCTTCTTGGCAACACCCCTTTTAGGTCCAAACTTGAACCCTTTTCCCTTGTTACTCTTCTCAGTCTTCCCTTTGCTCTTGCTACCTTTTGAGGATTGGCCGTGTTCAACAATATTAACCTTTGCTGAAACAGGGGTAATGCTCCTTTTAAGAGCAACTTTGTTGTCTTCCTCAATACGAAGACGGACCACAAGGTCTTCAACGGTCATTTCCTTTCGCTTATGTTTCAAATAATTTTTGAAATCAACCCAGCTTGGTGGCAGTTTCTCAATCATAGCTGCAACTTGGAAACTCTCACTGATTACCATTTTTTAGCATGTATGTCATGAATTATGACCTGTAATTCTTGGATTTGACTCATAACAGTCTTTGAGTCAACCATCTTAAAGTCCAAGAATTTAGCTACTACCCATTTCTTGGTACCAGCATCTTCAGTCTTGTACTTTCGCTCTAAAGACTCCCATAATTCTTTGGCAGTCTCTATTGTACAGTACACGTTATAGAGAGAATTCTCCAAACTATTCAAAACATAGTTCCTGCACAGGTAATCCAAATGTTTCCATGCCTCAACCGCGCTCACAGTTTGAACATCCCCAGCAACAAGTTGGGGAGCGGTTTCAGTTAAGACCCTCGCAAGGTTCAACGTTGTCAGATAAAAGAGCATCTTTTGCTGCCAACGTTTAAAGTCCACACCTGTGAAATTTTTAGGTTTCTCAGCATGAGAAACTACCGCATTCGGTAGTGGTGCAACTTTCGCAACAGTAGCTTTAACAGTGGAGGAGCTTGGGATCGATACTGTCGCACCAGTATTTGTAGCAGCAACGGTAGTGGAATCCGGGTTAGACTGAGTATTCATTCTGAAATGAAGTCGGAGTAACATCATTAGTAACGAGGTTAAATTTCATAAATAAATCTCATAAATATAACCATATATAATAGATAATTAATCACAGTACGAAAATATGGTTGAGCACATACCAAGTGAAGTAAATAGTAGATCCATTATACTCATAAGCAAAATAAAATAGAAGTAGCAAAACACCACGTAATATGCCAGTAGCATTAATATGACTTTTAATTAGTTTTGTAAACAAACGAGAATTATCAATCCGTTATGCATCAAACTTATTCGAATTAGGCATAAAGTACTGATAATGCTAAAAACGAACATATATTTCATAGCATTATTCCTCAAGAAAGACAAGCTTTTAGTTGCAATTGTTCTATTTACAAGTGATATTCGTTTAAATAATAAAAGGTGAAGACAAAAGACAGATTCGACGAATTGAAGACGCAAACGACCAAAAAGCTCCAAAGTACAAAAGACAATCAAAAAGGTTCCAATTATTGATAAGAAACGTCTCGAAATCACAAGAGTACAAGATTCAAAACGCAAAGTACAAGATATTAAATTGTACGCAAGGACGTTCGAAAATCCGGAACCGGGACTAGAGTCAACTCTTAACGCTCGACGCAACGGACTAAAAATTACAAGTTAACTATGTATATAAATATAATATAATATATAATTAATTATATTAATTATATATATATTATATATATATAATAAAAACCGTCGGCAGCCAGAAACTCCAAGGGTGTGAAATGAAAATACCTCTCCGCGACTCGCGGAGTTTAAAGGGCTTTTTGCCGCGAGTCGCGGAGCCCCAAAATTCATTTCTGGCTATAAAGCCAACCGAATTCTGATCGAATTTATCATCTTTTTTTCATCTCTCTCTCAATATATACGAGTAATATATATTTATATTTATAATTTATATTTTAATTTTAATTATAATTCTAATAATAAGGGTATGTTAGCAAATGTTGTAAGGGTGTAAGTCGAAATTCTGTCCGTGTAACGCTACGCTATTTTTAATCATTGTAAGTTATGTTCAACCTTTTTATATTAATGTCTCGTAGCTAAGTTATTATTATGCTTGTTTAAAACGAAGTAATCATGATGTTGGGCTAATTACTAAAATTGGGTAATTGGGCTTTGTACCATAATTGGGGTTTGGACAAAAGAACGACACTTGTGGAAACTAGACTATGGGCTATTAATGGGCTTTATATTTGTTTAACTAAATGAAAGTTTGTTAATGTTAATATAAAGATTTACAATTGGGCGTCCCTATAAATTACCATATACACTCGATCGGACACGATGGGCGGGGTATTTATATGTACGAATAATCGTTCATTTAACCGGACACGGGAATGGATTAATAGCCACTAGAATAATTAAAACAGGGGTGAAATTACATTCAAGGGTAATTGGTGTAATTGTTAACAAAGTAGTAAAACCTTGGTTTACACGCAGTCGATAACCTGGTGTATTCATTAAACAAAGTATTAAAACCTTGTTACAATTCGAATCCCCAATTAGTTGGAATATTTATCTTCGGGTATAATAATAATTTGACAAGGACACTTGCAATTTATATTTATGACTGATGGACTGTTATGGACAAAAACCAGACGGACATATTGAATAATCCAGGACAAAGGACAATTAACCCATGGGCATAAAACTAAAATCAACACGTCAAACATCATGATTACGGAAGTTTAAATAAGCATAATTCTTTTATTTCATATTTTATTTCCTTTATTTTATATTTAATTGCACTTCTAATTATCGCACTTTTATTTATTTTATCGCACTTTTAATTATCGTACTTTTTAATTATCGCAATTTAATTTTATCGCATTTTTATTATTCGCAATTTCATTATCGTTATTTACTTTACGCTTTAATTTAAAGTCTTGTATTTATTTTATATTTTACATTAGGTTTTAACTGCGACTAAAGTTTTAAAATCGACAAACCGGTCATTAAACGGTAAAAACCCCTCTTTATAATAATAATATTACTTATATATATATTTGTATTTTTATAAAAGTAAACTAATATAGCGTTGAGCTTTGCTTAAAGATCTCCCTGTGGAACGAACCGGACTTACTAAAAACTACACTACTGTACGATTAGGTACACTGCCTATAAGTGTTGTAGCAAGGTTTAAGTATATCCATTCTATAAATAAATAAATATCTTGTGTAAAATTGTATCATATTTAATAGTATTTCCTAGTAAAATATAAGCTATTTTATATACACCTGCTTTGACATCAAGTATTTTTGGCGCCGCTGCCGGGGAGCTATCTTAAAAGCCGGAAGCGCAACGCTAATATAAAAAAAAAAAAAGATTTTATTTACTTTTATTAAAAGTCGTTTTTGTAAAAATTACGTTTTAATCATTCAAAAATATAAAAAGAAAAACAAAAATATAAGTATTTTTAGGATTTTGTTAAATATTTAAGTTTTATAAGTTTCTTTATCTTTATTTTAATTTATAAAAATATAAATTTTATTAAAAATCGTTTATTTAAATTAAAAACAGAAAACAAAATAAAAAAAAAAAAAAAATAAAGAAAAACGCGTAAAAACAAAACCTGTCAACTGAATTCCTGAACCCCGCGACTCGCGGGGTTTTCCTCATTTCTCACCGCAACTCGCGGAGGTCTTCTGACACACGGACAAAACCCTAATCACGGGTTTTAATTTATTATTATTATTATTAATTACTTAATTATTATTATTATTATTATTAATTTCAGTTTTATTTTTACTTTTTAATTTATATATGTATTTTGTTTAATTAGTTTTATTAAAATTATAAAATTAGTAGTTTTTATTAAATAAATAATATAAAAATAATATTTTTTATAAAAATTGTACTTTTTAAAACTTTTTGTATATTTTTATATTTTGTACCTTTTTAATCGTTGTAGCGTAACTTTTGTATTTTTAGCTCATATTTAATTTTAAACTTAGTTTTAGCTATAGTTATTTTTACTCCTAGATTTTTAGGCTTTGCCGTAGAATTCCTTAAGTGCTTTTTCTTTAGACTAAGATTTAGGTGCTTTAGAATTTTGCGACGCCTTTTTAAGTTTTAGTTTCTTTTTAAGTTATTTCCATTTGGGATTTAGTTTTTCCTGTAAGCTTTAATATTTTTAGAGACCTTTTACTATGTACCAATTATCATTCCAATTAGTAATTTCAATTTGCGATTATAATTTTAAGTTAGTTGTAGTAATAAGGTTAAATTAGTTAAGTATTTTTAAGTTTTTATAAGTTTCTTTTATTTTTCCGTCACCTTTTATTTTTCAACCATTTTTTCTTTTTCGACCTTTTGAGACGAACTCTTTGTCTTTCTTATTTCTCGCCATTCTAGTTTTTAGGACTTAGAATTTTATTCTACTTCTTATCTAAATTTCTTAAAATTACGAAAATTTATTTTAAGTAGTTAAATTGATAGACATCAAAATTTTCTGGTTCGTAGTAATAGTTGGATTTGTACGTGGACCGGGTTATTGGAGCCAAACAGTCCTCAATTATATTGAGACCAAACGAATCCTGCCCCTCTGCTGCATCTTTTGGCTATTCGAAACGTGGGCAAAATCAGAAAAGTCTATTGATTGGATAACTTATTATAATTTTTCTTTCCTTTTTAAAACTAATAGGATATTCTGTGAATGCACCGAGCAAGACGTTCATCACCTTTTGTACGTTCACCACCTGTAACTCGATCAAGACATCGTTTAACAAATATAACCGCCGTTGATTTTTCTTTAGAATCGTCATCCAGTCGACCAAGTACTTCAGTTCAAATTACCGATAATCCATTTTTTGAACCCAACCTCACAATTGAGAATCCAGAAAATATTCAGGAACGGTTCATAGATCCTGAACCATTAAACTTTCCTCCGGAACCACCAATCATTCAAACAGAGATTGTTGAGGAACGAACTATTAAATCAGAACCATCTAGTGATACCGATTCAACAAATTCAATTATGGAGAATCTGGAACCTTTAAGTATGGAAGACCGAATGAGAGCTAAACGCACTGGCCAAGGTCACGCAATTACTCATCCAGACATTAATGCGCCAGATTATGAAATCAAAGGACAAATTCTACACATGGTGACTAATCAATGCCAATTTAGTGGTGCGCCGAAGGAAGATCCAAATGAACATCTACGTACCTTTAATAGGATCTGCACACTATTTAAAATACGAGAAGTGGAGGATGAACAAATATATCTCATGTTATTTCCCTGGACTTTAAAGGGAGAAGCCAAAGATTGGTTGGAATCGTTACCTGAAGGGGCGATCGATACATGGGATGTTTTAATTGACAAATTTCTTAAACAATTCTTTCCTGCATCCAAAGCCGTAAGACTTCAAGCAGAAATTGTTACGTTCACACAGAAACCAAATGAAACTCTATATGAGGCGTGGACAAGATATGGAAAGTTGTTAAGAGGATGTCCGCAACATGGTTTAGACACCTGTCAAATAGTACAAATATTCTACCAAGGATGCGACATCACTACAAGGAAAGACATAGATATAGCAGCTGGTGGTTCTATTATGAAGAAAACCGAAACTGATGCTTACAAAATTATTGATAACACTGCTTCCCACTCACATGAGTGGCACCAAGAAAAAGACATCATTAGATCATCTAAAGCAGCTAGAGCCGATTCTAGCCATGACTTAGATTCCATTTCAGCAAAGATAGATGCTTTCGAGAGACGAATGGAAAAGATGACTAAAGATATTCATGCTATACGAATTAGTTGTGAGCAGTGTGGAGGACCACATTTGACAAAAGATTGTATCAGTATTGAATTAACAATGGAACAAAGAGAGAATATTTCATACATAAACCAAAGGCCTGGAAATAATTATCAGAATAATTATCAACCGCCAAGACCGATTTACAATCAAAACCAGAATTATAACCGAAATATTCCATACAACAACCAACAAGGTCCTAGCAATCAACAAGTATCCAATAATACTTACAATCAGCAAAGACCTAATTTTCAAAACAAACCACCACAACAAACCGATGATAAAAAGCCGAATTTAGAAGATATGATGACGAAGCTAGTTGAAACTCAAACGCAGTTTTTCACATCTCAAAAACAAACAAATGAACAAAATGCTCAAGCATTTAGAAATCAACAAGCTTCTATTCAAAATCTGGAACAAGAAGTAAGTAACCTAGCAAGGTTAATAGGTGAAAGAAAACCGGGAAGTTTACCTAGTGATACAAATGCTAACCCCCGGAATGAAACAGCTAAAGCTATTACCACAAGAAGTGGTACAACACTTAAACCACCTGAAATACCTGTAACTTCTGATGAAACTATTCCTACTCCACAAGAACCACAACCTGATCAAGATAAGGAAAAAGAACCGGTAGTTGAAAAGGTTAATGAAGATAACACAGTTAAGGCTAAACCTTATGTTAAACCATACCAACCACCTCTTCCTTATCCGAGTAAAATGAAGAAGGAAAAACTTGAAGCCGAGCAATCCAAATTCTTGGATATGTTTAAACAGATAAATGTAAATCTTCCTTTCATTGATGTGATTTCAGGAATGCCAAGATATGCTAAATTCTTGAAAGATCTAATCACGAATAGAAAGAAAATGGAAGAACTCTCGGCTGTTACTATGAATGCTAATTGTTCAGCAGTGCTGTTGAATAAGATACCAGAAAAACTATCTGATCCAGGAAGTTTCACAATTCCATGTTTTCTGGGTAGTCTTAGTTCAATAGAAGCATTAGCAGATTTAGGTGCTAGTATAAATCTAATGCCGTATTCACTATACGCTAAACTAGACCTTGGAGAATTGAAACCAACCAGAATAAGCATACAACTAGCCGATAGATCAATAAAATATCCTAGAGGGATAATGGAGAACATGCTAGTTAAAGTTGGTACTTTAGTATTTCCAGTAGATTTTGTTGTTTTGGACATGGAAGAAGATTCTCAAGTTCCTCTCATATTAGGAAGACCATTCTTAAATACGGCTAAAGCAATGATAGACGTGTTCGGTAAGAAATTGACCCTAAGTATAGAGGATGAGAGTGTTACCTTTTCAGTGGATAGAGCAATGCAACAACCACAATCTGCAGATGATACATGTTATTATATTAAAACTATAGATGCACATGCAGAATTATTAGAAGAATTTCCAGAATTACAAGGAACAGGAGAATGTTCTTTAGGAGAAGGAAATGAACCAATTGATGAAGCTGAAATGTTAGCTACACTTATAGCTAATGGATATGAACCAACAACAGAAGAAATTCAAATGCTAAAAGAAGAAGACAGATATCGATATAAATCATCGATAGAAGAACCTCCGAAATTAGAGTTAAAGCCACTTCCAAACCATTTGGAATACGCTTATTTACATGGTGAATCTGAATTACCTGTAATAATATCGTCTTCTCTTACTGAAAATGAGAAATCACAACTCATTTCTGTGTTGAAAGCTCATAAACCAGCCATTGCATGGAAGATTCATGATATTAAAGGAATAAGTCCTTCGTATTGCACACATAAAATCCTTATGGAAGAAGGTCATAAAACGTATGTGCAACGCCAACGAAGACTAAATCCTAATATGCAAGATGTAGTTAAGAAAGAGATTATTAAACTGCTAGATGCAGGTTTGATATATCCAATCTCTGATAGTCCATGGGTAAGCCCAGTTCAATGCGTGCCTAAGAAGGGTGGCATGACTGTTATTACAAATGAGAAAAATGAGCTTATTCCTACTAGGACTGTAACAGGATGGCGTGTATGTATTGATTATAGAAAATTAAATGACGCCACCAGAAAAGATCACTTTCCCTTACCTTTCATAGATCAAATGTTGGAAAGATTAGCCGGAAATAGTTACTATTGTTTCCTAGATGGATTTTCCGGATATTTTCAAATTCCAATAGCACCCGAAGATCAAGAGAAAACCACATTCACGTGCCCTTATGGTACTTTTGCTTACAAAAGAATGCCATTTGGACTTTGTAACGCCCCTGCAACCTTTCAAAGGTGTATGATGGCGATTTTTCACGACATGATAGAAGAATGCATGGAAGTATTCATGGATGACTTTTCAGTCTTCGGTGATACATTTAAATCATGTCTAGTTAATCTGGAACGAATGCTAATTAGATGCGAAAAATCAAATCTAGTACTTAATTGGGAGAAATGCCATTTCATGGTTAAAGAAGGCATCGTTCTTGGACATAAAATTTCAAAAGAAGGAATTGAAGTGGATAGAGCTAAAGTAGATGTAATTGCTAAACTTCCACATCCCACCAATGTTAGAGGAGTTAGGAGTTTTCTAGGGCATGCCGGTTTTTACCGACGTTTCATAAAAGATTTTTCAAAAATTGCCACTCCTATGAATAAACTCCTAGAAAAGGATGCGCCATTCATCTTTTCAGATGAATGTATCAAATCTTTTAATATTCTTAAAGAAAAACTCACTAATGCACCGATCATGATAACACCAAATTGGAATCTACCATTTGAACTAATGTGCGATGCAAGTGATTTTGCAATGGGAGCCGTTTTAGGACAAAGGATTGAAAAACGATTTCAACCTATATATTATGCTAGTAAGACATTACAAGGAGCACAAACGAACTATACAACTACTGAAAAAGAACTCCTTGCTATTGTCTTTGCTTTTGACAAATTTCGATCATATCTCGTTCTAGCAAAAACGGTGGTCTATACCGACCATTCTGCTCTTAGATACCTATTTTCAAAACAAGATGCTAAACCAAGATTAATCCGTTGGATTTTACTCTTACAAGAGTTTGATATTGAAATCCGAGATAAAAAAGGAGCAGAAAATCTCGCCGCTGATCATCTTTCTCGTCTTGAAAATCCCGAATTAGAAGTTCTGAATGAATCGGCCATACAAGACAACTTTCCTGATGAATATCTATTGAAGATAGATTATAAAGAAATCCCATGGTTTGCGGACTATGCAAACTACTTAGTTTGTGGATTCCTTGAAAAAGGATTATCATACCAAAGACGAAAGAAATTCTTCAGTGATATAAAACACTATTTCTGGGAAGATCCACATCTGTTTAAAAGTTGTCCCGATGGAATAATACGCCGATGTGTATTTGGAGATGAAGCTAGTAAAATTTTAAACCATTGTCACACAGGACCAACAGGAGGGCATTATGGGCCTCAACTAACAGCAAGAAAAGTTTATGAAGCTGGATTCTATTGGCCTACAATTTACAAAGACGCACACCTTCTTTGCAAATCCTGTGATGCATGTCAAAGGGCCGGAAAAATAAGTCAACGCGATGAAATGCCACAAAATGTCATCCAAGTATGTGAAGTATTTGACATTTGGGGTATTGACTTTATGGGTCCATTTCCAAAATCTCATAATAATCTATATATACTCGTAGCCATTGACTATGTATCTAAATGGGCGGAAGCACAAGCTCTCCCAACTAACGATGCACGAGTTGTAGTCAACTTTTTAAAACGTCTTTTTGCAAGGTTTGGAACACCGAAAGCTTTAATAAGTGATCGGGGTACTCATTTTTGTAATAATCAACTTGAGAAAGTTCTTAAAAGATATGGAGTAACTCATAAAATCTCCACCGCATATCATCCACAAACAAGTGGACAAGTTGAAAATACCAACCGAGCTTTAAAACGTATTCTAGAGAAAACCGTAGGATCAAATCCAAAGGAATGGTCAATTAAATTGGAGGATGCACTCTGGGCTTTTAGAACAGCCTACAAAACTCCAATTGGAACCACACCTTTTAGACTTGTGTATGGAAAAGCATGTCATCTTCCAGTAGAAATTGAACACAAAGCATTTTGGGCTTTGAAGACATGTAATCTTGATTTACATGAAGCTGGACGTCTACGATTAAGTCAACTAAACGAATTAGAAGAATTAAGACATGAAGCATACGAAAATTCGTTAATCTATAAAGAAAGAACGAAGAAATGGCATGATAAAAGAATCAGAAGTTCAAAAGAATTTAAAGAAGGAGACAGAGTTCTTCTTTTCAATTCACGATTCAAGCTATTTCCTGGAAAATTGAAATCAAGATGGTCTGGACCATTCATAGTAAAAAGAGTTTTCCCATACGGAACGATAGAATTGATAAATTCAAATGGGATTGAATTTAAAGTTAATGGTCACAGAGTTAAACATTACATACATGGTCCGATGGAAGTCGACAACGAAGTTAATCACAATTTCGACACCACAGCTAACTAAGTGTGGGGAGAATCAAGTCTTTAAGGGATAATATATATTTCTGTTAGAGTTAGATTGTCTGTTTTCGTGTAGTTCTCGAAAATGGAACACGTATGGTCTTTCCCTAGCAGACCCTAAAGAACTAGTCTTCTCCCCCCATTCTGAATTTTTATTTTTTTAGGTTTTTACAAAATGAAGACTGCCTGTGAACTAAACCATGGTCTAATGCTACACGCTTTGATCACTAAAAGAAATAATGACATACTACCGAGTGAATTAGTATCAGTAATCAGAGAAAGAATGGACGGAGTTAGAAAAGGATCCAGATGCGAAGATAATAAGTTACAATTTGGTAAAGGAAAATCAAAATCCGCAGCGAAAAGAAGAGCACGACACCTAGAAAAATGTCACAAATGCGGAAAATGGTCACATGGAGGTAAATGTTCAAATAATCAAACCTATTCAAATACCGAATTTGTTACTTTATGCAGAGACGGACCGTTCATATGTTTAGAAGAAAAGACAATGAATGCTCGAGGTTACGCCTATGCAGCCATGGAAGACCAATTAAACCGACTATCTTATGAATATAATAGATCATATAACTAAGAAATCTATTTCACAGGTATGTCTGTACAGTTTTTATTTTTATTTTTATTTTTAACCTTTTGATAATAAACGCTAATTTGTTCGCTAAAAAGTATTAAATTGGTATTAAATAAAATTAGGTTTGGCGACCGAAATTATTGATATCGTTCAAAAATTTATTACATCACTGCGAAAATTTAACGTTTATTCTTAAGGTATAAATATCTTTAATCAATCAACCCAAAATATTTCAAAAATTCGTCATGAGTTAAATTAGGTCTTGGAACCGAAATTACTTTACCGAAAAGAGGGGCGCATATTTTTGATAATATTTGATTGATTAAAGTGGGATAAAAAGACAAAAAGATTTTTAATTTTATTTTTTACCATGTTTTTAAAATTAATATTTAAATCTTAAATTAATATTGTAAACTTTGTAAAAACAATATATTTAAAATTATAAATATTTGAAAAATTAATATAAGTTTGGTATGAATTTATGAATTTTTAAATTAAGTTTGGTGTGAATTTTTAATTATTAATTTTGAATTTTATAATTGTGTGAATTTAAAAACAAAAATTTACTTTATCTCATTAAGTTAAGAATATGATTTTTAAAATTCGTCGTAAGTTGAAGACTAGGTCTTTGAACCGAAATTGCTTTACCCGAGGGAGGGACGAGAACTTTTATTATCATTATTTTTAATCTTATTGATTTAAAGTATGCCAAAAACATTATAAAACCCAAAAATCTTAGCTTTTAAAACAATCGCTACAAAAAGACAAATTTTAAAATTTTGTCGAGGGACGGACTAGGACATCGATCCGAAACGACCTCGTCCTAAATAACAAGGGAAACAAAATTTTAAAATTAATTTCTTAATTGTTTTATAAGTTAATGATTATATAAAAAAAAAAAAAAAAAAAAAAAAAAAAAAAAAAAAATAACTCCGCGACTCGCGGAGTTTTAAGTACAAACCTCCGCGACTCGCGGAGGGACCAAATTACAGAAAAAAATAAAACAGCTACACGATCAGTTCACTCCCACCAACACAAAAACACCCAAAATACTGCGAAAAAGACCCGAGAAAACCCACAAAAATCATCCCAAAAACTCGATTTTTCACCGTTAATCTTCAAATTTTTCACTACAATCATGTTGAGAAGGATGATATCTAGGAACTACTCAAGAAAACAGGTACAATTACACCCCAAATCACCTTTAAATCCGAATTTTAGTGTGTTCTTGAGCATATTTTCATAATTTGAATTTTGTTAATTTTTAGTGTAATTAGTGTTAAATTGTTAGTATATTATGCATGTATAACCTAGATTGATGCTTGTTAACATGATTTGAAGCCAAAAACTTCAAAATCTTTAGAATCTAGGGTTTGTGTTCTTGAGCAATTTGGGGCTTTTTGATATAAACAGGTTATGGCCGATTTTTGTCATGAATTGTTGCTAAATTGAGTAGTGTAACATGTCTAGGTAGTTAAATGATCCAAACTTTGAGCCTAAACATGATTTTGAGAATTAAAGTGGACTTTTTCAAGTCCAAAATTCATGAACTTGATTTTTGAAAGATAATGCCATTTGAGACTTGTTTATTTGCTAGTAATGATTATTTTGACATGTTATTTGAGTTAAATGCTTATGAACTTGGCGAAAATTTTCGTATATGCTTATTTGAAAAAGTGTAGATTTGATAAAAATGTGAAAATAAGCTTAAGTTTGATATAAATTGATAATGTCATTGTAATTATTTTGATTGATGATTTTGCTGACACTAATGCATATTTGGATGCACAAAATTTGTGTTTGATGTGTTTTGCAGAATGAAAGGGGTGAATCTTCATCCCAAGCCCGTCATGCTCCTGCTGAGAACTTGGAACAACAGGAGGTAGATAACTACTACAAGCAGGATGTACCACATCCAGTCATGACCTTTTCAGATATGCACTTGGAACAGTTGCACCCGAACCTGCGATTTGACAGACTTTGGATAGATTATCCAAAATATCAACGGGGTTTGCATACTCTTCATTCCAAGGTTGTTGAGGTACCGAGGGTCATAGAATGGGGACCCTTGGAAGCTGTAGAATTGGCCGGGCCAATTAGGGAATTACTGGTACAGAGGTATGGTAATTCTTCTTTTAATGACTGGATATGTTTATTCACCATACGCAGACCTGTATATAAAGTATGGTGTGAAGAGTTGTTATGTAGTATAGAGTTGAATGATCGGGTAGCTAGTTTAACCGATCGTTCTTTTATTAGATTTTTGTTAGGCGGTTCGATGCGCCACATGTCTTTACTGGACATGGCTCAGGCTTTACGTATATATACGCCTGAGGAATTAGCGTCTGCCGATTGTAGAGGATTGATACTAAACGGTAGGAAAATAGATGAGAATTTTGATACACACGGTGTGTGGAGTCAAATGACAAGCCACCACCGTTTTAAAGGGGGAAACTACTCTTATTTGGATATAGATAGAGCCGAATTAAGAGTAATACATAGGTTTTTAGCTAACTCGATTACACAAAGGGGTAAAAACAAAGAAAAGGTAAATGAACAAGATTTGTTTTACCATATGTGTATTCGAGACCCACACAGCGCTGTAAGTATACCATATTGTGTGGGTTATTATTTATCAGCTATGGTTCGAGGGATGCGTCCACATAGCATAATAGGAGGTGGTATTTTTATTACTTTGATTGGTGAATATCTCGGTGTGGATATAAGTCGGGGGGGATTATTAGTAGAAGAGCCGGAACCCCGCGACACTATAGGTTTAAATGTGTACCATGGTGCGAAAGTGTTGAAGCGGCGAAATAACGCCGCAGTACGATACAATGGTAGACATCCACAGGTAGAGAGAAACCAGGAACAAGGTAATGTAGGAGGGGGGCAAGAAATGCATAGGTTTATAGCTTCTCAGGAATACGAAAATGCTAGACAGAGAGCATTCGAAGATTGGCAAGTTCATCAGAACCAGATCATAGCGCATTGCCAACATATAGGTAGAAACTATATTCCTACACCGAAGCCCGTCTTCCCTCCTTGGTCGATAGAGATGCAGCCACCATATCCTACGTATGACCCTGCCGAGGCATTCTATAGCACTTATGGTTATGCGTGGAACCCCTATTGGTACCAATATCATCCTTAGTTTACTTATTTTTATTTTTATTTTGTAATTTGTAATTATTGATATGTTTAATATTTTTTGTTAATATTGTAATCATTTTTATATTTATCTAACTTTTATTCTTAGATTTTAATAATTTTTGAATGTGGGGTAATATACCAAACTTCAAAAATATGTATATATGTTTGCAGTTTATCTTATGTACACAACAGGGTAAAACAACGCATTTTCAAAGACTGGCATTAAGTTCAGCAAAAGCAAGTAATTTTGACGACAATGATGCAAAATACATGTGAAATAACAACAAGACGGAATAAACAAATGATGTGCACCATTTATCATTCAGCAAACAAACGCCAATATATTTGGAAACTTTGGTAAAAATTTAATCATTTTCACACAAATCACCCTCAATAATTTAAATTGTTACTGATTTCTTGCAAATGAGGGCATTGCAAGATCTTAAGTGTGGGAAGGGGTTAAATTCTTTCGGATTTTAAAAATTTTTACTTTATACACTTGGTTACCATTAAAAATACTAGTAAAGCAGTAGTTGTATTAGAATCTAGTGCTCTCTGATAAAAAAAGAACAGCCCTAGTCTTATATACTGACTACCCAATTCTAGTAAAATTTTTCAAAATTTTCAATTAAATGAATTCAAATCATGTTTATACATATTTATGAACGATAAAACTAGGTTTTAACACCGAAATTATTGTTACCTAGGAAAGGACATAAATTGAGAAACAAACTAAAATGTTAAAATTCATTTAAAATGGAATAGAGGACGATAAAAAGAAAAATAAAAAGCCAAGTGTGGGAAAATTTACCAAGTTATTTTAAACATATGCCACATATATTTGTAACAAATAACTGAAAATACTTTTGCTTTGAACTAAACTAAACTGTTTTACCCAATGAAAGAAAAGAAGAGATGGATCTACACGATGAATCAATTCCATCATTAAAAGGAAGTAAAGTCTTCCGAAAAAGACACGCGCTTTTTGATTTAGGTCATGAAGTTGTCGTCCAGACCAGCTGTAGGTTGACGAAAAATCTAGAAAAGTCATCACTAAAATCAGCAGGAAATCCACGGACCTCAGCATCAAACAGGGTCGCCAAGTGGTCAGATTTATCCTAACCATGAGAAGGATTTATCTCGTACAATGGGGAGGCACCGTGCAAATTAGCTGGATAAGACTAATGAATCAGATCCCCAGAAAGGATAATCTCCTTAAAGATTAAAAATCAGCTTTTAAGACTGATATTACTCAATCCTAGAGATTGACCTTAAAGATTGAGAATTCAAACTCATGGAATTCGATGATATCTAAACTCGAGCTTGAACGAGAAAATATTTTGATCAAAAATACAAACCGATTTGTTTTCTGAAAACCCTATTTTCAATGCGTTCATTACCATTGAACGTAAAATCCTAGGAATTCACCTGGAATTCATTAGGTCACCTGAACTAAATCGGGTGTCAACCGTAAGAACGGTGGTTGCATAGCATGGTCGAAGACAGTACCTTGTGCCAGACCGACAAATTATAAGGGTGAGCTTTACTATTGCTCCTACCAAGGATAGTAATTGCGTCCGACACGTTATAAACCATAATCAAAAGCATGTCACGGGACATTGCCTTAACAGTTGCTTGTTCAACGCTTTCCTTTACAACCGGACGGTAGTTTGCCGAAAGGTAATATACGGAACAAGTAAACTGGACGTGTTGCTTTCCAAATACAAGGTTAGCAAGTGGGTGACACAAAACCGCAAGTTTTGAGCTAAAATTTTCAAATCTGAAACCCACCAAACCCACAAAAATATTTTGCAAACACCGGTAAAGGGTTATTCCGGAAAACTTATCTAGGGTAAAAACTAGATTTAATTTTCAAAAGATCAAATGTTTTCATAAAGATCCAATTTCCTTAATGGATCTAAATTTTTATAGTCATGTGGGACTGTAAACCATATCGTTACTACCATTGTTTATACCGCCGTATAGAAATCACTGATGTACAAAGTGTGAAGAATAAAAAAGTGATTCTAGTATTTCAAGACGATATTGCTTGAGGACAAGCAACGCTCAAGTGTGGGAATATTTGATAATGCTAAAAACGAACATATATTTCATAGCATTATTCCTCAAGAAAGACAAGCTTTTAGTTGCAATTGTTCTATTTACAAGTGATATTCGTTTAAATAATAAAAGGTGAAGACAAAAGACAGATTCGACGAATTGAAGACGCAAACGACCAAAAAGCTCCAAAGTACAAAAGACAATCAAAAAGGTTCCAATTATTGATAAGAAACGTCTCGAAATCACAAGAGTACAAGATTCAAAACGCAAAGTACAAGATATTAAATTGTACGCAAGGACGTTCGAAAATCCGGAACCGGGACTAGAGTCAACTCTTAACGCTCGACGCAACGGACTAAAAATTACAAGTTAACTATGTATATAAATATAATATAATATATAATTAATTATATTAATTATATATATATTATATATATATAATAAAAACCGTCGGCAGCCAGAAACTCCAAGGGTGTGAAATGAAAATACCTCTCCGCGACTCGCGGAGTTTAAAGGGCTTTTTGCCGCGAGTCGCGGAGCCCCAAAATTCATTTCTGGCTATAAAGCCAACCGAATTCTGATCGAATTTATCATCTTTTTTTCATCTCTCTCTCAATATATACGAGTAATATATATTTATATTTATAATTTATATTTTAATTTTAATTATAATTCTAATAATAAGGGTATGTTAGCAAATGTTGTAAGGGTGTAAGTCGAAATTCTGTCCGTGTAACGCTACGCTATTTTTAATCATTGTAAGTTATGTTCAACCTTTTTATATTAATGTCTCGTAGCTAAGTTATTATTATGCTTGTTTAAAACGAAGTAATCATGATGTTGGGCTAATTACTAAAATTGGGTAATTGGGCTTTGTACCATAATTGGGGTTTGGACAAAAGAACGACACTTGTGGAAACTAGACTATGGGCTATTAATGGGCTTTATATTTGTTTAACTAAATGAAAGTTTGTTAATGTTAATATAAAGATTTACAATTGGGCGTCCCTATAAATTACCATATACACTCGATCGGACACGATGGGCGGGGTATTTATATGTACGAATAATCGTTCATTTAACCGGACACGGGAATGGATTAATAGCCACTAGAATAATTAAAACAGGGGTGAAATTACATTCAAGGGTAATTGGTGTAATTGTTAACAAAGTAGTAAAACCTTGGTTTACACGCAGTCGATAACCTGGTGTATTCATTAAACAAAGTATTAAAACCTTGTTACAATTCGAATCCCCAATTAGTTGGAATATTTATCTTCGGGTATAATAATAATTTGACAAGGACACTTGCAATTTATATTTATGACTGATGGACTGTTATGGACAAAAACCAGACGGACATATTGAATAATCCAGGACAAAGGACAATTAACCCATGGGCATAAAACTAAAATCAACACGTCAAACATCATGATTACGGAAGTTTAAATAAGCATAATTCTTTTATTTCATATTTTATTTCCTTTATTTTATATTTAATTGCACTTCTAATTATCGCACTTTTATTTATTTTATCGCACTTTTAATTATCGTACTTTTTAATTATCGCAATTTAATTTTATCGCATTTTTATTATTCGCAATTTCATTATCGTTATTTACTTTACGCTTTAATTTAAAGTCTTGTATTTATTTTATATTTTACATTAGGTTTTAACTGCGACTAAAGTTTTAAAATCGACAAACCGGTCATTAAACGGTAAAAACCCCTCTTTATAATAATAATATTACTTATATATATATTTGTATTTTTATAAAAGTAAACTAATATAGCGTTGAGCTTTGCTTAAAGATCTCCCTGTGGAACGAACCGGACTTACTAAAAACTACACTACTGTACGATTAGGTACACTGCCTATAAGTGTTGTAGCAAGGTTTAAGTATATCCATTCTATAAATAAATAAATATCTTGTGTAAAATTGTATCATATTTAATAGTATTTCCTAGTAAAATATAAGCTATTTTATATACACCTGCTTTGACATCAAGTACTCGTAATAATCATCACTTTGTAATAAAGTCAATCACTAACATTATCCTATATTGACGATGCAAATACAATTCATGCATTTAAATAAGACATGATCCTTAGCCTTTAAACATGTTACATATAAATTAACATGTCAAACATTAGCCGTAGTAAAAGCATGTTATATATTTATAAACTGATCTGAAGCAGGGTCAAAATAGGCAGGTCTGAAGTACATATCAGTAATAACAGTTCGACGAGTAATGCAGTACAAAACAAAAATTCGACTTATCATTCAGTTTCATAAGAACAATATAATCAGACATCGAATCTGTTTAAGATTGTTATAAATTATGTACGTATGAAACTGAAAACACATAAATGCATTGCTATATAATTGTAAACGTAACAATAAGGTGAAATGTAAAAACGATCAAACCGAATAACAGGAGTGAACCGGGCTTGTGTTTGACACAATTCCCTTAAACAGATTCGATGTCTGTTCCCAGGGTACACCGGTTCGAAGCAGCGTACTGCCGGACCTAACACTTGCCTGAAATGAAGTCGGAGACGTGAACAAGCTGAGATAAACGAATTCGATGTGCAGTTTTTTTGTTGTGTCTTGTTTCTGCAGACTGAGCCACTATTTATTCACATAAAGTTGCAGCTTAAAGAAATGATTTATGCCATGATCATTCCACTCAATCATTCCACAAGTGAGTGGGTATCTAATCAATTACTCCAACAAGTAAGTGGGTCACTAATAGCTCATCACCAAGTTGTACAATCATGATCCAACAACTCCAACAATCATGATCCAACAAGTGAGTGGGTCTCCAAGGACTCCACAACTGCATGGACCAAAAATAAATCGTATTGCAAAAACAGGCCTCGCACGGGCCCGAATTTTCGGAGCTGCATTCGTGTCCGCAGGTCGTGCGGGCACGCCCATTGGATCACAGGAAATCCCAAGTTTTTGCCCCCCCGCGCGAGAGTAGGTGCTAGAGTAAAATATGGGCTTCAGTGGATTTTAAATCCTAGATATTTCGATGACAAAGGATAAATCTGTTCCTGTTAGTGTTAAACTGAATTCGATGTAACCTTGCTAGTCGTCTGTTTCGTGTACTTTCATTGTTCCTGTATGTTCGATCCCATACTTTCCTTAAGTATGGTAATATGTAAATTCAATGATTAATAAAAAATTTTACCTTTAAAAAAAAAAATAAAAAAAATTTAATACTCCGTATTAATTATTTACATCCAACTATATGTTTCCGATTGAATTGAGTCCTTTTGAATTTATTTCGACATACATGATTAGAGTCCACTTGATGACAATTTTGGTAGTTGGTTCCATAAATATGTAATTATTACAGAGTGGATCGGAAGCCTATCAGACACAACCAATTCTATATATATATATATATATATATATATATATATATATATATAGTCAACAAGGTATTTAGAAAACGTTACTCCGAATCAAATTCTCTTTACCATACGGCCATTTAAGTAAAAAAGAATGGAATTGCAAAATGATGAGCAGTGTAAAGAATTGCTTCATGCTCAAGCCCACATATGGAACCATACTTTCAGCTTTGTAAGCTCCATGTCACTCAATTGTGCTATTCAACTTGAAATACCTGATATTATTAATCGCCATGGTGCACCGATGTCGCTCTTCGAGTTAACTGAAGCCCTGTCTCTCAAGAAGGAGAGATCCCAATTTATATATCGTTTGATGCGCATCCTTGTCCACTCTGGTTTCTTTGTTATACAAAGTTTACCATCAGACGTTGATGATGAGAAAAAAGAAGGATATTGGTTAACTCCTGCTTCTCGATATCTTTTGAAAGAGGAACCATTAAATATGAGGCCCTTTCTACTAGCCCATTTGGAACCAGTTATGGTGGACCCGTGGCTAAACATGAACAAGTGGTTTTGTAATGACGATATCAACCCTTTTCAAACAGCTAATGGGAAGACGCTTTTTGATCTTGCAGGGGAAGACCCAAATTTTAACAATTTGTTTAACGAAGCAATGGCTAGTGATGCAAGGCTAGTTTCAAGTGTCATTCTTAAACACTTTGGAAGTGTTTTTGAAGGGTTGAAGTCACTTGTTGATGTTGGGAGTGGTACAGGGACCCTTACCAAATCCATTGCTGAAGCTTTTCCTAATATTAGTTTCATCAGTTTTGATCTTCCTCATGTTGTTAAAGGTTTGGTAGGAAGTAAGAATTTGAGTTTTATTGGTGGAGACATGTTTCAAGCCGTTCCCAAAGCTGATGCAGCTTTACTAAAGGTTAATTGCTAACATATTAATTTGCTAAGTTATTATAATTAGTCGATTTGAACATTTTGCTTGAAGAATGTTTTTTTTTTTTTTTTTTTTTTTACCGTGAAACAGTGGATGTTGCATGATTGGAGCGATGAAGATTGCATTAAAATATTGAAGAAATGCAAAGATGCTATTCCAACCAAGGAAAATGGAGGAAAAGTGATAATCATTGAAATGGTGGTGAAAAATGATGATAGAAGCTATTAGTTCACAGTAATTGAACTATGAACACTAGACTCTCAATTGAACAATAAATAAGAATTATAAGAACATGAATTGAGAGAACACGATATGAAGATATATAAAAGATAATATTAATCGTGCAAAAGATACATCGAATGAAAAACACACGTCCCTATTTATACAGATCAAAACCAAATCTGGAGATTTGGTTTCCTAAACAACTTTACTAATAATAATGAAAAGATAAACTCTAAACTTAACAAATCTTCAAATCACTTCAAAAGTTTATCTTCTAGAGATAAGGCAGAATCAAAAACGTATCTTCTAAATATTTAAACATATCTTCAAAATCCTCCTTATCTTAGCCATCAAGAAAACCAAAAACGTTGACTTCACCAAACATCAGAGTCTGCAACTTCAGACTCTACAACTTCAGACTCTAAAAACCTGCAAAATGTTTTTGACTCATCAGATTATTTTTCCAACAATCTCCCCCTATCTGATGATGTCAAAACCACCTGTCCATCTACTTGTTCAACTCTGCAAACTCTCTTTCAATCAACCTGCACTTGCTCTTCATATACTTAATTTTCTTCAACATGGGAAGTTTACTATATAAGTGATTCACCAATTTAACTCTGAAAGGATAAGTCTGCTCTGTCACACATCTAGTCAACAAACCAATCAACAACTCAATACTAGCTCCTTCAAACTGCTCAACTCTCATCATCATCCTTTGATTTCCATTTATTTTGAACATTAAAGCATCTAAATACTCAATATACCTTTCATCAACAAATTCTAAATGCTCTGGAACAGCATACCTCTCTACATGACCCTTAACTCTCCTCTCCTTCATCTCTTGATCAAACATCCCACAAAATATCTCATAATCCTTGAAACTTATAAACCCTTCTTCAAATACTAAG
Organism: Rutidosis leptorrhynchoides; assembly: GCF_046630445.1. Classification (NCBI taxonomy): domain Eukaryota; kingdom Viridiplantae; phylum Streptophyta; class Magnoliopsida; order Asterales; family Asteraceae; genus Rutidosis; species Rutidosis leptorrhynchoides. The sequence continues at coordinate 540,481,902 of NC_092333.1, forward strand.
TGTACCAAACTAGATACACTCTTCAATACTTCTTGCACTACAACTTGATCATCTGCACACTCATGGATACACACAGCTAACCCTTTCCATTCACAGAACCCTAAACGAACAATTTGGTTCAACTCAACTCTTAACCTCCTATCAGAAAAATGTGTCATAGTTAACAACAAAGTTACACCTTCAAGCTCTGATTTATCAATCTCAACTTTGACCACATCCCCTGCATACCTTCTGAATTTAAATCTTTTATTCATCTGAACCCTTAATTTATCTTGCATAGCAGCAACAACAGTAGCATTCTCCTGATCATTACCAACACCACCTGTTTGAGTATGACTTGCAACCACCTGAGTATCAATCATTTGAGTATCATCACCAACAATCACTTGAGTTTCACCAACAATCACTTGAGTTTCAACTCTATCAGCATCCTCCCCCTGAATCTGTTGCTCCCCATCAACCTGAGCTCTCTTTGATGACTCCCCCTCAATGCCTTCACCATCTAACCTTTTCCTTTTCTCCCCCTTTTTGACATCATCCACAGAGAGAGTAGACAAAAACTTCCAAATCTCAGCTTGTTGTTCTTGGAGTGTCTTAACATCAGAAGCAAAACCTATAAAACATTGCCTGATTTCATCAACACCTTCCAACCTCTTCTCTAAAGCATTCAATCTATCACCAATATTTGTTACACCCACTGTATCATTAGAACCACCCAAACCCTGCATATCCCCTACCATCCTCCTGACCTCCATCAACTCATGTTTAGAAACAAAATTATTATTCAAGTGGAGATTAATTTTATCAAATTGAGACTGCACACCTAAAAGTTTGTCATCAAACTTCTTAGTCAAAGTAGTCAAAGCCTGATTCAGGCCAACCACATTGACTGGTGCCTCAGCCTGTGAAGTGGAACCAATGTTTAGGGGTAAAGTTTGCATGTCCTCACAACCTTCCTGGTGATAAGTAGGGCGATCCCTGGACATAGAAGAGTTTGAGACCTGTATTTCATCCTGTGACATGGATGAAACATTGGCAGCCTGTGCAAGTAAGTGTAAGGATGGAACATCTGGAGGGAGAAGTGGCAGACTTGTGTCTGGGGTAATTGTAGGCTTGACCATTGTAACTGGGTTCTGAATTTGGTTGCTTGTGAAATGTCCCGTTCTTATTGATTAAAAACGTTCCATATTAATTGATTTCGTTGCGAGGTTTTGACCTCTATATGAGACGTTTTTCAAAGACTGCATTCATTTTTAAACAAACCATAACCTTTATTTCATCAATAAAGGTTTAAAAAGCTTTACGTAGATTATCAAATAATGATAATCTAAAATATCATGTTTACACACGACCATTACATAATGGTTTACAATACAAATATGTTACAACAAAATAAGTTTCTTGAATGCAGTTTTTACACAATATCATACAAGCATGGACTCCAAATCTCGTCCTTATTTAAGTATGCGACAGCGGAAGCTCTTAATAATCACCTGAGAATAAACATGCTTAAAACGTCAACAAAAATGTTGGTGAGTTATAGGTTTAACCTATATATATCAAATCATAATAATAGACCACAAGATTTCATATTTCAATACACATCCCATACATAGAGATAAAAATCATTCATATGGTGAACACCTGGTAACCGACATTAACAAGATGCATATATAAGAATATCCCCATCATTCCGGGACACCCTTCGGATATGATATAAATTTCGAAGTACTAAAGCATCCAGTACTTTGGACGGGGTTTGTTAGGCCCAATAGATCTATCTTTAGGATTCGCGTCAATTAGGGTGTCTGTTCCCTAATTCATAGATTACCAGACTTAATAAAAAGGGGCATATTCGATTTCGATAATTCAACCATAGAATGTAGTTTCACGTACTTGTGTCTATTTTATAAATCATTTATAAAACCTGCATGTATTCTCATCCCAAAAATATTAGATTTTAAAAGTGGGACTATAACTCACTTTCACAGATTTTTACTTCGTCGGGAAGTAAGACTTGGCCACTGGTTGATTCACGAACCTATAACAATATATACATATATATCAAAGTATGTTCAAAATATATTTACAACACTTTTAATATATTTTGATGTTTTAAGTTTATTAAGTCAGCTGTCCTCGTTAGTAACCTACAACTAGTTGTCCACAGTTAGATGTACAGAAATAAATCGATAAATATTATCTTGAATCAATCCACGACCCAGTGTATACGTATCTCAGTATTGATCACAACTCAAACTATATATATTTTGGAATCAACCTCAACCCTGTATAGCTAACTCCAACATTCACATATAGAGTGTCTATGGTTGTTCCGAAATATATATAGATGTGTCGACATGATAGGTCGAAACATTGTATACGTGTCTATGGTATCTCAAGATTACATAATATATAATACAAGTTGATTAAGTTATGGTTGGAATAGATTTGTTACCAATTTTCACGTAGCTAAAATGAGAAAAATTATCCAATCTTGTTTTACCCATAACTTCTTCATTTTAAATCCGTTTTGAGTGAATCAAATTGCTATGGTTTCATATTGAACTCTATTTTATGAATCTAAACAAAAAAAATATAAGTTTCTAGTCGGAAAAATAAGTTACAAGTCGTTTTTGTAAAGGTAGTCATTTCAGTCGAAAGAACGACGTCTAGATGACCATTTTAGAAAACATACTTCCACTTTGAGTTTAACCATAATTTTTGGATATAGTTTCATGTTCATAATAAAAATCATTTTCTCAGAATAACAACTTTTAAATCAAAGTTTATCATAGTTTTTAATTAACTAACCCAAAACAGCCCGCGGTGTTACTACGACGGCGTAAATCCGGTTTTACGGTGTTTTTCGTGTTTCCAGGTTTTAAATCATTAAGTTAGCATATCATATAGATATAGAACATGTGTTTAGTTGATTTTAAAAGTCAAGTTAGAAGGATTAACTTTTGTTTGCGAACAAGTTTAGAATTAACTAAACTATGTTCTAGTGATTACAAGTTTAAACCTTCGAATAAGATAGCTTTATATGTATGAATCGAATGATGTTATGAACATCATTACTACCTTAAGTTCCTTGGATGAACCTACTGGAAAAGAGAAAAATGGATCTAGCTTCAATGGATCCTTGGATGGCTCAAAGTTCTTGAAGCAAAATCATGACACGAAAACAAGTTCAAGTAAGATCATCACTTGAAATAAGATTGTTATAGTTATAGAAAATTGAACCAAAGTTTGAATATTATTATTACCTTGTATTAGAATGATAACCTACTGTAAAAAACAAAGATTTCTTGAGGTTGGATGATCACCTTACAAGATTGGAAGTGAGCTAGCAAACTTGAAAGTATTCTTGATTTTATGAAACTAGAACTTTTGGAATTTATGAAGAACACTTAGAACTTGAAGATAGAACTTGAGAGAGTTCAATTAGATGAAGAAAATTGAAGAATGAAAGTGTTTGTAGGTGTTTTTGGTCGTTGGTGTATGGATTAGATATAAAGGATATGTAATTTTGTTTTCATGTAAATAAGTCATGAATGATTACTCATATTTTTGTAATCTTATGAGATATTTCATGCTAGTTGCCAAATGATGGTTCCCACATGTGTTAGGTGACTCACATGGGCTGCTAAGAGCTGATCATTGGAGTGTATATACCAATAGTACATACATCTAAAAGCTGTGTATTGTACGAGTACGAATACGAGTGCATACGAGTAGAATTGTTGATGAAACTGAACGAGGATGTAATTGTAAGCATTTTTGTTAAGTAGAAGTATTTTGATAAGTGTCTTGAAGTCTTTCAAAAGTGTATGAATACATATTAAAACACTACATGTATATACATTTTAACTGAGTCGTTAAGTCATCGTTAGTCGTTACATGTAAATGTTGTTTTGAAACCTTTAGGTTAACGATCTTGTTGAATGTTGTTAACCCATTGTTTATTATAACAAATGAGATATTAAATTGTTATATTATCATGATATTATGATATATAATATATCTCAGTATGATGTATATACAGTTAAATGTCGTTACAACGATAATCGTTACATATATGTCTCGTTTCGAAATCATTAAGTTAGTAGTCTTATTTTTACATATGTATTTCATTGTTAATACACTTAATAATATATTTACTTATCATTTAACATAATTAACCAAGTGTATCAATATCTTAATATGATTCATATGTACCTAGTAAGACGTTGTTATAACGATAATCGTTATATATATCGTTTTCGAGTTTCTTAAATTAACAGTCTCATTTTTATGTATATAACTCATTGTTAAAATACCTAATGAGATACATACTTATAATAAAAACATGTTAACTATATATATAACCATATATATGTCATCGTATAGTTTTTACAAGTTTTAACGTTCGTGAATCACCGGTCAACTTGGGTGGTCAATTGTCTATATGAAACATATTTCAATTAATCAAGTCTTAACAAGTTTGATTGCTTAACATGTTGGAAACATTTAATCATGTAAATATCAATCTCAATTAATATATATAAACATGGAAAAGTTCGGGTCACTACAGTACCTACCCGTTAAATAAATTTCGTCCCGAAATTTTAAGCTGTTGAAGGTGTTGACAAATCTTCTGGAAATAGATGCGGGTATTTCTTCTTCATCTGATCTTCACGCTCCCAGGTGAACTCGGGTCCTCTACGAGCATTCCATCGAACCTTAACAATTGGTATCTTGTTTTGCTTAAGTCTTTTAACCTCACGATCCATTATTTCGACGGGTTCTTCGATGAATTGGAGTTTTTCGTTGATTTGGATTTCATCTAACGGAATAGTGAGATCTTCTTTAGCAAAACATTTCTTCAAATTCGAGACGTGGAAAGTGTTATGTACAGCCGCGAGTTGTTGAGGTAACTCAAGTCGGTAAGCTACTGGTCCGACACGATCAATAATCTTGAATGGTCCAATATACCTTGGATTTAATTTCCCTCGTTTACCAAATCGAACAACACCTTTCCAAGGTGAAACTTTAAGCATGACCATCTCTCCAATTTCAAATTCTATATCTTTTCTTTTAATGTCAGCGTAGCTCTTTTGTCGACTTTGGGCGGTTTTCAACCGTTGTTGAATTTGGATGATCTTCTCGGTAGTTTCTTGTATAATCTCCGGACCCGTAATCTGTCTATCCCCCACTTCACTCCAACAAATCGGAGACCTGCACTTTCTACCATAAAGTGCTTCAAACGGCGCCATCTCAATGCTTGAATGGTAGCTGTTGTTGTAGGAAAATTCTGCTAACGGTAGATGTCGATCCCAACTGTTTCCGAAATCAATAACACATGCTCGTAGCATGTCTTCAAGCGTTTGTATCGTCCTTTCGCTCTGCCCATCAGTTTGTGGATGATAGGCAGTACTCATGTCTAGACGAGTTCCTAATGCTTGCTGTAATGTCTGCCAGAATCTTGAAATAAATCTGCCATCCCTATCAGAGATAATAGAGATTGGTATTCCATGTCTGGAGACGACTTCCTTCAAATACAGTCGTGCTAACTTCTCCATCTTGTCATCTTCTCTTATTGGTAGGAAGTGTGCTGATTTGGTGAGACGATCAACTATTACCCAAATAGTATCAAAACCACTTGCAGTCCTTGGCAATTTAGTGATGAAATCCATGGTAATGTTTTCCCATTTCCATTTCGGGATTTCGGGTTGTTGAAGTAGACCTGATGGTTTCTGATGCTCAGCTTTGACCTTAGAACATGTCAAACATTCTCCTACGTATTTAGCAACATCGGCTTTCATACCCGGCCACCAAAAATGTTTCTTGAGATCCTTGTACATCTTCCCCGTTCCAGGATGTATTGAGTATCTGGTTTTATGAGCTTCTCTAAGTACCATTTCTCTCATATCTCCAAATTTTGGTACCCAAATCCTTTCAGCCCTATACCGGGTTCCGTCTTCCCGAATATTAAGATGCTTCTCCGATCCTTTGGGTATTTCATCCTTTAAATTTCCCTCTTTTAAAACTCCTTGTTGCGCCTCCTTTATTTGAGTAGTAATGTTATTATGAATCATTATATTCATAGATTTTACTCGAATGGGTTCTCTATCCTTCCTGCTCAAGGCATCGGCTACCACATTTGCCTTCCCCGGGTGGTAACGAATCTCAAAATCGTAATCATTCAATAATTCAATCCACCTACGCTGCCTCATATTCAGTTGTTTCTGATTAAATATGTGTTGAAGACTTTTGTGGTCGGTATATATAATACTTTTGACCCCATATAAGTAGTGCCTCCAAGTCTTTAATGCAAAAACAACCGCGCCTAATTCCAAATCATGCGTCGTATAATTTTGTTCGTGAATCTTCAATTGTCTAGACGCATAAGCAATCACCTTCGTTCGTTGCATTAATACACAACCGAGACCTTGCTTTGATGCATCACAATAAATCACAAAATCATCATTCCCTTCAGGCAATGACAATATAGGTGCCGTAGTTAGCTTTTTCTTCAATAACTGAAACGCTTTCTCTTGTTCATCATTCCATTCAAATTTCTTCCCTTTATGCGTTAATGCAGTCAAGGGTTTTGCTATTCTGGAAAAGTCTTGGATGAACCTTCTGTAGTAACCAGCTAGTCCTAAAAACTGGCGTATGTGTTTCGGAGTTTTCGGGGTTTCCCACTTTTCAACAGTTTCTATCTTTGCCGGATCTACCTTAATACCTTCTTTGTTCACTATGTGACCGAGGAATTGAACTTCTTCCAACCAAAATGCACACTTTGAAAACTTAGCGTACAATTCTTCCTTCCTCAATACTTCTAACACCTTTCTCAAATGTTCACCGTGTTCTTGGTCATTCTTTGAGTAAATAAGTATGTCATCAATGAAAACAATGACAAACTTGTCAAGGTATGGTCCACACACTCGGTTCATAAGGTCCATGAACACAGCTGGTGCATTAGTTAAACCAAACGGCATGACCATAAACTCGTAATGACCGTAACGTGTTCTGAAAGCAGTCTTTGGAATATCATCTTCTTTCACCCGCATTTGATGATACCCGGAACGTAAGTCAATCTTTGAATAAACAGACGAGCCTTGTAGTTGATCAAATAAGTCGTCGATTCTCGGTAGTGGGTAGCGGTTCTTGATGGTAAGTTTGTTCAACTCTCGGTAGTCGATACACAACCTGAATGTACCATCTTTCTTCTTGACAAACAAAACAGGAGCTCCCCACGGTGATGTGCTTGGTCGAATGAAACCACGCTCTAAAAGTTCTTGTAATTGGCTTTGCAGTTCTTTCATCTCGCTGGGTGCGAGTCTGTAAGGAGCACGAGCTATTGGTGCAGCTCCTGGTACAAGATCTATTTGAAATTCAATGGATCGATGTGGAGGTAATCCCGGTAATTCTTTCGGAAATACATCGGGAAATTCTTTTGCAATGGGAACATCATTGATGCTCTTTTCTTCAGTTTGTACTTTCTCGACGTGTGCTAGAACAGCATAGCAACCTTTTCTTATTAGTTTTTGTGCCTTCAAATTACTAATAAGATGTAGCTTCGTGTTGCCCTTTTCTCCGTACACCATTAAGGGTTTTCCTTTTTCTCGTATAATGCGAATTGCATTTTTGTAACAAACGATCTCCGCTTTCACTTCTTTCAACCAGTCCATACCGATTATCACATCAAAACTCCCTAACTCTACTGGTATCAAATCAATCTTAAATGTTTCGCTAACCAGTTTAATTTCTCGATTCCGACATATATTATCTGCTGAAATTAATTTACCATTTGCTAATTCGAGTAAAAATTTACTATCCAAAGGCGTCAATGGACAACTTAATTTAGCACAAAAATCTCTACTCATATAGCTTCTATCCGCACCCGAATCAAATAAAACGTAAGCAGATTTATTGTCAATAAGAAACGTACCCGTAACAAGCTCCGGGTCTTCCTGTGCCTCTACCGCATTAATATTGAAAACTCTTCCACGGCCTTGTCCATTCGTGTTCTCCTGGTTCGGGCAATTTCTAATAATGTGGCCTGGTTTTCCACATTTATAACAAACTACATTGGCATAACTTGCTCCGACAATACTTGCTCCGCCATTACTCGTTCCGACACCATTTGTTCCTTTCGTTCTATTAACCCCTGGTCCGTAGACCTCACACTTCGCCGCGCTATGACCATTTCTTTTACACTTGTTGCAAAATTTGGTGCAGAACCCCGAGTGATTCTTTTCACACCTTTGGCATAGTTGCTTCTGATTGTTGTTGTTGTTGCGGTTATTATTGTTGTTGGGATGATTGTTGTAGTTGCTGTTGTTGTTGTTGTTGTTGTTGTTGGGCCGTTTGTTGTAGTTGCGATTGATGTTGCGATTGTTGGGATAATTGTTGCGATTATTGTTGTAATTGCTGTTGTTGTTGTATTGGTGATTCTTATCACCGTTTTCCTCCCACTTTCTTTTGACTTGCTTCACATTGGCCTCTTCAGCAGTCTGTTCTTTAATTCTTTCTTCAATCTGGTTCACTAGTTTGTGAGCCATTCTACATGCCTGTTGTATGGAGGCGGGCTCGTGTGAACTTATATCTTCTTGGATTCTTTCCGGTAATCCTTTCACAAACGCGTCGATCTTCTCTTCCTCATCTTCGAATGCTCCCGGACACAATAGGCACAATTCTGTGAATCGTCTTTCGTACGTGGTAATATCAAATCCTTGGGTTCGTAACCCTCTAAGTTCTGTCTTGAGCTTATTGACCTCGGTTCTGGGACGGTACTTCTCGTTCATCAAGTGCTTGAATGCTGACCACGGTAGTGCGTACGCATCATCTTGTCCCACTTGCTCTAGATAGGTATTCCACCATGTTAACGCAGAACCTGTGAAGGTATGCGTAGCGTACTTCACTTTGTCCTCTTCAGTACACTTACTTATGGCAAACACCGATTCAACCTTCTCGGTCCACCGTTTCAATCCGATCGGTCCTTCGGTTCCATCAAATTCCAAAGGTTTACAGGCAGTGAATTCTTTGTAGGTGCATCCTACACGATTTCCTGTACTGCTAGATCCAAGGTTATTGTTGGTATGTAGCGCAGCCTGTACTGCGGCTATGTTTGAAGCTAGAAAAGTACGGAATTCCTCTTCATTCATATTCACGGTGTGTCGAGTAGTCGGTGCCATTTCCTTCAAAATAGTTAAATGGAACAAGTTAATCATACAGAATATTAAGAGTAGTTAATAGTATTTCGTAGCATAATATGAACTCATTTATAAAAGCTTTTTCTTCATATTAGCATTTTATAAGTTTAAATTCGGGTAGTACCTACCCGTTAAGTTCATACTTAGTAGCTAATATACAATTCAACTACTACAATTCTATATGAAAAACTGATTGTAATAATATTTCGCGTTCAAACTTTTATACAATATTTTACAAACTTACAATACCGCTTATTTTACATAAAGCATGAAATATAGCACACAATAACTTTGATACAAGATAGTTGTGAAGACAATTCTAGCTAGTACACAAGTCGTTCGGCAAAGGCAATAAAGACACGTAATTCATACGTCCAGAAACAAGTCATGCATTCTGGTTTTACTAGGACTACTTCCCATCCTTGGTCTTGTGCAACATAACCGTTATGGCCGTTGATAAGACAGCGTGTTGTAACGTCATCAAAGGGACGAGGGTTACGTAATGTCCAACAGTCCCGTAATAATCTAAAACCTCATTTCTTACTCCAATTACCGACTCCGTCACTTGTGAAAACGTTTTGTTTAATAGTTGTAGCCCGATGTTCTTGTTCTCACTTTGGTGAGAAGCGAACATTACTAATCCGTAAGCATAACATGCTTCTTTATGTTGCATGTTAGCCGCTTTTTCTAAATCACGAAGTCCAATATTCGGATATATTGAGTCAAAATAATTTCTTAACCCGTTGCGTAAAATAGCATTTGGGTTCCCCGCAATATATGCGTCAAAGTAAACACATCGTAATTTATGGGTTTCCCAATGTGATATCCCCCATCTTTCAAACGAAAGTCTCTTATAAACCAAGACATTCTTGGAATGTTCTTCGAATGTCTTACAAACTGATCTCGCCTTAAATAGTTGTGCCGAAGAATTCTGGCCGACTCTAGACAAGATTTCATCAATCATGTCTCCGGGTAGGTCTCTTAAAATATTGGGTTGTCTATCCATTTTGTGTTTTTAAACTGTAAAATAGACAAGAGTTAGTTTCATAAAAAAATACTTATTAATACAAGCAATTTTTACATATATCATAAAGCATAAGAACACTATATTACATATATTACACCACACGAATACAACTATCTTATTCCGACTCGCTCGTTTCTTCTTCTTCGGTTTTGGTTCGTTTTGCCAAGTTTCTAGGGATATATGATGTTCCCCTAATACGAGCCGTCGTTGTCCACATTGGTTTAGAAAAACCTGGTGGTTTAGAGGTTCCCGGGTCATTGTTACAACTTAAGGACTTCGGGGGTTGACGATACATATAAAGTTCATCGGGGTTGGAATTAGATTTCTCTATTTTTATGCCCTTTCCCTTATTATTTTCTTTTGCCTTTTTAAATTCAGTTGGGGTAATTTCTATAACATCATCGGAATTCTCGTCGGAATCCGATTCATCGGAGAATTGGTAATCCTCCCAATATTTTGCTTCCTTGGCGGAAACACCATTGACCATAATTAACTTTGGTCGGTTGGTTGAGGATTTTCTTTTACTTAACCGTTTTATTATTTCTCCCACCGGTTCTATTTCTTCATCCGGTTCCGATTCTTCTTCCGGTTCCGATTCTTCTTCCGGTTCCGACTCTTCTTCCGGTTCCTCTTCGGGAACTTGTGAATCAGTCCACAAATCATTCCAATTTACATTTGACTCTTCATTATTATTAGGTGAGTCAATGGGACTTGTTCTAGAGGTAGACATCTATCACATAATATCAAACGCGTTAAGAGATTAATATATCACATAATATTCACATGTTAAAAATATATAGTTTCCAACAAAATTTGTTAAGCAATCATTTTTCAAGTAAACACGGTCGAAGTCCAGACTCACTAATGCATCCTAACAAACTCGATAAGACACACTAATGCAAAATTCTGGTTCTCTAAGACCAACGCTCGGATACCAACTGAAATGTCCCGTTCTTATTGATTAAAAACGTTCCATATTAATTGATTTCGTTGCGAGGTTTTGACCTCTATATGAGACGTTTTTCAAAGACTGCATTCATTTTTAAACAAACCATAACCTTTATTTCATCAATAAAGGTTTAAAAAGCTTTACGTAGATTATCAAATAATGATAATCTAAAATATCATGTTTACACACGACCATTACATAATGGTTTACAATACAAATATGTTACAACAAAATAAGTTTCTTGAATGCAGTTTTTACACAATATCATACAAGCATGGACTCCAAATCTCGTCCTTATTTAAGTATGCGACAGCGGAAGCTCTTAATAATCACCTGAGAATAAACATGCTTAAAACGTCAACAAAAATGTTGGTGAGTTATAGGTTTAACCTATATATATCAAATCATAATAATAGACCACAAGATTTCATATTTCAATACACATCCCATACATAGAGATAAAAATCATTCATATGGTGAACACCTGGTAACCGACATTAACAAGATGCATATATAAGAATATCCCCATCATTCCGGGACACCCTTCGGATATGATATAAATTTCGAAGTACTAAAGCATCCAGTACTTTGGACGGGGTTTGTTAGGCCCAATAGATCTATCTTTAGGATTCGCGTCAATTAGGGTGTCTGTTCCCTAATTCATAGATTACCAGACTTAATAAAAAGGGGCATATTCGATTTCGATAATTCAACCATAGAATGTAGTTTCACGTACTTGTGTCTATTTTATAAATCATTTATAAAACCTGCATGTATTCTCATCCCAAAAATATTAGATTTTAAAAGTGGGACTATAACTCACTTTCACAGATTTTTACTTCGTCGGGAAGTAAGACTTGGCCACTGGTTGATTCACGAACCTATAACAATATATACATATATATCAAAGTATGTTCAAAATATATTTACAACACTTTTAATATATTTTGATGTTTTAAGTTTATTAAGTCAGCTGTCCTCGTTAGTAACCTACAACTAGTTGTCCACAGTTAGATGTACAGAAATAAATCGATAAATATTATCTTGAATCAATCCACGACCCAGTGTATACGTATCTCAGTATTGATCACAACTCAAACTATATATATTTTGGAATCAACCTCAACCCTGTATAGCTAACTCCAACATTCACATATAGAGTGTCTATGGTTGTTCCGAAATATATATAGATGTGTCGACATGATAGGTCGAAACATTGTATACGTGTCTATGGTATCTCAAGATTACATAATATATAATACAAGTTGATTAAGTTATGGTTGGAATAGATTTGTTACCAATTTTCACGTAGCTAAAATGAGAAAAATTATCCAATCTTGTTTTACCCATAACTTCTTCATTTTAAATCCGTTTTGAGTGAATCAAATTGCTATGGTTTCATATTGAACTCTATTTTATGAATCTAAACAAAAAAAATATAAGTTTCTAGTCGGAAAAATAAGTTACAAGTCGTTTTTGTAAAGGTAGTCATTTCAGTCGAAAGAACGACGTCTAGATGACCATTTTAGAAAACATACTTCCACTTTGAGTTTAACCATAATTTTTGGATATAGTTTCATGTTCATAATAAAAATCATTTTCTCAGAATAACAACTTTTAAATCAAAGTTTATCATAGTTTTTAATTAACTAACCCAAAACAGCCCGCGGTGTTACTACGACGGCGTAAATCCGGTTTTACGGTGTTTTTCGTGTTTCCAGGTTTTAAATCATTAAGTTAGCATATCATATAGATATAGAACATGTGTTTAGTTGATTTTAAAAGTCAAGTTAGAAGGATTAACTTTTGTTTGCGAACAAGTTTAGAATTAACTAAACTATGTTCTAGTGATTACAAGTTTAAACCTTCGAATAAGATAGCTTTATATGTATGAATCGAATGATGTTATGAACATCATTACTACCTTAAGTTCCTTGGATGAACCTACTGGAAAAGAGAAAAATGGATCTAGCTTCAATGGATCCTTGGATGGCTCAAAGTTCTTGAAGCAAAATCATGACACGAAAACAAGTTCAAGTAAGATCATCACTTGAAATAAGATTGTTATAGTTATAGAAAATTGAACCAAAGTTTGAATATTATTATTACCTTGTATTAGAATGATAACCTACTGTAAAAAACAAAGATTTCTTGAGGTTGGATGATCACCTTACAAGATTGGAAGTGAGCTAGCAAACTTGAAAGTATTCTTGATTTTATGAAACTAGAACTTTTGGAATTTATGAAGAACACTTAGAACTTGAAGATAGAACTTGAGAGAGTTCAATTAGATGAAGAAAATTGAAGAATGAAAGTGTTTGTAGGTGTTTTTGGTCGTTGGTGTATGGATTAGATATAAAGGATATGTAATTTTGTTTTCATGTAAATAAGTCATGAATGATTACTCATATTTTTGTAATCTTATGAGATATTTCATGCTAGTTGCCAAATGATGGTTCCCACATGTGTTAGGTGACTCACATGGGCTGCTAAGAGCTGATCATTGGAGTGTATATACCAATAGTACATACATCTAAAAGCTGTGTATTGTACGAGTACGAATACGAGTGCATACGAGTAGAATTGTTGATGAAACTGAACGAGGATGTAATTGTAAGCATTTTTGTTAAGTAGAAGTATTTTGATAAGTGTCTTGAAGTCTTTCAAAAGTGTATGAATACATATTAAAACACTACATGTATATACATTTTAACTGAGTCGTTAAGTCATCGTTAGTCGTTACATGTAAATGTTGTTTTGAAACCTTTAGGTTAACGATCTTGTTGAATGTTGTTAACCCATTGTTTATTATAACAAATGAGATATTAAATTGTTATATTATCATGATATTATGATATATAATATATCTCAGTATGATGTATATACAGTTAAATGTCGTTACAACGATAATCGTTACATATATGTCTCGTTTCGAAATCATTAAGTTAGTAGTCTTATTTTTACATATGTATTTCATTGTTAATACACTTAATAATATATTTACTTATCATTTAACATAATTAACCAAGTGTATCAATATCTTAATATGATTCATATGTACCTAGTAAGACGTTGTTATAACGATAATCGTTATATATATCGTTTTCGAGTTTCTTAAATTAACAGTCTCATTTTTATGTATATAACTCATTGTTAAAATACCTAATGAGATACATACTTATAATAAAAACATGTTAACTATATATATAACCATATATATGTCATCGTATAGTTTTTACAAGTTTTAACGTTCGTGAATCACCGGTCAACTTGGGTGGTCAATTGTCTATATGAAACATATTTCAATTAATCAAGTCTTAACAAGTTTGATTGCTTAACATGTTGGAAACATTTAATCATGTAAATATCAATCTCAATTAATATATATAAACATGGAAAAGTTCGGGTCACTACAGCTTGAGTCCAGGATTGGGACTTCTGTAGATAAGTTAACTGAGGGGGTTTTCTCAGCAACTGTAATATGGGAATCCAAGCTCACTAACCTAACAGGTTTAGGTTGGGTCAAAGTACTCCCCTCACCAACCTCTAGCAGAGGTGATGGAGTTGTACTAGTAGCACCTTGCCTAATGGATTGTTGATGTGAATCCATGAGTGCTAAATCAACTAGGTTTTCAAGTATGGAGACATTCTCAATATGAGCTGGTGAGCTCACAAGGTTGGTTGTTTGGAGATCTTGTTCATTAGCAGTGGGAGAAGGTGGGTTAGAAATAAGTTGGTGTTCCTCGTTCATACCTTCAGCCTGCTCAAATTGTTGAACAACATGGGGTGGAGTGACTGGGGGGTAGAATCTGATTGCTCAGACTCTATGATTGGTTGATCATTGTTGTGATCTCCTACAGACCCTGATTGCTCAGACCCTGAAGGAGATGCCCCTGCAGAACCTGATTGCTCAGGAGCTATAGGTTGATCAGCTTGACCAATGTTGACCCATTGCGTCATTGCTGAAGTGAGAGCAACTTCATTATCATTGTTGATATGGCTATGAAACATTCTTGAACTGCATTCAGGAAAAGCTGTATACCCATACACTCTTAACACCTTTAGACCATCATACAAATCTGGATGCATAGCTTGTTCAATCATTAGACTCAAAAGCCTTATAAAAGGAACATTATGTGTGATGACCCGGGAATTTCCGACCAAATTTAAACTTAATCTTTATGGTGGATTGAGACACGATAAGCAAAGTCTATAATGTGGAGTCTCAGAAACTTTTAAATTTTTACATGAATGCATTTAACCTCAGACTATGCTCGACGATTCACGAACAATTGTTTGTAGATAAATATAAATGTATATTTTAAATTTTATCTGTGTCAATATATATATATATATATATATATATATATATATATATATATATATATATATATATATATAATTAATACAAACTTATCTATGTAATAAAATTTGAGAAAAAAAAACCTAATTATGGATATAGTAATTTGAAAATATATGTATAATGAATATATATATAGTTTTGAATTTATTTTTGTAAGCAACAATAACGCTAAATTGTCATTCGATCGATAATAAATAAATTAAAATCAAACTTATATTATTTTAAAATAAACTGTGATTCGAAAATGAGTTTTACAAATTATAGACATATTAAAAATGTATTTAGGAACTAATTGTTGAATTTTAAAACTTTTTATATTTTACTTGGGGTTGGGAGTGAATAATTAATGTAATTTTTATTTAATAGTTAATGATCGAATTTTATCCCATAGTAACTGAAATAAACAAAGGATGTTAATTTAAAATTTTAGGATTTTTCTGAAGACTTTTATCAGCCACTTATTTATCAACGGAGCGCAAAACCTCACCCGTGTAAAAGTGTCGGTAATTAAACTCCAAATGAAGAGGCTGTTGAATTATATTTTATTGATTCCTTCCTATTCTTCCATGTGTTTAAGAATTATATTTTATTATTATTAATTAATTATTATTAATATTATATTCATATAAGTTTATATTTATAGATAATTGAGATAAGCATGTGGATATCAATCCACCTTTCTGTTATTTATCATCCATCAACTATTTCACTTTATATTTATAAGTATATTATATATACCTATATGACATGAGTGCTGAAGACCACCAACCCATAACATCACTAATTTGTTTACTAGCTTCTGTCTTGCTCCTAATATAGAATATTAAATATCATATGCAAACACTCTCTCTTATCTTTATATATACAATACATATACAATGCAAGAAAGATATGAATCCATCATTCCTCTTCTTCTCCTACTTGTTTCCTGTCAACCGAGAACCAACCACATTCCACTTCCTAATCCGGCCACCATACACCAACCTCACAAACTTCTTCGATGGAACCCATTTCACTTCCATTAAACCCACCCAAGAATATCACCCTTCCAACTCTGCACGTCTATATATACATATATATATTATTATTTTTTACCTTATGTTCTTTATAGGTTTGACAAAAAACAGTAAAACACGAACCCTACTACTATTAGTGATACTACAGTATTGATGATGGAATTTTTTTATTGCAGCTCGATCTAAACGGTTTCTGTCTCCTGCCTATCTGTTTTCTGTTTGTTTCGAACAGCCATGCTACGAAACTGCAGCTACTATGGTGTGCTTCTATATATGCTTCAAACCATCGTGAGTTGCTATGGTATCTAGCCTTAAAACCACACCAAGCTTGCTCAAACCAATCTGTTTTCACTGCCTGTTGTTTGATGGCAGCTAACTTCTGCTGCTACTCATTTTTTTTCTTCTTTTGTTTAGTCTTGGGAACACCTTCAGCTACATTAAGTTTCTCGTTTTTCTTATTTCCTGTTGCATCTTTGTCTCGGCCATAGCTTCATCTTCTTCATTAATTGTGTTGCCTCCTACAAGAGCTGTCTCAGTTTGTTTCTTATTTCTTCTCAAGCTCGAAACCAAGAACACTATCATTCTGTTTTCCTAATTCCGTTATATATCAACCCACCACTATCATCACACCACAACCGTCACCTCTTGAAAGGATCCGTTCATATACATTATAAACGATTCACAATAGTTGATTACATCGCGAGGTATTTGACCTCTATATGATACATTTTACAAACATTGCATTCGTTTTTAAAAGACAAACTTTCTTTATAACGAAAGTTGACGGCATGCACACCATTTCATAATACATCCAACTATAATTGGCTTAATAATAATCTTGATGAACTCAATGACTCGAATGTAACGTCTTTCAAAATATGCCATGAATGACTCCAAGTAATATCCTTAAAATGAGCAAATGCACAGCGGAAGATTTCTTTAACACCTGAGAATAAACATGCTTTAAAGTGTCAACCAAAAGGTTGGTGAGTTCATAGGTTTATCATAACAATCATTTCAATATATTAATAGACCACAAGATTTCCGTTTATAAATATATGTACACTCGCAAGTGTATAAAAGTATTCTATAAGTTGTAGGCACCCGGTAACAAGCCTTAACGTTCATGTTTTACCCTCTGAAGTACACCAGATCAGGTGTGTTTAAAATAACCTCGAAGTACTAAAGCATCCCATAGTCAGGATGGGGTTTGTCAGGCCCAATAGATCTATCTTTAGGATTCGCGCCTACCGTACATAGACAAGTAGTTTAATGTTACCAAGCTAAGGGTATATTTCTGGTTTAAACCCACGTAGAATTGGTTTTAGTACTTGTGCCTATTTCGTAAAACATTTATAAAAACAGCGCATGTATTCTCAGTCCCAAAAATATATATAAAAGGGAGCAAATGAAACTCACAATACTGTATTTCGTAGCAATTATGTATATGACGGCATTGAACAAGTGCAGGGTTTGTCTCAGATTCACGAACGTATCAATATTGTGATTCAATATTGCAGGAAAGTACGTAGACGCAACGAAAATGATAAACGTTAGGTTGACCTCACGAGCAATACCCTCGATCAATACCCATAACCTCCATAGCTATAACCCATAATTTCCTTAGCTCTATCCCGTTTGAAAACTTATTTTGAAATCGTCTGAGTATAACTCTGTCGTAGTATTTTATGTATACTAATAATATCTTGAAATAATACAAAGAAAATATATATATGTAATTCGATTGAGAGAGTTTAGAGAAATATATTTTCAAATTTCTATGAAATAATGAAACCTATTGAATTCTATTTATAATAGATTTTTGAATTATTAAAGTGAATTATTAAAGTATGAATTATTAAAGTGAATTATTAAAGTATTAATTATTAAAGTGAATTATTAAAGTATAAATTATTAAAATAAATTATTAAAGTGAATTATTAAAGTATGAATTATTAAAGTGAATTATTAAAGTGAATTATTAAAGTATGAATTATTAAAGTGAATTATTAAAGTGAATTATTAAAGTATGAATTATTAAAGTGAATTATTAAAGTGAATTATTAAAGTATGAATTATTAAAGTGAATTATTAAAGTATGAATTATTAAAGTGAATTATTAAAGTATGAATTATTAAAGTGAATTATTAAAGTATGAATTATTAAAGTTAAAGTAAAATAAAAGTAAAGTAAAGGTAAAGTTAAAGTATAGTAAAAGTATAAAAACTATGTATGTATAATACGCGTATAAATATATATAATATTAATTTAAATCGTTATATATATTTAATGAAATAAAATATAAATATCGTTATATTTATTATACTGGTTAAGTAATGAGTTGTCAAAAGTGATTCTAGATATTTATAAAAGTTATATACGTTTTAATAATAAAGTTCTTTTTAAACTGAAAACGTCTTTGTATGTTTGAAAATAGATTAATAGAATATTATGGAAACCAATTCTCCACTAACTTTTGTCTAACTTTCGTAAATGACACTTTTTGTTTTTATTTATAAATAGCTTTACAAATTATTCTGAATATCGTTAAGAGGAATAGATTTTCTCAAATCATAGTGGACCTCTCAACAGAGACTTGTAATCATAATTCAATGTTTCTGATAATTCAATCATTTAATATTTTTTTTTCGTCGAAAATCATATTGAAACAAATACGTTCGTGTAAAGTATTATACGTTTAA
Source organism: Rutidosis leptorrhynchoides (assembly GCF_046630445.1). NCBI lineage: Eukaryota > Viridiplantae > Streptophyta > Magnoliopsida > Asterales > Asteraceae > Rutidosis > Rutidosis leptorrhynchoides. Next base: position 540,501,162 of record NC_092333.1, read on the forward strand.
TACTTTATTAATATTCTCAAGTTATAATATATATATATATATATATACACATATACATATCTATTTATATATAACGGTTCGTGAATCGTCGGAATTTGGTCGAGGTTATAATGAATGTATGAACACAGTTTAAAATTCTTGAGATTTAACTTAACAAACTTTGCTTATCGTGTTGGAATAATATAAAGATTAAAGTTTAAATTTGGTCGAAAATTTCCGGGTCGTCACAGTACCTACCCGTTAAAGAAATTTCGTCCCCGAAATTTGATAGAGGTCGTCATGACTAACAATGAGAATGTTATTATAACGATTATAGAGTTTTATCATGTTCAAGAAGAATGGATAAAATAATTCGATTACTCGAAGCGTGTTAGTGAAGTTATCGTAAATGAATGAAATAAGATAATAGTGATTCGTCGTATCTTTTGACGTCATCACGATTGATCTCCGAAAAGAAAATTTTTGTAATCTATATTGGATTTGATTATTCGGCGATTAAGAAAATTATGATCCTCTTCTAATTAATGCGATAATCCATTTTGATTTCTCTGTCGGATATTTCACTATAAATTCACCTCATTTGTTTTCTTACAACTCACACCTTCTCAACTCATATTTTAAAGTATTTGTCAATATGCTTCATCCAGTGCTGATTCTTGATATACTCCTCACTTTCATATCTGTCGCTCTTCTTTTTCATCTGCCTCCGGAAGAATCTATTTACTTCTACTATACTCTTGGTTTTATAGTGTTTTTAGTTCTCCCGTGTCTTTATATTGCTATATGCATTGATATATACGGTTTGTGATTTCTGGGTTGTTGTTGGGTTTTATATCTTCCCTTATATTTCAAAGTCCTTGCTTCTTCTATAATCATTGTCATCCACAGTTAATGCTCTCTTCTATTTGCTATGATTTATACTCCTATTTCTAGTTCGGAGCTTTGTCCTTTCGTTTCTTCTTCTTGCGATTAAGCACCGCTTGTAATGGTCCAGAATTCGCAGATATAAATTTCAGAATGAACATTGTTAATGTTCTATGAAGGAAATTGTAATGGCACGATCTTGACTTGTCAAATTACCAGAATACCTCAGAAAAGGCCGAATCGTCAAGAAATATTTTCTTGATATTTAGAGATCAAAGAGAATACAAGAGTCGTGTAACATAGCACATGATGACGTTATGATCTGTGAATCATCATGTTCCATTTAAAAACTCAGCATGAATTACTGTAATATAATCACGTTGATCAAGTGTCATTATATTATACTAACTCATGCTTCAGCTCCCAACACTTCTTCAAGAATATTCCTATTTTAAACTTGAATGTTTCAGAATTTAGAAACTAAAATAGTTTCTTTTATGATATAATATAGATAGCGCGAAGAGGTAAATGATTTCAGATAAGAATAATTATAAAAATATCTTCAGAAGTATGGATGATATTTATAATGAAAGATACGATGATATCTTAGAATGTCTAATATCAGAGGATGATGAAGGATATTGTCCGCAGAGGTTTAGAGTCAGGAGCAAGGTATTCGTTAATGACTTCAGCAAGTACTGAATCATTTGGATTCTTTGAAGGCAGGTTCAGCCTTTGTGATTTGTCCACAGCCTCCTTCATACTTTGCTCAATCCGTTTTCCAGTTCCAAAGCTTCTCTTTTTCTGAGCTTTGCCAATATACTATCCTTTATCATCTAACTTTTTACTGTTAAGGTCGTTTACAGTTTTTGCTGCTTCATCAGCATTTTTCAAAATTTCGAGAACTAATTCGCAGTTTAGGGTGTTTTTCAGAAATTTCTCATTCAAAGAATGTAAGTCTTGGAGGTAGACATTGTGTGTATATGTAATTGTTGATGTAGACATGCTGCGAGGTTTCAAAATACTGATTGCTGATTCTCAATAATTGGTATGGCAATTCTTGTTATAAGGTACGAATGAGTATATGATAGGGTTTCGATAATTATAATGATTTTTTTTTTGGAAAGTCAAATATCAGTGAAGTTGTTGGTAAGTTTATTGCTAATGTGGTGAATATAAACGATTCCCCCGGTAATGTTGGCGAAAGGGCAACGTATCTATCGAGGTTATAATAAGACTATTTTGATTGAGAAGTCGAAGTTGACTTGCTGGAGCTGTGACAAAACTGTCTATTTTGAAACGGAATTGAAAAGTTATTTTAGCTAGTAAATGCCAAAGGGTCTAACACGGATACGTGTCGAACTATGACTTGGGTTTTGAGAGTTTTTCAGGTGTATAACTGTGGGTAACATGTGGTTGGATCATCATCTCGATTGTTCCTTAGTTGAAGTGTCTTCAGGAATTTCGTAGGGTTTGAGCACATATTGTAATCGTTAATACATATGATGTTCTAACACAGTTTTGAAGTCAAAGTATAGCTTTGAAAGATATAGGAATCTAAGAGTGATGATACTGGTTATATTTCGAATTGAATTATGCGATTTCAAAATCAGAATATGTAATTGAATTTGAATGAGTATGATTGTTTTGATTTATATGAAAGAATGGATATTGTTGTGAAAGTAGGGAGTATAGTTGATGATTGCTGAATGAGTTTCGAAAAATGTAATATATTAATTGTGAATTTATATATCTCTCGGATATTACCTACCCGTTAAAAAAAATTTCACAATTAATATTTTGTGCAAAAGAAGTTTATTACAGTCTTTATGAAAATATATGTGTATATTTTCTTTAGATGTAATATAGATTTAATGAGTTAATATTAAATTAAACTCATTTGTTTTATGGTTGGAACAAGAATTGAGTAATCCCTAAAACTTTATAAATTGCATAAGTATTTCTTCAATAATATTGAAATTATGAATCATTACTTTGTTATTTGTTGGTTTTTGTGAAATTCTTGTGAACTTCGCAAGGTACGAATGATGTTATTTGAAAAGTTTCGAGTACATCGATGATGAAAGTGTAAAATCAAACATATATTCGAATAATACACTTGATTTATTATGAATTGGATTTTTATTGAATTGAGACAGAGATTGTAATTAACGATGGTTAAGTTGCGGACGAAGGACGTACATCATTGCATATTTGTAATATGAATTAACTGAGTAGTTAAGATTCACACATAATAGCTTAGTACGGGAAGATTTATTATGGTTTAAAAATTTATACATATAAAATATACATATAAATCTTTCGATTGGAAATGAGTTAATACTTCATAACTCGTTGATACAATATATTTGTTGTTGATTCGTAATGATGTCCACAATAAATCTTGAGCTGACAGAGTTTGTGATGTTACAGGTGCTGTTGATTCTGACGATACTGACGGCACTGACTGTGTTGATGATGCTACGGTCCTGTTGATGCTGTTGGTAAAACAATTCTAGCTTGTAAATCGTACACCATTTACGATCAAAGTTTCTACTCTACCATCTCCGTTCACTCATCCGATTTACGGTCAGAATTAAATAATCTCTAAGATTTTGGAGATTACATAACTGCCGCAGAGATATCTCTTCAATGAAGTTTATGAATTAATACTTCATCATTTGTTGTTGTTGATATTCCTGGATATTTACAGGGCGTATGAGGTTGATGTTTGAGATACAGATTGTGATGTTGTGGTGTGGGATGTGGATGTTGTTGTTGGTGGTGGTGATGGTACTGTTGGTGTTGCTGATGGTGGTACTGTTTATGCTGCTGGTGCTGCTGATGGTGTTTGTAACCTTTGCACCATATTCTCCAAAGCCACTACCCGAGCGCGAAGCTCGTTGACTTCTTCTATTACACCGGGGTGATTGTCGGTTTGGACGAGCGGATAAATAAAATCTAGAATTTGGTGTAGTATGTAATTGTGACGAGATACTCTAGAAATAAGAGAGAAAATGGTGTTTCTGATAGGTTCGTCGGTAAGTGCTTCAGGTTCTTCGCCAAGAGGGCAATGTGGTGGATGGAAGGGATCACCTTCTTCTTGTCTCCAATGATTAAGGAGGCTACGAACCCATCCCCAATTCATCCAGAATAGATGATGACTAATTGGTTGATCCATTCAGGTCACACTGCTTTCGGAACTTGAGTGGGATTCAATTTCGGAATCCGAGGGACTTGAACTAATGACGAATTCCATTTCGTACGATTGAATAAAGAATTTTTCGATATGAAATGATTTTCCGGCTATCGGGTGGTATTCTAATTATATAGAGCAAAAGGTTTCGTAGATTACGGAGGAATTTACGGAATATGTCAGGCAAAGTTTACAGTAACAGATACGCTAAGATATGAATTAGCAGATATGCTAAGATATGAATTTTGTCTATACACTATTCATGCAATCAATGCAATAAGATGTGTCTAGACTAAGAATGATAAGCAGGTAATTTTCGACAAAAATGATGAGCAAAACTTTTGACATGCAGACACGGTCGAAGTCCAGACTCACTAATGCATCCTAACGACTATCAGTTAGACACACTAATGCAGACCTGGTTCGCTAAGACCACTGCTCTGATACCAACTGAAAGGATCCGTTCATATACATTATAAACGATTCACAATAGTTGATTACATCGCGAGGTATTTGACCTCTATATGATACATTTTACAAACATTGCATTCGTTTTTAAAAGACAAACTTTCTTTATAACGAAAGTTGACGGCATGCACACCATTTCATAATACATCCAACTATAATTGGCTTAATAATAATCTTGATGAACTCAATGACTCGAATGCAACGTCTTTCAAAATATGCCATGAATGACTCCAAGTAATATCCTTAAAATGATCAAATGCACAGCGGAAGATTTCTTTAACACCTGAGAATAAACATGCTTTAAAGTGTCAACCAAAAGGTTGGTGAGTTCATAGGTTTATCATAACAATCATTTCAATATATTAATAGACCACAAGATTTCCGTTTATAAATATATGTACACTCGCAAGTGTATAAAAGTATTCTATAAGTTGTAGGCACCCGGTAACAAGCCTTAACGTTCATGTTTTACCCTCTGAAGTACACCAGATCAGGTGTGTTTAAAATAACCTCGAAGTACTAAAGCATCCCATAGTCAGGATGGGGTTTGTCAGGCCCAATAGATCTATCTTTAGGATTCGCGCCTACCGTACATAGACAAGTAGTTTAATGTTACCAAGCTAAGGGTATATTTCTGGTTTAAACCCACGTAGAATTGGTTTTAGTACTTGTGCCTATTTCGTAAAACATTTATAAAAACAGCGCATGTATTCTCAGTCCCAAAAATATATATATAAGGGAGCAAATGAAACTCACAATACTGTATTTCGTAGCAATTATGTATATGACGGCATTGAACAAGTGCAGGGTTTGTCTCAGATTCACGAACGTATCAATATTGTGATTCAATATTGCAGGAAAGTACGTAGACGCAACGAAAATGATAAACGTTAGGTTGACCTCACGAGCAATACCCTCGATCAATACCCATAACCTCCATAGCTATAACCCATAATTTCCTTAGCTCTATCCCGTTTGAAAACTTATTTTGAAATCGTCTGAGTATAACTCCGTCGTAGTATTTTATGTATACTAATAATATCTTGAAATAATACAAAGAAAATATATATATGTAATTCGATTGAGAGAGTTTAGAGAAATATATTTTCAAATTTCTATGAAATAATGAAACCTATTGAATTCTATTTATAATAGATTTTTGAATTATTAAAGTGAATTATTAAAGTATGAATTATTAAAGTGAATTATTAAAGTATTAATTATTAAAGTGAATTATTAAAGTATAAATTATTAAAATAAATTATTAAAGTGAATTATTAAAGTATGAATTATTAAAGTGAATTATTAAAGTGAATTATTAAAGTATGAATTATTAAAGTGAATTATTAAAGTGAATTATTAAAGTATGAATTATTAAAGTGAATTATTAAAGTGAATTATTAAAGTATGAATTATTAAAGTGAATTATTAAAGTATGAATTATTAAAGTGAATTATTAAAGTATGAATTATTAAAGTTAAAGTAAAATAAAAGTAAAGTAAAGGTAAAGTTAAAGTATAGTAAAAGTATAAAAACTATGTATGTATAATACGCGTATAAATATATATAATATTAATTTAAATCGTTATATATATTTAATGAAATAAAATATAAATATCGTTATATTTATTATACTGGTTAAGTAATGAGTTGTCAAAAGTGATTCTAGATATTTATAAAAGTTATATACGTTTTAATAATAAAGTTCTTTTTAAACTGAAAACGTCTTTGTATGTTTGAAAATAGATTAATAGAATATTATGGAAACCAATTCTCCACTAACTTTTGTCTAACTTTCGTAAATGACACTTTTTGTTTTTATTTATAAATAGCTTTACAAATTATTCTGAATATCGTTAAGAGGAATAGATTTTCTCAAATCATAGTGGACCTCTCAACAGAGACTTGTAATCATAATTCAATGTTTCTGATAATTCAATCATTTAATATTTTTTTTTCGTCGAAAATCATATTGAAACAAATACGTTCGTGTAAAGTATTATACGTTTAATACTTTATTAATATTCTCAAGTTATAATATATATATATATATACACATATACATATCTATTTATATATAACGGTTCGTGAATCGTCGGAATTTGGTCGAGGTTATAATGAATGTATGAACACAGTTTAAAATTCTTGAGATTTAACTTAACAAACTTTGCTTATCGTGTTGGAATAATATAAAGATTAAAGTTTAAATTTGGTCGAAAATTTCCGGGTCGTCACACCTCTCAACCATGTACAACCATCTTGACCACTTGGCTTTTGTTTTTCTGTTTCATCTATACCTACACGATCATCACTTTATCACCAACACCTTCCAACACAACAACCACTTCACGTATTTGCTGTAACTACTGCAGTTGGTCTGTTATTTTTGTTTTGGTATGTAAACTCATCCATTCGCCACTATGAACCCTCTCTTCATCTTTCTCTACATCGCTCTCTGTCTCTCTTAAATCAAAACCACCACTATACACCTGCAATTAATATAAACCGTATTGCTGCACGTTTTCTAAACGTGAATGGCTGCTAATTGCGAGTTTTCTGTTTTGTTTCCTGTTTAACGAATAAAGAATGATGTTATACAGTAACGAGACAATGAAGGATGATGTATAAAGGTTGTTGACTACTGCTCGATGGATTCCAGCTGGTTACAAGCTGACTGATTTTTTTTTTTACTTATGGATATTTCTGTCGGGTATGACACGTGGGAATCACCAACCCTCCTGCATTTTTTTTCGTGGGCTCTATCAAAGTGAATTTAGGGATGTTAATTGCTTGGGCCGATAATTGCTACTTGGGCCGTGGACTTTATTGTAGTAATTGGATTGTCTTGTTGGACTTATGTTTTGGTTTCTAAAAAAATGGGCTGAGACAGATAGAACAAGATATATAAATAACTGGGTTACAAAGTAATTCAGAAATACAGACTTGGACTGATGGATAAGGGTGTTAGAGGGGTAGCGTGAGGTCATGGGTTCGAGTCTTGTAGCTGCCATTCTTTTTAGAACAGGCTTTTTCAAAGGGTATAACCTTTTATCTTTGTTCAATTATTATTATTATTTGTTGTGATTAATATTATTAATTATTAATATTATTATTATGATTATAATTGTTACTATTATGACTATTATTAAAATTGTTATTATTAGTATTATAATACCCATCATTATTATTATTAAACATTTCATTTTATTAAAAATTACTGTTATTACTAATATTACAAGATTTATCGTCAAAGCTATCATTAATATTATTATTAATAAAATCATTACTTTTATTATCATTATTATTAACACTGGAATTATCATTATATTAATTCAATCACTACTAATATTATTTTAGTATTAATATAATTACTATTCTAAGCAAACAAATGAATTATATACATAAAAATATTTGATACATATAACATAACAAAAGTTATATTTTTATGTAAGTAATAAGGAAAGATATAAATTAATAATATAAACATTATATCACTAATAATATATATATATATATATATATATATATATATATATATATATATATATATATATATATATATATATATACTTTGTTCGATTGCAAGTATATGTTTTAATATGTATATACAAATGATATAGGTTCGTGAATCCGAGGCCAACCATGCATTGTTCAATTGTTCAATATAGTCATATGTATTTTTACTACAAAATACATTAGGTGAGTTTATTTGATTCCCTTTTACTCTTTACATTTTTGGGACTGAGAATACATGCGCTGCTTTTATAACTGTTTTACAAAATAGACACGAGTAAATGAAACTACATTCTATAGTTGGATTATTAAACTGAATATGCCCCTTTATAGTCTGGTAATCTAAGAATTAGGGAACAGACACCCTAATTAACGCGAATCCTAAAGATAGATCTATCGGGCCCAACAAGCCCCATCCAAAGTACCGGATGCTTTAGTACTTCGAAATGTATATCATGTCCGATGGAGGATCCCGGAATGATGGGGATATTCTTATATATATATATATATATATATATATATATATATATATATATATATATATATATATATATATATTGTGAATGTCGGTTACCAGGTGTTCAATCCATATGAATGATATTTTTGTCTCTATGTATGGGACGTATGTTTATGAGAAATGGAAATCTTGTGGTCTATTAAAATGATGGAAATGATTATTTATGTTAAACTAATGAACTCACCAACCTTTTGGTTGACACTTGAAAGCATGTTTATTCTCAGGTACGAAAGAAATCTTCCGCTGTGCATTTGCTCATTTTAAAGATATTACTTGGAGTCATTCATGACATATTTCAAAAGACGTTGCATTCGAGTCATTGAGTTCATCAAGATTATTATTAAGTCAATTATATTTGAATATATTATGAAATGCTATACATGCCTGTAAACTGTCGATGTAAGGAAAGTTTGTCTTTTCAAAACGAATGCAATGTTTGTAAAATGTATCATATAGAGGTCAATTACCTCGCGATGTAATCAACTGTTGTGAATCGTTTGTAATCGATATGGACTTCGTCCGGATGGATTAGGACGGGTCTCTACAGTTGGTATCAGAGCGGTGGTCTTAGTGAACCAGGTCTTGCATTATTGTGTCTAACTGATAGTCGTTAGGATGCATTAGTAAGTCTGGACTTCGACCGTGTCTGCATGTCAAAAGTTTTGCTTATCATTTTTGTCGAAAATCATCTGAGTATCATCCTTAGGAAATCACTTGCTTATCATTCTTAGTCTAAACACATCTTACTGCAATGATTGCATGAATAGTGTATAGACAAAATTCGTATCTTAACGTATCTACTAATTCATATCTTAGCATATCTGTTACTGTAGACTTTGCCTGACAACTTCCGTAGATTTCTCCGTAACTTATGGGATTTTAGTATTATATATGCATATGTAAATCATGTATTGCATGGTACTAATCTACATCCTATAATCTAATTCTTATCGAAAATACTTCATTTAATCGTACGAGATGAATCCCTCAACCAGTTCGAGTCCCTCAGATTCCGATAGCTATTCCTCGAATTCCGACAACTATTCCGATATGGAGTTTCACCTAAGCTCCGAAAGCAGTGTCCTAGAATGAATCAACCAATTCATTTAATGGGTTCATAGCTTACTAAATCAATGGAAACGAAAAGAAGGCGATCCTTTCCATCAACCAAATTCACGTTTTGACGAAGAACCTGTAACACTTATCGGCGAACTAGTCCGAAACACCATTTTCACCCTCATTTCCCGAATATCTCGTCATGATTACATACTATCTCAGATTCGAAGCCTTATTCATTCGCTCGTTCTTACCGACAATCATCCTGGAGTAATCGAAGAAGTCAACGAACTTCGCGCTCAAGTAATTAATTTGGAAAACGTGGTGCAAAACCTACCAGCTTCAGCAACAGCACCAGTATCACCAACAATCCATGCCTCAACATTTCATTCTGCACCTCAAGCATAATCATCGTTCTACATGATGTTCTACATCATTTATCCCCGTTCGACATGGCAATTAAGTAATCTCTAAAGTTTTGGAGATTATCCATTCTAATTCTAACGGTAAATCAAATGAGATTAATATCATGTTAACTCATTAAATCTATGATTACATCTGAAGAAAATATATATATGTATATATATTTTCATAAATGTTGTAATTAAAAATTCTTTTGTACAAACTGTTAACGGTGAAAATAATTTAACGGGTAGGTAATACCCGAGGAAATATTTAACTTTCATATTAACATGTTATACTGTATATTCTTCGAATCTGATTCAACAGTCATTCACTATCCTACTTACAACCACCGATATACGTATCCTTTCACCAAAGAATAACTATTTTCATTCAAATTCAATTTCATATATGGATTTTGACCTATCAGAATCCAACAAGTGGCATAATGAAGAAATAATGGACACAATAAAAATTGATTAGAAACAGATTAATTAACAATATGAAATACTATTAAGAATCCACCCTAACAAAATCCTAGCTAACTGTTCCTAGCTAACTGTTAATTCCGTATTACCATTTAATTATCGCAATTTATTTATCGCAGTTTATTTATCGCAATTTATATTCTCGCAATTTTATTTATCGTCATTTAAGTTCTGTTATTTATTTTACGCACTTTAAATATCAGGACACGTATACAAGGTTTTGACATATCATATCGACGCATCTATATATATTATTTGGAATCACCATAGACACTCTATATGCAGTAATGATTGAGTTCTCTATACAGGGTTGAGGTTGATTCTCAAATAATATATATACTTTGAGTAGTGATCGAGTCTGAGACATGTACACGGGTCACGATATTTAGTAATTAATTCGAATATTATATATTAAACTATATATAAATTATTAGATTGTTAACTGTGGACTATCGACTGTGGACTAATGACATTGGACAATTAAAATGAATTAAAAATATTGATTATAATATATGAAACTAAACAATTCTTCAAGTTTGCCACTTGATTTCATCTTAAACCTCATTTGTATCTCGACAATCACATTCTGCGTACCAACCTTTCATGATTCTTGAAAACACCTCAATCGAGATGATAAACCAACTGCACTTCGTCTACGAAAGAAAAGATTGATGAATATAGTTATGCACCTGAAAACACTCGGAACCTGAGTAAACGTTTAACACGTATCTGTGCTAATTCCTTTAGTGTTATTATTACCCAAAATAACTTGGTGATCCCTTCTAAAGTAGCAAATTTTGTCACAGCTTCAGCAAGTTAACTTCGACTTTTCGTTCGAAACAATCTTATTATGACCTTGATATATATGAGTGCTCTGTTATTGTTACCAGAGAACCTTTTATATTCCACCATATTACCATCAGTGTTTAATCATCTAAAAACACAATTCTCTTGAAACCACCTCGGATTGATAACCGATGATTCAGATATCGTAGCATTAAATGCAGAGGAAACAGAAAAATGGTAGATGGTCAAAACGGCCAAAAGTTTGATGATAAAGAATGGAATGTTAGGAACACTCGATAGAAAATTTGGTACTGAAAAACGGATTGAGCTGACTCTGAAGGAGACCAAGGACAAATACAAGGACCAAACCCTATATTCAAAGATCCAGGTAATTCTGGATCCGATGAAATCTTTAGAGAATATTTTGCTCCGAATTTATGTTAAAATCTTGCGAAAAAAAAAATTTTTCTTCATCAACCTTCGAACTTAGAAATTCCAAAATATCATCATAAATATCTTCGATATTTCTGAGGATATTTTCATAAATATTCTTGCCCAAAATTACCTACTTCTTCGTGTTTTCTGTATTTCATTATATTGGAAACTTCTGTAAAAATCTAAATATAAATTATGAATGAATTGTGGAGAAGTGTTGGGAATTGAAGCATGGGTTAGTATAATATAATTACGCTTGGCCGACGTGATTATATTACAGTGAATCATGCTGAGTTTCTAATGAAACGTGATGATGGTTCACAGTAGATCATACCATCATCATGTGTCATGTTACATAACTCTTTCATTCTACATAATCTCCGAACATATCAAGAAGAATATATTCTTGATAGTTCTATCTTCTGTAATTTTGATAAATTTGAAAATCGAATCGTGCTAACACGTTCCTTCCTACTTAGAACAGTATAATCATTAGAAACTCTATACCTACAAATTCTGGACCATTATTCGCTTGACTTGAAGTCGGGAAGAGAAAACAAAAGCATAGGGCCTCAAAATATAAGAGAGAATATAAAGCCCGATGACAACACATAAATTACAAACCATGTATATCAATGTTTATCGCAACATAAAGACACGGGAGAATTAAGAACACTATAACCCCAAGGACGAAGTAGAAGAAAACAGATTCCTTCGGTGGTAAATGGAAAAGGAGAATGATTGTTGCGATAGTGAGAATAAGAGCAAGAATCAGAACTGGATTAAGCATTTTCACAATCTTTTGAATTTAGGAATTGAGTATAGAAGTGGTGAAAACTAATGGAACGGAAAAGGTAAATTTATACTGGAAATATCAGACGTAGTAATCGAGGCAGATCATCGCATTTAATTATAGAGATCTTTATTTTCTTACTCGCCGGAGAATCAAATCTTTTTGATTTCGAAGATTTTCTTTAAATCCCTTGAATTCCAGAATTCAACCAAGGCAACGTCAAAAATTAAGACGAACCTTATTTTTCCTAAATTCAACAAAGACAACGTCAGAAGTTAAGACGCACCTTATTTTCTTTTAAATTCAACAGTGACTCCGTCAAAAATTAAAACGAACCTTTACTTTCCTATTTCACTTTTTAGTGATAGCTTCATTCGTACTCTTCGAATAATCGAGTTATTTTTATCCTTATTGTTCAATGATGATAAAACTCAATTTATCAACTCATATTCGTTATGAAAACATTCTTATTGTTAACCATGACGACCACACTCAAATTTCGGGACGAAATTTCTTTAACGGGTAGGTACTGTGATGACCCGGGAATTTCCGACCAAATTTAAACTTAATCTTTATGGTGGATTGAGACACGATAAGCAAAGTCTATAATGTGGAGTCTCAAAAACTTTTAAATTTTTACATGAATGCATTTAACCTCAGACTATGCTCGACGATTCACGAACAATTGTTTGTAGATAAATATAAATGTATATTTTAAATTTTATCTGTGTCAATATATATATATATATATATATATATATATATATATATATATATATATATATATATATATATATATAATTAATACAAACTTATCTATGTAATAAAATTTGAGAAAAAAAAAACCTAATTATGGATATAGTAATTTGAAAATATATGTATAATGAATATATATATAGTTTTGAATTTATTTTTGTAAGCAACAATAACGCTCAATTGTCATTCGATCGATAATAAATAAATTAAAATCAAACTTATATTATTTTAAAATAAACTGTGATTCGAAAATGAGTTTTACAAATTATAGACATATTAAAAATGTATTTAGGAACTAATTGTTGAATTTTAAAACTTTTTATATTTTACTTGGGGTTGGGAGTGAATAATTAATGTAATTTTTATTTAATAGTTAATGATCGAATTTTATCCCATAGTAACTGAAATAAACAAAGGATGTTAATTTAAAATTTTGGGATTTTTCTGAAGACTTTTATCAGCCACTTATTTATCAACGGAGCGCAAAACCTCACCCGTGTAAAAGTGTCGGTAATTAAACTCCAAATGAAGAGGCTGTTGAACTATATTTTATTGATTCCTTCCTATTCTTCCATGTGTTTAAGAATTATATTTTATTATTATTAATTAATTATTATTAATATTATATTCATATAAGTTTATATTTATAGATAATTGAGATAAGCATGTGGATATCAATCCACCTTTCTGTTATTTATCATCCATCAACTATTTCACTTTATATTTATAAGTATATTATATATACCTATATGACATGAGTGCTGAAGACCACCAACCCATAACATCACTAATTTGTTTACTAGCTTCTGTCTTGCTCCTAATATAGAATATTAAATATCATATGCAAACACTCTCTCTTATCTTTATATATACAATACATATACAATGCAAGAAAGATATGAATCCATCATTCCTCTTCTTCTCCTACTTGTTTCCTGTCAACCGAGAACCAACCACATTCCACTTCCTAATCCGGCCACCATACACCAACCTCACAAACTTCTTCGATGGAACCCATTTCACTTCCATTAAACCCACCCAAGAATATCACCCTTCCAACTCTGCACGTCTATATATACATATATATATTATTATTTTTTACCTTATGTTCTTTATAGGTTTGACAAAAAACAGTAAAACACGAACCCTACTACTATTAGTGATACTACAGTATTGATGATGGAATTTTTTTATTGCAGCTCGATCTAAACGGTTTCTGTCTCCTGCCTATCTGTTTTCTGTTTGTTTCGAACAGCCATGCTACGAAACTGCAGCTACTATGGTGTGCTTCTATATATGCTTCAAACCATCGTGAGTTGCTACGGTATCTAGCCTTAAAACCACACCAAGCTTGCTCAAACCAATCTGTTTTCACTGCCTGTTGTTTGATGGCAGCTAACTTCTGCTGCTACTCATTTTTTTTTCTTTTGTTTAGTCTTGGGAACACCTTCAGCTACATTAAGTTTCTCGTTTTTCTTATTTCCTGTTGCATCTTTGTCTCGGCCATAGCTTCATCTTCTTCATTAATTGTGTTGCCTCCTACAAGAGCTGTCTCAGTTTGTTTCTTATTTCTTCTCAAGCTCGAAACCAAGAACACTATCATTCTGTTTTCCTAATTCCGTTATATATCAACCCACCACTATCATCACACCACAACCGTCACCTCTTAACCATGTACAACCATCTTGACCACTTGGCTTTTGTTTTTCTGTTTCATCTATACCTACACGATCACCACTTTATCACCAACACCTTCCAACACAACAACCACTTCACGTATTTGCTGTAACTACTGCAGTTGGTCTGTTATTTTTGTTTTGGTATGTAAAATCATCCATTCGCCACTATGAACCCTCTCTTCATCTTTCTCTACATCGCTCTCTGTCTCTCTTAAATCAAAACCACCACTATACACCTGCAATTAATATAAACCATATTGCTGCACGTTTTCTAAACGTGAATGGCTGCTAATTGCGAGTTTTCTGTTTTGTTTCCTGTTTAACGAATAAAGAATGATGTTATACAGTAACGAGACAATGAAGGATGATGTATAAAGGTTGTTGACTACTGCTCGATGGATTCCAGCTGGTTACAAGCTGACTGATTTTTTTTTTTACTTATGGATATTTCTGTCGGGTATGACACGTGGGAATCACCAACCCTCCTGCATTTTTTTTCGTGGGCACTATCAAAGTGAATTTAGGGATGTTAATTGCTTGGGCCGATAATTGCTACTTGGGCCGTGGACTTTATTGTAGTAATTGGATTGTCTTGTTGGACTTATGTTTTGGTTTCTAAAAAAATGGGCTGAGACAGATAGAACAAGATATATAAATAACCGGGTTACAAAGTAATTCAGAAATACAGACTTGGACTGATGGATAAGGGTGTTAGAGGGGTAGCGTGAGGTCATGGGTTCGAGTCTTGTAGCTGCCATTCTTTTTAGAAAAGGCTTTTTCAAAGGGTATAACCTTTTATCTTTGTTCAATTATTATTATTATTTGTTGTGATTAATATTATTAATTATTAATATTATTATTATGATTATAATTGTTACTATTATGACTATTATTAAAATTGTTATTATTAGTATTATAATACCCATCATTATTATTATTAAACATTTCATTTTATTAAAAATTACTGTTATTACTAATATTACAAGATTTATCGTCAAAGCTATCATTAATATTATTATTAATAAAATCATTACTTTTATTATCATTATTATTAACACTGGCATTATCATTATATTAATTCAATCACTACTAATATTATTTTAGTATTAATATAATTACTATTCTAAGCAAACAAATGAATTATATACATAAAAATATTTGATACATATAACATAACAAAAGTTATATTTTTATGTAAGTAATAAGGAAAGATATAAATTAATAATATAAACATTATATCACTAATAATATATATATATATATATATATATATATATATATATATATATATATATATATATATATACTTTGTTCGATTGCAAGTATATGTTTTAATATGTATATACAAATGATATAGGTTCGTGAATCCGAGGCCAACCATGCATTGTTCAATTGTTCAATATAGTCATATGTATTTTTACTACAAAATACATTAGGTGAGTTTATTTGATTCCCTTTTACTCTTTACATTTTTAGGACTGAGAATACATGCGCTGCTTTTATAACTGTTTTACAAAATAGACACGAGTAAATGAAACTACATTCTATGGTTGGATTATTAAACTGAATATGCCCCTTTATAGTCTGGTAATCTAAGAATTAGGGAACAGACACCCTAATTGACGCGAATCCTAAAGATAGATCTATCGGGCCCAACAAGCCCCATCCAAAGTACCGGATGCTTTAGTACTTCGAAATGTATATCATGTCCGATGGAGGATCCCGGAATGATGGGGATATATATATATATATATATATATATATATATATATATATATATATATATATATATATATATATGTATATATATATATATATATATATATATATATATATATATATATATATATATATATATATATATATATATATATATATATATATTGTGAATGTCGGTTACCAGGTGTTCAATCCATATGAATGATATTTTTGTCTCTATGTATGGGACGTATGTTTATGAGAAATGGAAATCTTGTGGTCTATTAAAATGATGGAAATGATTATTTATGTTAAACTAATGAACTCACCAACCTTTTGGTTGACACTTGAAAGCATGTTTATTCTCAGGTACGAAAGAAATCTTCCGCTGTGCATTTGCTCATTTTAAAGATATTACTTGGAGTCATTCATGACATATTTCAAAAGACGTTGCATTCGAGTCATTGAGTTCATCAAGATTATTATTAAGTCAATTATATTTGAATATATTATGAAATGCTATACATGCCTGTAAACTGTCGATGTAACGAAAGTTTGTCTTTTCAAAATGAATGCAATGTTTGTAAAATGTATCATATAGAGGTCAATTACCTAGCGATGTAATCAACTGTTGTGAATCGTTTGTAATCGATATGGACTTCGTCCGGATGGATTAGGACGGGTCTCTACATTATGATCCCTAGGTGTTTTCTCAGTAAGAACCAACAACTCATTAAAATACAAGCGAGCAAAATCAATGTTTCTTCCTGTCACTATGGCATGAAACAAATAAGCTTCAAAATCATTGATCTCTGTCAAGCTCCCACACTTAAAACTCAAGCTTCTAATAACATTTGATAACACAAACATCCACCTTGGTGTAAACATACTAGTCTTAACAGATGAGTCAGTCAAAGGTTGACCAACTAAATTAAAACACAACCTTGCAGCAGACTTGGAAACTGTTCTAACAAAATCATCACGCATAGGTAGATTCAAAGCTAATCGTAAATGATTTTCAGTAAGAACTAAAGCATTGTTACCATTGCGATATGTTTCAGTGATTGTTCGTGCCTCCCTGTTTCCAACACAAGTATACCAAAATTCTGCAAGCAACTCTGGAAACATAGTTGTCGTTTTAAAGAAAGCATCCTTTAGAGGATGATTGTGCATAAACTGAATCAACTCTTCATAGCCTTTGTTAGCAAAATTCTCTGGAATCGAATCACATGCAACCCTGTTATTAGCTGAAACCATAACATCCTTGTTCCCTTTGATCTCTGTAGCACGAACCATGTTAGCAGTAGGAACTAGAACGAATGGAATGTACTTTGATCTTGCCATTTAGCTTCGTGAATAAGAAAACTCTGAAAAACTGAGAGAATTTTGAAGATGAAGATCTAAAGAGGGATTAGGGTTTGAAAAAAAATCGATTTGAAGAGGAGGAGGGATATTATATCCTGACAAAATTTCAAAAAGTTACTTTTAACCCTCAAAAGAAATTACCGATTTCCCCCTTGTAAAATAACCCTTTTTACTAAAGAAAAGAAATATTTTAAGAATTAAATAAGGAAACAAATATACACCAAAAATACACAAGGGGAGTAAATCTTTCCAGACCCTGAATAATTTGATGTTACCCAGACTCTGAAAATAACGTAATCCAGACTCTATACACCTTTTTTTTTTTTTTTACAACAACAATTTAGAGAGTATCTTCACTTGACAACATTTCAACAGATGGATTTAACATCCCAAGTTGTTCAAGAAGATAAAAATGTCTTTCCTCAGGAAGTGCTTTAGTGAAATATCTGCCAATTGATCCTTAGTGCCAATATGCTTTAAAAACACTTTGCCCTTTTCAACACAATCCCTTATAAAATGATGTCTGATCTCTATATGCTTGGTTCTGGAGTGAATAACTGGATTCTCAGTAATAGCAATAGCACTCTCATTATCACACATTATTGGAGTTTTGGTCAATGTTAACCCAAAATCCAAAAGTTGATGTTGCATCCACAGTAATTGAGCACAACAGCTTCCTGCAGCAACATATTCAGCTTCTGCTGTGGACGTGGCCACAGAATTCTGCTTTTTGCTAGTCCAGCTGACCAATTTTTCACCTAGCAATTGACATCCACCAGAAGTGCTCTTCCTGTCTAATTTGCAACCTGCATAGTCTGCATCTGTGTAACCAATTAGATCAAACCCTGAGTCTTTGGAGTACCAAAGACCCATGTTAGGGGTACCTTTTAAGTACCTAAAAATTCTTTTCACAGCTTTAAAATGAGACTCCCTAGGATCTGACTGGAAACGTGCACAAAGGCATGTAGCAAACATTATATCAGGTCTACTAGCAGTTAAGTATAACAAAGATCTAATCATACCTCTATAGGTTGATTGACAGGTGGGTTTTCCAGACTCATCTTTATCAAGTTTTTCAGAAACACTCATTGGAGTTCTTAATGTAGAACAATTTTTAAAACCAAACTTAGTTAACATATCAAAAATGTAATTACTTTGGTTAATAAAAATACCCTCATGACTCTGTTTTATTTGAAGTCCAAGAAAATAGTTTAAAGTACATAAATTACTCATTCTATATTCTTTAGACATTATATCAGAAAACCATTTTCTCAAAAGTGGATTAGTAGACTCAAAAATAATGTCATCAACATAAATTTGAACAAGTAACACATCACCTTTGTCCTTTTTAATAAATAAAGTCTTGTCAATGGCTCCTCTGGAAAAATTCTTTTCTAGAAGAAATGTTGACAAAGTATCATACCAGGCTCTGGGAGCTTGCTTCAGACCATACAATGCTTTCTTCAATCTGTAGACATGCTTGAGAAATTTCTTACTTACAAAACCAGGAGGTTGTTTCACATACACCTCTTCTTGCAATTTACCATTCAGGAAAGCACTCTTCACATCCATTTGAAACACCTTGAAATCTTTGTGTGCAGCATATGCCAGAAACAGTCTAATAGCTTCAATTCTAGCAACAGGAGCAAAAGTCTCATCATAATCTATTCCTTCTTCTTGTCTATACTGTGAAGACCCGTCCTAATCCATCCGGACGAAGTCATCAACATTTGATCCCAGAGCGATGATCGACTCCAAGTAATGTCCTTAAAATGAGCAAATGCACAGCGGAAGATTTCTTTCATACCTGAGAATAAACATGCTTTAAAATGTCAACCAAAAGGTTGGTGAGTTCATTAGTTTATCATAAACATTCATTTCCATCATTTTAATAGACCACAAGAATTTCATTTCCAGTTCTCATAAAAATACGTCCCATGCATAGAGACAAAAATATCATTCATATGGATGAACACCTGGTAACCGACATTAACAATATGCATATAAGAATATCCCCATCATTCCGGGATCCTCCTTCGGACATGATATAAATTTTGAAGTACAAAAGCATCCGGTACTTTGGATGGGGTTTGTTAGGCCCAATAGATCTATCTTTAGAGTTCGCGTCAATTAGGGTGTCTGTTCCCTAATTCTTAGATTACCAGACTTAATAACAAGGGGCATATTCAGTTCGATCATTCAACCATAGAACGTAATTTCAATTACTTGTGTCTATTTCGTAAAACAGTTATAAAAACAGCGCATGTATTCTCAGTCCCAAAAATATATATTGCAAAAGCATTTAAAAAGGGATTAATGAAACTCACCATAGTGTATTTTGTAGTAAAAATACATATGACGTCATTGAATAAGTGTAGGGTTGGCCTCGGATTCACGAACCTATATCATTTATGTATATATATTAACACGTATACTTGTAATCAAACATAAATTTATTAGTTACATCATTTTTATATTAATAACCTATATGTTTCATATATTCATTTTATTAAATTAAATAAAAATATAAATTTTTGTTATGTTATATGTGTTAAATATTTTTGTATATATATATATATTATTTGTTATGTAAAAATTATAATAATACCTAAATAATACTAGTAGTGATAAAAATAATAATAATGATCATAACGTTAGAAATGATACTTTTAATATAAATGGTAAAAATGATAACTTAAATAAAAATGATTCATTTATTAAAAATGTTAATTTTAATAATAATGAATACTAATAATAATATATAAAAAATGATTTTTCTAATAATAATAATGATACTAATATTTATATTTTTAATGTTTGTAATAACATAATAAAAATAATAATAATTACTAATAACAATATTAATAATATTAATAATAACAAATATAATATTAATAATAATAATAAATATAATAAAAAGGCTACCTTGTAATATCAAGTCTTAAAAAGAAAACGCCTATGCCCGGGCTCGAACCCACAACCTCTCATTTAAACCAACCATGCCTAACCATCTGTCCACCTGTTAACTTTCTCAAGTTGATTATTACAAAAATGAGTTCCCCGATCACTTATTAAAGCTTTCGGTGTTCCAAACCTTGCAAAAAGACGTTTTAAAAAGTTGACTACAACTCGTGCATCGTTAGTTGGGAGAGCTTGTGCTTCCGCCCATTTAGATACATAATCAATGGCTACGAGTATATATAAATTATTATGAGATTTTGGAAATGGACCCATAAAGTCAATACCCCAAATGTCAAATACTTCACATACTTGGATGACATTTTGTGGCATTTCATCACGTTGACTTATTCTTCCGGCCCTTTGACATGCATCACAGGATTTGCAAAGAAGGTGTGCGTCTTTGTAAATTGTAGGCCAATAGAATCCAGCTTCATAAACTTTTCTTGCTGTTAGTTGAGGCCCATAATGCCCTCCTGTTGGTCCTGTGTGACAATGGTTTAAAATTTTACTAGCTTCATCTCCAAATACACATCGGCGTATTATTCCATCGGGACAACTTTTAAACAGATGTGGATCTTCCCAGAAATAGTGTTTTATATCACTGAAGAATTTCTTTCGTCTTTGGTACGATAATCCTTTTTCAAGGAATCCACAAACTAAGTAATTTGCATAGTCTGCAAACCATGGGATTTCTTTATAATCTATCTTCAATAGATATTCATCAGGAAAGTTGTCTTGTATGGCCGATTCATTCAGAACTTCTAATTCGGGATTTTCAAGACGAGAAAGATGATCAGCGGCGAGATTTTCTGCTCCTTTTTTATCTCGGATTTCAATATCAAACTCTTGTAAGAGTAAGATCCAACGGATTAATCTTGGTTTAGCATCTTGTTTTGAAAATAGGTATCTAAGAGCAGAATGGTCGGTATAGACCACCGTTTTTGCTAGAACGAGATATGATCGGAATTTGTCAAAAGCAAAGACAATAGCAAGGAGTTCTTTTTCAGTAGTTGTATAGTTCGTTTGTGCTCCTTGTAACGTCTTACTAGCATAATATATAGGTTGAAATCGTTTTTCAATCCTTTGTCCTAAAACGGCTCCCATTGCAAAATCACTTGCATCGCACATTAGTTCAAATGGTAGATTCCAATTTGGTGTTATCATGATCGGTGCATTAGTGAGTTTTTCTTTAAGAATATTAAAAGATTTGATACATTCATCTGAAAAGATGAATGGCGCATCCTTTTCTAGGAGTTTATTCATAGGAGTGGCAATTTTAGAAAAATCTTTTATGAAACGTCGGTAAAAACCGGCATGCCCTAGAAAACTCCTAACTCCTCTAACATTGGTGGGATGTGGAAGTTTAGCAATTACATCTACTTTAGCTCTATCCACTTCAATTCCTTCTTTTGAAATTTTATGTCCAAGAACGATGCCTTCTTTAACCATGAAATGGCATTTCTCCCAATTAAGTACTAGATTTGATTTTTCGCATCTAATTAGCATTCGTTCCAGATTAACTAGACATGATTTAAATGTATCACCGAAGACTGAAAAGTCATCCATGAATACTTCCATGCATTCTTCTATCATGTCGTGAAAAATCGCCATCATGCACCTTTGAAAGGTTGCAGGGGCGTTACAAAGTCCAAATGGCATGCGTTTGTAAGCAAAAGTACCATAAGGGCACGTGAATGTGGTTTTCTCTTGGTCTTCGGGTGCTATTGGAATTTGAAAATATCCGGAAAATCCATCTAGAAAACAATAGTAACTATTTCCGGCTAATCTTTCCAACATTTGATCTATGAAAGGTAAGGGAAAGTGATCTTTTCTGGTGGCGTCATTTAATTTTCTATAATCAATACATACACGCCATCCTGTTACAGTCCTAGTAGGAATAAGCTCATTTTTCTCATTTGTAATGACAGTCATGCCACCCTTCTTAGGCACGCATTGAACTGGGCTTACCCATGGACTATCAGAGATTGGATATATTAAACCTGCATCTAGCAGTTTAATAATCTCTTTCTTAACTACATCTTGCATATTAGGATTTAGTCTTCGTTGGCGTTGCACATACGTTTTATGACCTTCTTCCATAAGGATTTTATGTGTGCAATACGAAGGACTTATTCCTTTAATATCATGAATCTTCCATGCAATGGCTGGTTTATGAGCTTTCAACACAGAAATGAGTTGTGATTTCTCATTTTCAGTAAGAGAAGACGATATTATTACAGGTAATTCATATTCACCATGTAAATAAGCGTATTCCAAATGGTTTGGAAGTGGCTTTAACTCTAATTTCGGAGGTTCTTCTATCGATGATTTATATCGATATCTGTCTTCTTCTTTTAGCATTTGAATTTCTTCTGTTGTTGGTTCATATCCATTAGCTATAAGTGTAGCTAACATTTCAGCTTCATCAATTGGTTCATTACCTTCTCCTAAAGAACATTCTCCTGTTCCTTGTAGTTCTGGAAATTCTTCTAATAATTCTGCATGTGCATCTATAGTTTGAATATAATAACATGTATCATCTGCAGATTGTGGTTGTTGCATTGCTCTATCAACTGAAAAGGTAACACTCTCATCCTCTATACTTAGGGTCAGTTTCTTACCGAACACGTCTATCATTGCTTTAGCCGTGTTTAAGAATGGTCTTCCTAATATGAGAGGAACTTGAGAATCTTCTTCCATGTCTAAAACAACAAAATCTACTGGAAATACTAAAGTACCAACTTTAACTAGCATGTTTTCCATTATCCCTCTAGGATATTTTATTGATCTATCGGCTAGTTGTATGCTTATTCTGGTTGGTTTCAATTCTCCAAGGTCTAGTTTAGCGTATAGTGAATACGGCATTAAATTTATACTAGCACCTAAATCTGCTAATGCTTCTATTGAACTAAGACTACCCAGAAAACATGGAATTGTGAAACTTCCTGGATCAGATAGTTTTTCTGGTATCTTATTCAACAGTACTGCTGAACAATTGGCATTCATAGTAACAGCCGATAGTTCTTCCATTTTCTTTCTATTCGTGATTAGATCTTTCAAGAATTTAGCATACCTTGGCATTCCTGAAATCACATCAATGAAAGGAAGATTTACATTTATCTGTTTAAACATATCCAAGAATTTGGATTGCTCGGCTTCAAGTTTCTCTTTCTTCATTTTACTTGGGTAAGGAAGTGGTGGTTGGTATGGTTTAACATAAGGTTTATCCTTAACTGTGTTATCTTCATTAACCTTTTCAACTACCGGTTCTTTTTCCTTATCTTTATCAGGTTCTGGTTCTTGTGGAGTAGGAATAGTTTCATCAGAAGTTATAGGTATTTCAGGTGTTTTAAGTGTTGTACCACTTCTTGTGGTAATAGCTTTAGCTGTTTCATTCCGGGGGTTAGCATTTGTATCGCTTGGTAGACTTCCCGGTTTTCTTTCACCTATTAACCTTGCTAGGTTACTTACTTCTTGTTCCAGATTTTGAATAGAAGCTTGTTGATTTCTAAATGCTTGAGCATTTTGTTCATTTGTTTGTTTTTGAGATGTGAAAAACTGCGTTTGAGTTTCAACTAGCTTCGTCATCATATCTTCTAAATTTGGCTTTTTATCATCGGTTTGTTGTGGTGGTTTATTTTGAAAATTCGGTCTTTGCTGATTGTAAGTATTATTGGATACTTGTTGATTGCTAGGACCTTGTTGGTTGTTGTATGGAATATTTCGGTTATAATTCTGGTTTTGATTGTAAATCGGTCTTGGCGGTTGATAATTATTCTGATAATTATTTCCAGGCCTTTGGTTTATGTATGAAATATTCTCTCTTTGTTCCATTGTTAATTCAATACTGAGACAATCTTTTGTCAAATGTGGTCCTCCACACTGCTCACAACTAATTCGTATAGCATGAATATCTTTAGTCATCTTTTCCATTCGTCTCTCGAAAGCATCTATCTTTGCGGAAATGGAATCTAAGTCATGGCTAGAATCGGCTCTAGCTGCTTTAGATGATCTAATGATATCTTTTTCTTGGTGCCACTCATGTGAGTGGGAAGCAGTGTTATCAATAATTTTGTAAGCATCAGTTTCGGTTTTCTTCATAATCGAACCACCAGCTGCTATATCTATGTCTTTTCTTGTAGTGATGTCGCATCCTCGGTAGAATATTTGTACTATTTGACAGGTGTCTAAACCATGTTGCGGACATCCTCTTAACAACTTTCCATATCTTGTCCACGCCTCATATAGAGTT
The DNA here is from genome assembly GCF_046630445.1 of Rutidosis leptorrhynchoides. Lineage (NCBI taxonomy): Eukaryota > Viridiplantae > Streptophyta > Magnoliopsida > Asterales > Asteraceae > Rutidosis > Rutidosis leptorrhynchoides. Next base: position 540,526,391 of record NC_092333.1, read on the forward strand.
TCATTTGGCTTTTGTGTGAACGTAACAATTTCTGCTTGAAGTCTTACGGCTTTAGATGCAGGAAAGAATTGTTTAAGAAATTTGTCGATTAAAACGTCCCATGTATCGATCGCCCCTTCAGGTAACGATTCCAACCAATCTTTGGCTTCTCCCTTTAAAGTCCAGGGAAATAACATGAGATATATCTGTTCATCCTCCACTTCTCGGATTTTAAATAGTGTGCAGATCCTATTAAAGGTACGTAGATGTTCATTTGGATCTTCCTTCGGCGCACCACTAAATTGGCATTGATTAGTCACCATGTGTAGAATTTGTCCTTTGATTTCATAATCTGGCGCATTAATGTCTGGATAAGTAATTGCGTGACCTTGGCCAGTGCGTTTAGCTCTCATTCGGTCTTCCATACTTAAAGGTTCCAGATTTTCCATAATTGAATTTGTTGACTCGGTATCACTGAATGATTCTGATTTAATAGTTCGTTCCTCAACAATCTCTGTTTGAATGATTGGTGGTTCCGGAGGAAAGTTTAATGGTTCAGGATCTATGAACCGTTCCTGAATATTTTCTGGATTCTCAATTGTGAGGTTTGTTTCAAAAACTGGATTATCGGAAATTTGAACTGAAGTACTTGGTCGACTGGATGACGATTCTAAAGAAAAATCAACGGCGGTTATATTTGTTAAACGATGTCTTGATCGAGTTACAGGTGGTGAACGTACAAAAGGTGGTGAACGTCTTGCTCGGTGCATTCACAGAATATCCTATTAGTTTTTAAAAGGAAAGAAAAATTATAATAAGTTATCCAATCAATAGACTTTTCTGATTTTGCCCACGTTTCGAATAGCCAAAAGATGCAGCAGAGGGGCAGGATTCGTTTGGTCTCAATATAATTGAGGACTGTTTGGCTCCAATAACCCGGTCCACGTACAAATCCAACTATTACTACGAACCAGAAAATTTTGATGTCTATCAATTTAACTACTTAAAATAAATTTTCGTAATTTTAAGAAATTTAGATAAGAAGTAGAAAAAAATTCTAAGTCCTAAAACTAGAATAGCGAGAAATAAGAGAGAAAAAGATTGCGCGTCGAAAAATGTCGAAAAAGAAAAAAAATGGTTGAAAAATAAAAGGTGACGGAAAAATAAAAGAAACTTATAAAAACTTAAAAATACTTAACTAATTTAACCTTATTACTACAACTAACTTAAAATTATAATCGCAAATTGAAATTACTAATTGGAATGATAATTGATACATAGTAAAAGGTCTAAAAATATTAAAGCTTACAGGAAAAACTAAATCCCAAATGGAAATAACTTAAAAAGAAACTAAAACGTAAAAAGGCGTCGCAAAATTCTAAAGCACCTAAATCTTAATTTTAAGGAAATAGCACTTAAGAGAGTTTACGGCAAAGCCTAAAAATCTAAAGTTAAAATAAAATTACGGCAAAAAAAAACTAGACTAAAAACTAAGTACGAACGAAGAAAATATAAAAATTACGCTAAAACAATTAAAGGATACAAAAATATAAAAGTTATAAAAAGTTATAAAAATATTAGATTTTATAAAAATATTATTTTTATATTTTTCTTTTATAAAAGTATTAAGTAAATAAATAATAAAAGTAAACAAAAGTAAAAATAACTAAATAAATTAAAAACCTAATTATAATAATAATAATAGGTTTAGGGTTTAAATAATAATAATTAAATAATATCCGTAATTATTACGAAATTAGGGTTCAGATGTGGTCCTGTCAGACCCCTCATGCGACTCGCATGGGGTTTAGTTGTAATTCCATGCGACTCGCATGATGTTCGGATCCAGGCCAAAAGTTGGGCTGCTACAGTACCTTGGCCCGATTATTATTATTTTTTTTTTTTTTTTTCTGTTTTATATTTAAAATATAAATGTATATATATAATTAAAATAAAACTTAATTTTTAAAACTAAAAATAAACTTAAAATACTTTATAATTTTGTAAAAAGAAAAACTTAAAAATATATTTAAAATACTTTTTTTTTTTTTATCTTTTTAATTTTTAAACAAAAATATAAATTTTACAAAAACTAATTATAACTTAAAAATTAAAAATATGGCGTTTCGCTTCGGCGAATGTTCCCCGGCAGCGGCGCCAAAAATACTTGATGTCAAAGCAGAGGGGTATAAAATACTATTAAATTTTAGCAGGAAATACTATTAAATACGATACAATTTTACACAAGATATTTATTTATTTATAGAATGGATATACTTAAACCTTGCTACAACACTTATAGGCAGTGTACCTAATCGTACAGTAGTGTAGTTTTTAGTAAGTCCGGTTCGTTCCACAGGGAAATCTTTAAGCAAAGCTCAACGCTATATTAGTTTACTTTTATAAAAATACAAATATATATATAAGTGATATTTTTATTATAAAGGGGGGTTTTTACCGTTTAATGACCGGTTTGTCGATTTTAAAACTTTAGTCGCAGTTAAAACCTAATGTAAAATATAAATACAAGACTTTAAATTAAAGCGTAAAGTAAATAACGATAATGAAATTGCGAATAATAAAAATGCGATAAAATAAAATTGCGATAATTAAAAGGTACGATAATTAAAAGTGCGATAAAATAACAATAAATAAAAATGCGATAATTAGAAGTGCAATTAAATATAAAATAAAGGAAATTAAATATGAAATAAAAGAATTATGCTTATTTAAACTTCCGTAATCATGATGTTTGACGTGTTGATTTTAGTTTTATTGCCCATGGGTTAATTGTCCTTTGTCCTGGATTATTCAATATGTCCGTCTGGTTTTTGTCCATAACAGTCCATCAGTCATAAATATAAATTGCAAGTGTCCTTGTCAAATTATTATTATACCCGAAGATAAATATTCCAACTAATTGGGGATTCGAATTGTAACAAGGTTTTAATACTTTGTTTAATGAATACACCAGGTTATCGACTGCGTGTAAACCAAGGTTTTACTACTTTGTTAACAATTACACCAATTACCCTTGAATGTAATTTCACCCCTGTTTTAATTATTCTAGTGGCTATTAATCCATTCCCGTGTCCGGTTAAATGAACGATTATTCGTACATATAAATACCCCGCCCATCGTGTCCGATCGAGTGTATATGGTAATTTATAGGGACGCCCAATTGTAAATCTTTATATTAACATTAACAAACTTTCATTTAGTTAAACAAATATAAAGCCCATTAATAGCTCATAGCCTAGTTTCCACAAGTGTCGTTCTTTTGTCCAAACCCCAATTATGGTACAAAGCCCAATTACCCAATTTTAGTAATTAGCCCAACATCATGATTACTTCGTTTTAAATAAGCATAATAATAACTTAGCTACGAGACATTAATATAAAAAGGTTGAACATAACTTACAATGATTAAAAATAGCGTAGCGTTACACGGACAGAATTTCGACTTACACCTTTACAACATTCGCTAACATACCCTTATTATTAGAATTATAATTAAAATTAAAATATAAATTATAAATATAAATATATATTACTTATGAAGAGGAAGAGAAAAAAAGATGTCTAAAACTCGGCAGAAAACTGGCTTTTTATAGGACCTGACCAGCAATCTCATACCATGCGACTCGCATGGTTTTGTGCCTCTGGCCATGCGAGTCGCATGGCCACCCTGGATTCAGCCAACTACTTTTGTTTTCTTCTTGCCGACGTAATATAATAATAATAATATATATATAATATAATTATATATAATTATATATATATTATATTATATTCTTGTGCATAGTAGACTAGATATTTTTGGTCCGTTGCGTCGGGCGTTTCTTCTTGGCTCAGGTCCCGGTTCCGGATTTTCGGACGTCCTCGCGTATTATTTTAAATCGCGTACTTTGCGTTCCGCAACTTGTACTCTTGTCATTTTGAGACGTTCCTCATCAATATTTTGAACCTTTTTAGTTGTATCTTGTACTTTTTAGCTCTTTGGACCTTTTTGTCTACAATTTGTCGAATCTGCCTTTTGTCTTCACTTTTAATATTTAAACGAATATCTCTTGTAAATAGAACAATTGCAACTAAAAGCTTGTCTTTCTTGAGGAATAATGCTATGAAATATATGTTCGTTTTTAGCATTATCAAATATTCCCACACTTGAGCGTTGCTTGTCCTCAAGCAATATCGTATTGAAATACTAGAATCACTTCTTTATTCTTCACACTTTGTACATCAGTGATTTCTATACGGCGGTATAAACAATGGTAGTAACGATATGGTTTACAGTCCCACATGACTATAAAAATTTAGATCCATTAAGGAAATTGGATCTTTATGAAAACATTTGATCTTTTGAAAATTAAATCTAGTTTTTACCCTAGATAAGTTTTCCGGAATAACCCTTTACCGGTGTTTGCAAAATATTTTTGTGGGTTTGGTGGGTTTCAGATTTGAAAATTTTAGCTCAAAACTTGCGGTTTTGTGTCACCCACTTGCTAACCTTGTATTTGGAAAGCAACACGTCCAGTTTTACTTGTTCCGTATATTACCTTTCGGCAAACTACCGTCCGGTTGTAAAGGAAAGCGTTGAACAAGCAACTGTTTAAGGCAATGTCCCGTGACATGCTTTTGATTATGGTTTATAACGTGTCGGACGCAATTACTATCCTTGGTAGGAGCAATAGTAAAGCTCACCCTTATAATTTTTCGGTCTGGCACAAGGTCCTGTCTTTGACCATGTTATGCAACCACCGTTCTTACGGTTGACACCCGATTTAGTTCAGGTGACCTAATGAATTCTGATGAATTCTCAGGATTTTACGTTCAATGGTAATGAACGCATTGAAAATGGGTTTTCAGAAAACAAATCGGTTTGTATTTTTGATCAAAATATTTTCCCGTTCAAGCTCGAGTTTAGATATCATTGAATTCCATGAGTTTGAATTCTCAATCTTTAAGGTCAATCTCAAGGATTGAGTAATATCAGTCTTAAAAGCTGATTTTTAATCTTTAAGGAGATTATCCTTTCTGGGGATCTGATTCATTAGTCTTATCAAGCTAATTTGCACGGTGCCTCCCCATTGTACGAGATAAATCCTTCTCATGGTTAGGATAAATCTGACCACTTGGCGACCCTGTTTGATGCTGAGGTCCGTGGATTTCCTGCTGATTTTAGTGATGACTTTTCTAGATTTTTCGTCAACCTACAGCTGGTCTGAACGACAACTTCATGACCTAAATCAAGAAGCGCGTGTCTTTTTCGGAAGACTTTACTTCCTTTTAATGATGGAATTGATTCATCGTGTAGATCCATCTCTTCTTTTCGCTCATTGGGTAAAACAGTTTAGTTTAGTCCAAAGCAAAAGTATTTTCAGTTATTTGTTACAAATATATGTGGCATATGTTTAAAATAACTTGGTAAATTTTCCCACACTTGGCTTTTTATTTTTCTTTTTATCGTCCTCTATTCCATTTTAAATGAATTTTAACATTTTAGTTTGTTTCTCAATTTATGTCCTTTCCGAGGTAACAATAATTTCGGTGTTAAAACCTAGTTTTATTGTTCATAAATATGTATAAACATGATTTTAATTCATTTAATTGAAAATTTTGAAAAATTTTACTAGAATTGGGTAGTCAGTATATAAGACTAGGGCTGTTCTTTATTATCAGAGAGCACTAGATTCTAATACAACTACTGCTTTACTAGTATTTTTAATGGTAACCAAGTGTTTAATATAAAAATTTTAAAATCCGAAAGAATTTAATCCCTTCCCACACTTAAGATCTTGCAATGCCCTCATATGCAAGAAATCAGTAACAATTTAAATTATTGAGGGTGATTTGTGTGAAAATGATTAAATTTTTACCAAAGTTTCCAAATATATTGGCGTTTGTTTGCTGAATGATAAATGGTGCACGTCATTTGTTCATTCCGTCTTGTTGTTATTTCACATACATTTTGCATCATTGTCGTCAAAATTACTTGCTTTTGCTGAACTTAATGCCAGTCTTTGAAAACGCGTTGTTTTACCCTGTTTTGTGCATAAAATTCAATACATACAATACAAATATAATCATACATGCAATTTGAAATGGAACTTTGGCATCCCACTTTAAAACTATAAGAAAAATATTAGTACACAATAATAATAAAATATCCAACATTACATAAACATAATAAAATGTTAAGTGTTTAAAATAAAAATAAAAATTACCACTTATCTCTACTGATCAGGAGGTGGGTTAGGAGGAAAATTAGGATATGGATCCCAATTCATGTTCGCGTCCGGGTTCCATGGCTGATTATAGGTGTACTGGTATGCTGCGTCATAATCATATGAATCATAGGGTGGTCTCATCTCTGGCTGATGTGCGGGATAGTATGCGGGTCGGGTCGGATAATACATCTCACCAGGCTGCAACTGGCTTATAATTTGGCGCTGATGATAATCCCATCGGCCATGCTCTCGTTGCCGGGAATGCTCGTAGTCATTCCGGCGTTGCCATGCCTCGTACTGCATATGCCTATCATAGTTCGTCATGTATTCATCCTCCATACGAATACCTAAATCAAGAGCAGTCTCCCGAACAACTCCTATAATGTTGTTCGCCTCCTCCATCTCGTCATCCGAACCTCTCTCTACCTGTCGCTGAGGTCCCTCGTATCGATATACCCGACCACGTCTCATCAATAATACCCTTGCACCGTGATAAAGGTTTGAACTTATAGTTTCACCTCCGTCCTCTATTTCGTTCATTGGACCCCCTTGGTGCTTATCTACACCTAAATACTCTCCAATGAGAGTAATGAAAATACCACCACCTATAATACTCCCCGATTTCATCCCCGAAACTACATTAGCGAGATAATAACCAACACAATAGGGAATGTTAACGAAACTCCTCGGGTCTCTAATACACTTGAGGTAGAACAAATCATTTACGGTCAATTTCTCCTTATTCCTACCCCTTTGTGTAATTGTGTTTGCTAAGAATCTATGAATCACCCGGAGTTCAGCTCTGTCTATATCTAAGTATGTATGATTTCCACTGGCGTGAAATTCATTAAAGTGGGACATACGCCTCCAGACAGCGTTAACATCAAATTCCCTATCTACCCTTTCTCCTTGGGCAATCAGGCTATTACAGTCGGGGCTCAAAAGTTCAGCAGGGGTGTAAATCTGTAAGGCCCTGGCTAAATCTATCATGGACATTCTGTACATGCGTCCACCTAACAGAAATCTAATAAAGCTTCTATCATCTATCCTCCTAACATCACTGTTTAACTTAATAGTACTAAGTAATTCTATACACCATTCCCTATATATGGTTCTACGAATGGAAAATAGGCGCATCCAATCGTTAAACTGAGAATTACCATACCTTTGCACCAATAATTGCCGAATCGGTTCGGCAAGGTCAACTGTTTCCAAAGGTACCCAGTCAATTGCCCTTGGCATTTCAACAACTTTAAAGTAGAGAATGTGCATGTTCTTTTGATAATCTGGATACTCTATCCAACATCTATCAAATCTCAGATTTGGGTGTAACTGATCTTCATTAATGTCTAAACTCAGAATCCTTTGATGTGGAGCGAATTGACGAAACTGATTCACGAATAATTGATCTTGATCGTGATAAGGAATATGTTGCTCCTCCTGTTCTTCTTCTTCTTGTTGCATATGTTGTTCCTGTTCATGAAACATTTCCGGTTCGGGCTCTGGTTGCCTGGACGATGATGCTCCTGAACCTCCAGTATCGGCTTTCTGCAAAACACATTAAACACAAAATTTGTGCATCCAAATATGCATTAGTGTTAGCAAAATAATAACTTGAAACAATTATGATGACCTGTTCAATTCATAACACATTTTATACACATTTTCTTAACAATAACAATTCTACACTTTTACATACGAAAATGTGTACAATGTTTTATCACATTTAAACTCTTAAACATGTCAACAATAATCATTATAGCAATTAAACACTTGTTACATGGCATTCAAATCAAACTAGTGTTCATTTTCATATTTTTGTCAAGTCTACACTTTGTCAAATAAGCCTATACGAAAAATGTACATCAAGTTCATAAGCATTTATCTCAAATAACATGCCAAATAATCACTACTAGCAATGAAACAAGTTTCAAATGGCCTTTATATCAAATTATCCAAGTTCATGAATTTTTAGACTTAAAAAGTCTACTTTAATTCTCAAAAACATGTTTAGGCTCAAAGTTTGGATCAATTAACTACCTAAACATGTTACACTACTTAATTTAGCAACAATTCATGACAAAAATCGGCCATAACCTGTTTATATCAAAAAGCCCCAAATTGCTCAAGAACACAAACCCTAGATTCTTAAAAATTTGAAGTTTTTAGCTTCAATTCATGTTAAATAGCTTCTATCTAGGATATACATGCATAATATAACAACAATTTAGCTCTAATTACACCTAAATTTAACAAAATCAAAATATAAATTTTCTAGCTCAAGAACACAAAAATTCGAATTTAAAGAGATTAGGGGTGAAATCTTTACCTTTCTCCTGAAGGGGTTGAGACTACTGAATCTAGGCATGATTATTGTGAAGTTTTGCAAGAAATTTGGTGAAAATTGGTGAAAAATTGAGAGGGTTTTGGAGATGGTTCGTGTATATGTGTGTGTAATGTGAGAGACAGAGCAGCTCGCTGGAAGTTTTGATCCTGTCCAGTATTTTATGGCCATGCGAGTCGCATGGCCTTCTGCCCATCCCCATGCGACTCGCATGGGGGTCAATTCCCAGGTATTTTTTTTTTTTTTTTTTTTTTTTTTTTTTTATTTTATAAACCTTAAACTTTTTAGAACATAAAATTTAATAAAATTTTAAAAATTTTGTTTCTTTTTAAGACGAGGTCGTTTCGGGACTATGCCCTAGTCCGTCCCTCGACAAAATTTTAAAATTTGTCTTTTTGTAGCGATTGTTTTAAAAGCTAAGATTTTTTTTGGGTTTTTTTAATGTTTTTGGCATACTTTAAATCAATAAGATTAAAAATAATGATAATAAAAGTTCTCGTCCCTCCCTCGGGTAAAGCAATTTCGGTTCAAAGACCTAGTCTTCAACTTACGACGAATTTTAAAAATCATATTCTTAACTTAATGAGATAAAGTAAATTTTTGTTTTTAAATTCACACAACATAAATATAAAATTCAAAATTAAAATTAAAAATTCACACCAAACTCAAAATTTAAAATGCATAAAATTAAAAATTAATATTTTAAAAATTAAAAATTCACACCAAACTTAATTTAAAAATTTATAAATTCATACCAAACTTATATTAATTTTTCAAATATTTACAGTTTTTTTTTTTAAAAAAATATTGTTTTTACAAAGTTTACATTATTAATTTAAAATATTAAGATTAAAAACATAATAAAATTAAAAATCTTTTTGTCTTTTTATCCCACTTTAATCAATCAAATATTATCAAAAATATGCGCCCCTCTTTTCGGTAAAGTAATTTCGGTTCCAAGACCTAATTTAACTCATGACGAATTTTTGAAATATTTTGGGTTGATTGTTTAAAGATATTTATACCTTAAGAATAAACGTTAAATTTCGCAGTGATGTAATAAATTTTTGAACGATATCAATAATTTCGGTCGCCAAACCTAATTTTATTTAATATCAATTTAATACTTTTTAGCGAACAAATTAGCGTTTATTATCAAAAGGTTAAAAATAAAAATAAAAATAAAAACTGTACAGACATACCTGTGAAATAGATTTCTTAGTTATATGATCTATTATATTCATAAGATAGTCGGTTTAATTGGTCTTCCATGGCTGCATAGGCGTAACCTCGAGCATTCATTGTCTTTTCTTCTAAACATATGAACGGTCCGTCTCTGCATAAAGTAACAAATTCGGTATTTGAATAGGTTTGATTATTTGAACATTTACCTCCATGTGACCATTTTCCGCATTTGTGACATTTTTCTAGGTGTCGTGCTCTTCTTTTTGCTGCGGATTTTGATTTTCCTTTACCAAATTGTAACTTATTATCTTCGCATCTGGATCCTTTTCTAACTCCGTCCATTCTTTCTCTGATTACTGATACTATTTCACTCGGTAGTATGTCATTATTACGTTTAGTGATCAAAGCGTGTAGCATTAGACCATGGTTTAATTCACAGGCAGTCTTCATTACGTAAAAACCTAAAAAAAAAATAAAAATTCAGAATGGGGGGAGAAGACTAGTTCTTTAGGGTCTGCTAGGGAAAGACCATACGTGTTCCATTTTCGAGAACTACACGAAAACAGACAATCTAACTCTAACAGAAATACATATTATCCTTTAAAGACTTGATTTTCCCCACACTTAGTTAGCTGTGGTGTCGAAATTGTGATTAATTTCGTTGTCGACTTCCATCGGACCCTGTATGTAATGTTTAACTCTGTGACCATTAACTTTAAATTCAATCCCATTTGAATTTATTAATTCTATCGTTCCGTATGGGAAAACTCTTTTGACTATGAATGGTCCAGACCATCTTGATTTCAATTTTCCAGGAAATAGCTTGAATCGTGAATTGAAAAGAAGAACTCTGTCTCCTTCTTTAAATTCTTTTGAACTTCTGATTCTTTTATCATGCCATTTCTTCGTTCTTTCTTTATAGATTAACGAATTTTCGTATGCTTCATGTCTTAATTCTTCTAATTCGTTTAGTTGACTTAATCGTAGACGTCCAGCTTCATGTAAATCAAGATTACATGTCTTCAAAGCCCAAAATGCTTTGTGTTCAATTTCTACTGGAAGATGACACGCTTTTCCATAAATAAGTCTAAAAGGTGTGGTTCCAATTGGAGTTTTGTAGGCTGTTCTAAAAGCCCAGAGTGCATCCTCCAATTTAATGGACCATTCCTTCGGATTTGATCCTACGGTTTTCTCTAGAATACGTTTTAAAGCTCGGTTGGTATTTTCAACTTGTCCACTTGTTTGTGGATGATATGCGGTGGAGATTTTATGAGTTACTCCATATCTTTTAAGAACTTTCTCAAGTTGATTATTACAAAAATGAGTTCCCCGATCACTTATTAAAGCTTTCGGTGTTCCAAACCTTGCAAAAAGACGTTTTAAAAAGTTGACTACAACTCGTGCATCGTTAGTTGGGAGAGCTTGTGCTTCCGCCCATTTAGATACATAATCAATGGCTACGAGTATATATAAATTATTATGAGATTTTGGAAATGGACCCATAAAGTCAATACCCCAAATGTCAAATACTTCACATACTTGGATGACATTTTGTGGCATTTCATCACGTTGACTTATTCTTCCGGCCCTTTGACATGCATCACAGGATTTGCAAAGAAGGTGTGCGTCTTTGTAAATTGTAGGCCAATAGAATCCAGCTTCATAAACTTTTCTTGCTGTTAGTTGAGGCCCATAATGCCCTCCTGTTGGTCCTGTGTGACAATGGTTTAAAATTTTACTAGCTTCATCTCCAAATACACATCGGCGTATTATTCCATCGGGACAACTTTTAAACAGATGTGGATCTTCCCAGAAATAGTGTTTTATATCACTGAAGAATTTCTTTCGTCTTTGGTACGATAATCCTTTTTCAAGGAATCCACAAACTAAGTAATTTGCATAGTCTGCAAACCATGGGATTTCTTTATAATCTATCTTCAATAGATATTCATCAGGAAAGTTGTCTTGTATGGCCGATTCATTCAGAACTTCTAATTCGGGATTTTCAAGACGAGAAAGATGATCAGCGGCGAGATTTTCTGCTCCTTTTTTATCTCGGATTTCAATATCAAACTCTTGTAAGAGTAAGATCCAACGGATTAATCTTGGTTTAGCATCTTGTTTTGAAAATAGGTATCTAAGAGCAGAATGGTCGGTATAGACCACCGTTTTTGCTAGAACGAGATATGATCGGAATTTGTCAAAAGCAAAGACAATAGCAAGGAGTTCTTTTTCAGTAGTTGTATAGTTCGTTTGTGCTCCTTGTAACGTCTTACTAGCATAATATATAGGTTGAAATCGTTTTTCAATCCTTTGTCCTAAAACGGCTCCCATTGCAAAATCACTTGCATCGCACATTAGTTCAAATGGTAGATTCCAATTTGGTGTTATCATGATCGGTGCATTAGTGAGTTTTTCTTTAAGAATATTAAAAGATTTGATACATTCATCTGAAAAGATGAATGGCGCATCCTTTTCTAGGAGTTTATTCATAGGAGTGGCAATTTTAGAAAAATCTTTTATGAAACGTCGGTAAAAACCGGCATGCCCTAGAAAACTCCTAACTCCTCTAACATTGGTGGGATGTGGAAGTTTAGCAATTACATCTACTTTAGCTCTATCCACTTCAATTCCTTCTTTTGAAATTTTATGTCCAAGAACGATGCCTTCTTTAACCATGAAATGGCATTTCTCCCAATTAAGTACTAGATTTGATTTTTCGCATCTAATTAGCATTCGTTCCAGATTAACTAGACATGATTTAAATGTATCACCGAAGACTGAAAAGTCATCCATGAATACTTCCATGCATTCTTCTATCATGTCGTGAAAAATCGCCATCATGCACCTTTGAAAGGTTGCAGGGGCGTTACAAAGTCCAAATGGCATGCGTTTGTAAGCAAAAGTACCATAAGGGTACGTGAATGTGGTTTTCTCTTGGTCTTCGGGTGCTATTGGAATTTGAAAATATCCGGAAAATCCATCTAGAAAACAATAGTAACTATTTCCGGCTAATCTTTCCAACATTTGATCTATGAAAGGTAAGGGAAAGTGATCTTTTCTGGTGGCGTCATTTAATTTTCTATAATCAATACATACACGCCATCCTGTTACAGTCCTAGTAGGAATAAGCTCATTTTTCTCATTTGTAATGACAGTCATGCCACCCTTCTTAGGCACGCATTGAACTGGGCTTACCCATGGACTATCAGAGATTGGATATATTAAACCTGCATCTAGCAGTTTAATAATCTCTTTCTTAACTACATCTTGCATATTAGGATTTAGTCTTCGTTGGCGTTGCACATACGTTTTATGACCTTCTTCCATAAGGATTTTATGTGTGCAATACGAAGGACTTATTCCTTTAATATCATGAATCTTCCATGCAATGGCTGGTTTATGAGCTTTCAACACAGAAATGAGTTGTGATTTCTCATTTTCAGTAAGAGAAGACGATATTATTACAGGTAATTCATATTCACCATGTAAATAAGCGTATTCCAAATGGTTTGGAAGTGGCTTTAACTCTAATTTCGGAGGTTCTTCTATCGATGATTTATATCGATATCTGTCTTCTTCTTTTAGCATTTGAATTTCTTCTGTTGTTGGTTCATATCCATTAGCTATAAGTGTAGCTAACATTTCAGCTTCATCAATTGGTTCATTACCTTCTCCTAAAGAACATTCTCCTGTTCCTTGTAGTTCTGGAAATTCTTCTAATAATTCTGCATGTGCATCTATAGTTTGAATATAATAACATGTATCATCTGCAGATTGTGGTTGTTGCATTGCTCTATCAACTGAAAAGGTAACACTCTCATCCTCTATACTTAGGGTCAGTTTCTTACCGAACACGTCTATCATTGCTTTAGCCGTGTTTAAGAATGGTCTTCCTAATATGAGAGGAACTTGAGAATCTTCTTCCATGTCTAAAACAACAAAATCTACTGGAAATACTAAAGTACCAACTTTAACTAGCATGTTTTCCATTATCCCTCTAGGATATTTTATTGATCTATCGGCTAGTTGTATGCTTATTCTGGTTGGTTTCAATTCTCCAAGGTCTAGTTTAGCGTATAGTGAATACGGCATTAAATTTATACTAGCACCTAAATCTGCTAATGCTTCTATTGAACTAAGACTACCCAGAAAACATGGAATTGTGAAACTTCCTGGATCAGATAGTTTTTCTGGTATCTTATTCAACAGTACTGCTGAACAATTGGCATTCATAGTAACAGCCGATAGTTCTTCCATTTTCTTTCTATTCGTGATTAGATCTTTCAAGAATTTAGCATACCTTGGCATTCCTGAAATCACATCAATGAAAGGAAGATTTACATTTATCTGTTTAAACATATCCAAGAATTTGGATTGCTCGGCTTCAAGTTTCTCTTTCTTCATTTTACTTGGGTAAGGAAGTGGTGGTTGGTATGGTTTAACATAAGGTTTATCCTTAACTGTGTTATCTTCATTAACCTTTTCAACTACCGGTTCTTTTTCCTTATCTTTATCAGGTTCTGGTTCTTGTGGAGTAGGAATAGTTTCATCAGAAGTTATAGGTATTTCAGGTGTTTTAAGTGTTGTACCACTTCTTGTGGTAATAGCTTTAGCTGTTTCATTCCGGGGGTTAGCATTTGTATCGCTTGGTAGACTTCCCGGTTTTCTTTCACCTATTAACCTTGCTAGGTTACTTACTTCTTGTTCCAGATTTTGAATAGAAGCTTGTTGATTTCTAAATGCTTGAGCATTTTGTTCATTTGTTTGTTTTTGAGATGTGAAAAACTGCGTTTGAGTTTCAACTAGCTTCGTCATCATATCTTCTAAATTTGGCTTTTTATCATCGGTTTGTTGTGGTGGTTTATTTTGAAAATTCGGTCTTTGCTGATTGTAAGTATTATTGGATACTTGTTGATTGCTAGGACCTTGTTGGTTGTTGTATGGAATATTTCGGTTATAATTCTGGTTTTGATTGTAAATCGGTCTTGGCGGTTGATAATTATTCTGATAATTATTTCCAGGCCTTTGGTTTATGTATGAAATATTCTCTCTTTGTTCCATTGTTAATTCAATACTGAGACAATCTTTTGTCAAATGTGGTCCTCCACACTGCTCACAACTAATTCGTATAGCATGAATATCTTTAGTCATCTTTTCCATTCGTCTCTCGAAAGCATCTATCTTTGCGGAAATGGAATCTAAGTCATGGCTAGAATCGGCTCTAGCTGCTTTAGATGATCTAATGATATCTTTTTCTTGGTGCCACTCATGTGAGTGGGAAGCAGTGTTATCAATAATTTTGTAAGCATCAGTTTCGGTTTTCTTCATAATCGAACCACCAGCTGCTATATCTATGTCTTTTCTTGTAGTGATGTCGCATCCTCGGTAGAATATTTGTACTATTTGACAGGTGTCTAAACCATGTTGCGGACATCCTCTTAACAACTTTCCATATCTTGTCCACGCCTCATATAGAGTTTCATTTGGCTTTTGTGTGAACGTAACAATTTCTGCTTGAAGTCTTACGGCTTTAGATGCAGGAAAGAATTGTTTAAGAAATTTGTCGATTAAAACGTCCCATGTATCGATCGCCCCTTCAGGTAACGATTCCAACCAATCTTTGGCTTCTCCCTTTAAAGTCCAGGGAAATAACATGAGATATATCTGTTCATCCTCCACTTCTCGGATTTTAAATAGTGTGCAGATCCTATTAAAGGTACGTAGATGTTCATTTGGATCTTCCTTCGGCGCACCACTAAATTGGCATTGATTAGTCACCATGTGTAGAATTTGTCCTTTGATTTCATAATCTGGCGCATTAATGTCTGGATAAGTAATTGCGTGACCTTGGCCAGTGCGTTTAGCTCTCATTCGGTCTTCCATACTTAAAGGTTCCAGATTTTCCATAATTGAATTTGTTGACTCGGTATCACTGAATGATTCTGATTTAATAGTTCGTTCCTCAACAATCTCTGTTTGAATGATTGGTGGTTCCGGAGGAAAGTTTAATGGTTCAGGATCTATGAACCGTTCCTGAATATTTTCTGGATTCTCAATTGTGAGGTTTGTTTCAAAAACTGGATTATCGGAAATTTGAACTGAAGTACTTGGTCGACTGGATGACGATTCTAAAGAAAAATCAACGGCGGTTATATTTGTTAAACGATGTCTTGATCGAGTTACAGGTGGTGAACGTACAAAAGGTGGTGAACGTCTTGCTCGGTGCATTCACAGAATATCCTATTAGTTTTTAAAAGGAAAGAAAAATTATAATAAGTTATCCAATCAATAGACTTTTCTGATTTTGCCCACGTTTCAAATAGCCAAAAGATGCAGCAGAGGGGCAGGATTCGTTTGGTCTCAATATAATTGAGGACTGTTTGGCTCCAATAACCCGGTCCACGTACAAATCCAACTATTACTACGAACCAGAAAATTTTGATGTCTATCAATTTAACTACTTAAAATAAATTTTCGTAATTTTAAGAAATTTAGATAAGAAGTAGAAAAAAATTCTAAGTCCTAAAACTAGAATAGCGAGAAATAAGAGAGAAAAAGATTGCGCGTCGAAAAATGTCGAAAAAGAAAAAAAATGGTTGAAAAATAAAAGGTGACGGAAAAATAAAAGAAACTTATAAAAACTTAAAAATACTTAACTAATTTAACCTTATTACTACAACTAACTTAAAATTATAATCGCAAATTGAAATTACTAATTGGAATGATAATTGATACATAGTAAAAGGTCTAAAAATATTAAAGCTTACAGGAAAAACTAAATCCCAAATGGAAATAACTTAAAAAGAAACTAAAACGTAAAAAGGCGTCGCAAAATTCTAAAGCACCTAAATCTTAATTTTAAGGAAATAGCACTTAAGAGAGTTTACGGCAAAGCCTAAAAATCTAAAGTTAAAATAAAATTACGGCAAAAAAAAACTAGACTAAAAACTAAGTACGAACGAAGAAAATATAAAAATTACGCTAAAACAATTAAAGGATACAAAAATATAAAAGTTATAAAAAGTTATAAAAATATTAGATTTTATAAAAATATTATTTTTATATTTTTCTTTTATAAAAGTATTAAGTAAATAAATAATAAAAGTAAACAAAAGTAAAAATAACTAAATAAATTAAAAACCTAATTATAATAATAATAATAGGTTTAGGGTTTAAATAATAATAATTAAATAATATCCGTAATTATTACGAAATTAGGGTTCAGATGTGGTCCTGTCAGACCCCTCATGCGACTCGCATGGGGTTTAGTTGTAATTCCATGCGACTCGCATGATGTTCGGATCCAGGCCAAAAGTTGGGCTGCTACAGTACCTTGGCCCGATTATTATTATTTTTTTTTTTTTTTTTCTGTTTTATATTTAAAATATAAATGTATATATATAATTAAAATAAAACTTAATTTTTAAAACTAAAAATAAACTTAAAATACTTTATAATTTTGTAAAAAGAAAAACTTAAAAATATATTTAAAATACTTTTTTTTTTTTTATCTTTTTAATTTTTAAACAAAAATATAAATTTTACAAAAACTAATTATAACTTAAAAATTAAAAATATGGCGTTTCGCTTCGGCGAATGTTCCCCGGCAGCGGCGCCAAAAATACTTGATGTCAAAGCAGAGGGGTATAAAATACTATTAAATTTTAGCAGGAAATACTATTAAATACGATACAATTTTACACAAGATATTTATTTATTTATAGAATGGATATACTTAAACCTTGCTACAACACTTATAGGCAGTGTACCTAATCGTACAGTAGTGTAGTTTTTAGTAAGTCCGGTTCGTTCCACAGGGAAATCTTTAAGCAAAGCTCAACGCTATATTAGTTTACTTTTATAAAAATACAAATATATATATAAGTGATATTTTTATTATAAAGGGGGGTTTTTACCGTTTAATGACCGGTTTGTCGATTTTAAAACTTTAGTCGCAGTTAAAACCTAATGTAAAATATAAATACAAGACTTTAAATTAAAGCGTAAAGTAAATAACGATAATGAAATTGCGAATAATAAAAATGCGATAAAATAAAATTGCGATAATTAAAAGGTACGATAATTAAAAGTGCGATAAAATAACAATAAATAAAAATGCGATAATTAGAAGTGCAATTAAATATAAAATAAAGGAAATTAAATATGAAATAAAAGAATTATGCTTATTTAAACTTCCGTAATCATGATGTTTGACGTGTTGATTTTAGTTTTATTGCCCATGGGTTAATTGTCCTTTGTCCTGGATTATTCAATATGTCCGTCTGGTTTTTGTCCATAACAGTCCATCAGTCATAAATATAAATTGCAAGTGTCCTTGTCAAATTATTATTATACCCGAAGATAAATATTCCAACTAATTGGGGATTCGAATTGTAACAAGGTTTTAATACTTTGTTTAATGAATACACCAGGTTATCGACTGCGTGTAAACCAAGGTTTTACTACTTTGTTAACAATTACACCAATTACCCTTGAATGTAATTTCACCCCTGTTTTAATTATTCTAGTGGCTATTAATCCATTCCCGTGTCCGGTTAAATGAACGATTATTCGTACATATAAATACCCCGCCCATCGTGTCCGATCGAGTGTATATGGTAATTTATAGGGACGCCCAATTGTAAATCTTTATATTAACATTAACAAACTTTCATTTAGTTAAACAAATATAAAGCCCATTAATAGCTCATAGCCTAGTTTCCACAAGTGTCGTTCTTTTGTCCAAACCCCAATTATGGTACAAAGCCCAATTACCCAATTTTAGTAATTAGCCCAACATCATGATTACTTCGTTTTAAATAAGCATAATAATAACTTAGCTACGAGACATTAATATAAAAAGGTTGAACATAACTTACAATGATTAAAAATAGCGTAGCGTTACACGGACAGAATTTCGACTTACACCTTTACAACATTCGCTAACATACCCTTATTATTAGAATTATAATTAAAATTAAAATATAAATTATAAATATAAATATATATTACTTATGAAGAGGAAGAGAAAAAAAGATGTCTAAAACTCGGCAGAAAACTGGCTTTTTATAGGACCTGACCAGCAATCTCATACCATGCGACTCGCATGGTTTTGTGCCTCTGGCCATGCGAGTCGCATGGCCACCCTGGATTCAGCCAACTACTTTTGTTTTCTTCTTGCCGACGTAATATAATAATAATAATATATATATAATATAATTATATATAATTATATATATATTATATTATATTCTTGTGCATAGTAGACTAGATATTTTTGGTCCGTTGCGTCGGGCGTTTCTTCTTGGCTCAGGTCCCGGTTCCGGATTTTCGGACGTCCTCGCGTATTATTTTAAATCGCGTACTTTGCGTTCCGCAACTTGTACTCTTGTCATTTTGAGACGTTCCTCATCAATATTTTGAACCTTTTTAGTTGTATCTTGTACTTTTTAGCTCTTTGGACCTTTTTGTCTACAATTTGTCGAATCTGCCTTTTGTCTTCACTTTTAATATTTAAACGAATATCTCTTGTAAATAGAACAATTGCAACTAAAAGCTTGTCTTTCTTGAGGAATAATGCTATGAAATATATGTTCGTTTTTAGCATTATCAACAACCCTAATGTTTTCGTTTGTCATCTCCTTCTCATATTCATCACCCTATCATTAGCTTTTAGTATCCTCAACCTCATTATCATCACTAAAAAGAAAACGTATCATTATCGATTCATCAGCATTGGATCATCATTCTCGATCATCATTCACTAATCATGAATCATCTTTTGTATCCTAAATCTCTAAAAAAAATACAGCAAGTTGATCGTGGTTTGGATGACAAATCAGTCCCACATGGTAAGCTTTATTCTTTGGCCCTACAACTAATTCTAAAAGCCGAATTATATAATGGGTACCTATCCACTAAGAGGGATTTCTTTTTGGGGTTTTATTTGTTTATGTTTGTCTGCAAGCTAAGGAAAAGAATCGTCCCCTTGTTACTTGTTTTTAACGAATTCAAGATCCACAATATAAATTACTTTATCTTGGATAGAGGTTAGTGGGGTGGGTTCCGTATGAAAATACGCAGCATCATAGTCGTAATATCAGTAATTAAAATATCTGATATATCATACCTACTCCAATATGGTCGGCCATTCCCTTGTATATAGCCCCACTGTGGATAGCAACTTGGATATATATATATATATAAACTGCGCCTATCAACTCTATTATACTAATTATCATTATATTCTTTTCCATGTTATTGTCACAGCAAGCATAAAAGGGAAAGAAGTGAAACGGAAAAAAAATGCAGCAACGATTATTCGTGTTGTCGGGTTGTTTCTCACAACAGAAATTAATAGCCGCTATAAGTGCATAGCAGCAGCTGTATCATACGGATATGGTGGTTTGCAAGTGGTTGTAAATGTGGTGAAAGGTGACGGGTTTGTTCAGGGTGGTTTTCTGGTTAACTGAATCGAAAGTAACAATATCAAGACATAACAGTAGCTGCTGAAGCTTTTCATCCTCTTCGTTCAACGTAAATACAATAGTAATAGCAGCGGTCAAAGGTTTAAAAAAATATATAACAACCATAGTAGCTGCGTATAATCAGTGGGGTTTTCAAATGTTTGGTTTTCGAAGGGTGGCGATGGTTAAGGATTTGAAGAAGAAAGGTGATTGGGTTAATGGTGGAACGAATCCGTAAATAGATTGTAGTGATGGTTCGGTTTGGAAATGGTGAAACAAGGAGTAGCAACAAGAATATATATATGTATGTATATATAAAATCTAGCAACAGAAATACTAGTAGATTATGATGATGGTTGTTGTTGGTGTTTTAAAGTGGTGATAATTTTCTTTGATCATAAGTAGAAACATGGAGAGAAGATGAATTTGTGTGATGCATGATAGTTTGGGTTTTTATTAAAAGAGAACCCGAGATAATAATTTGTGTATGGTGGAGTTGGTGTACTGGGGTCACGAACAGAGAAAAGGAACAAGAAGATAGGGATATAAAGAAGATACAGCGAATTTATATATATTTGCTTGTCTTGAATCATAAAAAAAATCGATATAATCAAATTGAAAATAGAAAAAAAAAATATATTAAAAAGTAGATTGAGATTGCAACGGTTTTGTTTTTAGTACATCTGATTGGTACAATCAATTCTATGTTTCTCAATTTAGGAGACAGCAAATCAAATTAGATATAGTTTGATTATAATGTATAACCGATTCCAAATATATATATTTGATTTTATTTATAATTTGTATTAATAAATAAATAAGTATATTAATAATAATATTAATAGTAATCATAATTATATAATAATAACAATAATAAAATTAGTATTTATGATAATAATTTTAGTAATTCTAATAGTAATAATGAATATAATAATAATAATGATAAATAATAATAATACTAATAATTATAAAGATGATAATTTGAATAAGTTTAATATTCATGATATTAATAATATTATTAATAATGCTAATAATAATACTACTTATAATAAGATTAATGATAATAAGAATATTAATAGTTTTGATAATATAACTACTTATATCAAATTTCGTATCTATAGATTATATATTTATTAATTCAAAATATTATTTATATATATATATATATATATATATATATATATATATATATATATATATATATATATATATATATATATATATATATATATATAAATATATATTTATATTTTTATTTACACACAACTGTTCGTGAATCGTCGAGGATGGTCAAGGGTCAAATAAATAGTTAAAATTTTTGAGACTCAACCTAATAGACTTTGCTTATCGTATCGAAATCAAATAAGATTCAGGTTTAAATTTGGTCGGAAATTCCCGGGTCATCACATATACCCTTGAGCCACTAACCTTGCTTTATTTCTAATCACCATACCATCTTTGTCAACCTTGTTTCTGTAAACCCATTTAGTGCCAATTGCAGTTTTATCATCAGATTTTGGAACCAACTCCCATACATCATTCCTTTCAAATTCTGTCAATTCTTCAGTCATAGCCTCAACCCAATCTTTGTCAGCCAATGCTTCAAATACATCTTTGGGCTCAATTAGTGAAAGAAAACAAGAAAAGAAGCAGTAGTTTGCAATAGCAAAGTCAGACACAGGTGTCTGAGAAGAAGAGCTAGGTTTAGGCAAAATAGTAGGATCCACAACATAATCCTCAAGATGCTTTGGAGGAACTATATTTCTAAATGATTTTCTAGTAGGAACAGCAGGATCCAATGTGGTATTTGATGACTGATCACCCTCTTGAATAACAACAGACTCATCTTCTTGTGGAACATCTTCTGTATGAGAATTATCTGCAGAATCATTTTTCAACCCAGACAAATTAGGTTCATCTGACTCAGACTCTGAATCCAGAGTCTGAACACTGTTTCCAGAAATTAAATTTGACAATTCACCAAGTACATATTGCTCAGTGCTAGATGACTGATCCATTTCTGTGGAATTTCATCAAAAGAAACATTAATGGATTCTTCAATCTTCATTCTCCTCTGATTATATATTCTATAAGCTTTAGATACAGAAGAATATCCCATGAACACACCTTCATCAGATTTTGGCCTCATCTTTTCAAGCTGATCTCTTTGATTTAAAATATATCACTTACACCCAAATACATAGAAGTAATGAATAGTAGGCACCTTTTTGTGGTATAACTCATAGGGAGTTTTGCCATTTTTCTTCACAATCAAAGACCTGTTTTGAGTATAACAAGCTGTATTAACAGCTTCTGCCCAGAATCTGAGTGCAATATTTGATTGGCATAGCATAGTTCTGGCTGCTTCAATAAGTGTTCTATTTCTTCTTTCAGCAACTCCATTTTGTTGTGGAGTTCTAACAGCAGAGAAATTTTGACCAATTCCAGACTCTTCACAAAAGTCAATTAGTGTAACATTTTTGAACTCAGTGCCATGATCACTCCTCAATTGTTTAACAAGAACACCTTTTTGAACCTGCTCTCTCTTGATTAAATTGATGATTTCTTCAGGAGCATCACTTTTTGCAGCTAAGAAAATAACCCATGTAAATCTAGAATACTCATCAACAATTACCAGAGTATATCTTTTTCCACCCAGACTACTAGTGTTCATTGGACCAAACAGATCCATGTGTAGCATGTGAAGTGGATCACTAATAGTAGCTAGGGTTTTTTAGGGAAACTTTGTTTTGGTCTGTTTACCCATAATACAAGCAGAACAAGGTTTATCTTTCTTAAAAGGTTGTTGAGGCAAACCTCTAACAAGCTTCTTTTTGGAAAGCTCATTAATGTTTTTGAAATTGAGATGAGACAACCTTTTGTGCCAGAGCCAATTAAGTTCAGGAACAGTCTGAGAATACAGACATGTTTCAATTCCAACATCAACAGAATCTAGATCCAGCATATACACATTTTGAACTCTCCAGGCTACAAGTGTTGGCCTTCCTTTTGGATCATAAATAATACCAGCTTTCTTTCTTATTCTAATCTCACAATCTTCATCAGCAATCTAACTCACATTTAGCAGATTATGCTTCAACCCTTCAACTAAAGCAACTTTCTTAAATGAAACACTTTCAGCTTTAACAGTACCATAACCAATAGTCTTTGCAACAGAATTATCACCATATCTTACAGAAGGACCTTTTTCTTCAACAAACCCCACAAGATGCTCTTTGCATCCAGTCATGTGTCTTGAGCAGCCACTGTCCAAATACCACAAATTACCCTGCTACACAAGACACAAAACAAAAGAAAATGGTTAGTTTTTAAGGGGAACCCACTTTTCAGTGGGTTCAGTTGGAGTGCTCTTCATTCTCCAAACAAAAGCTTTGTTCCCAATCCAAATCAACTTGTCCTTAACTGTTTTCAAAACACTTTCACAAACTTTAGGTTTCCATACCTTTTCAATTTTCTCAGGAAAACAAGATGTTCTTTTAACTAAAGGTTTTTCTTGACTCTTGATTTTTTTCATTGAGTTTTGAAATTTTCCTTTTGAGTTTTTGGATTGTCTTTGCTTGTTTTGACCTTCTTTTAGTTAACCGTATTGGATCTGGACAAGTGTCACTGTCAGAGGATGATTCAGAATCACTTTTGCTACTTGACTCTTGGGTGTCAGACTCTAGGTCAGAACATACACTTTCACTTTTAGAGACTAAACTGTTAGAGTCTGAAGATTTCAAGAGTTCAGACTCTAGTGGATTTCTGCATTCTAGTATTATAGTCTCTGAGGGTTCAACAGGATCTAATGATCTTACAAATGCATTAGTTAAAATCTTTTTGTCACCATCAAATTTTACAAAAGTGTCAGGTAAAATGTCAGGTTTGAATACACTAGGATCAACTTCCACTAAACAATAAGTAGTTTTCACCTAGTATAGCCTTGACATCATTTGGAATTTGTTTGGCAATAGCATCAGAATTCTTTTTGGAAGATACACACCAAGATTTACAAATTGTTTCATAATATTTTGACCTTTTAATTGATCTTCCTAATTCAGTATTTAACCTTTTTGTTTCTTCTGTGTATGCCATTTTATAGGTGTCAAGTTCTGCCTCACATTCTTTTAATTCTTTAATTTTAGCATCTTTGTTTTCGATGATGTTTTTAAGATCAAAAATTTGTGTTCTTAACCTATCAATATCTTCTAAGCACCACTTAAAGTCAAGTAACAAATACTGAAACATTCTCACTTTTTCATTATCAAGATAGTTTACAAAATTTTGTACCTTATAGGCAGAAACTTTATTACAAGTGGAGTCTTTATCCATCTTTTCAATAGCTTTCAAATCTTCCTCAAACTTGCTAGAACCACTATCCCTTTCAGTTATAGCCATAAGACACTTATCCTCTTCCTCATCAGATGATGAATCTTCATCCTCCCATGCTTCTGTGTACAAAGCCTTCTCCTTATCTTTGTTCTTTGACTTTTCTGCTTCACTCTTCAACTTCATGTACTTGAGCTTATACTTTCTTGCCTTGTCAACAGACTTGTTGGTATTTGAACCTCCTTCATTCTTAGACCAGCAATCTGCAGCTATGTGACCTATCTTGCCACACTTAAAACATTTAGCTTTCTTTGGATCAAAAGTACTCTTACATTTACCCTTCTTATAACCAAACCTTTTCTGCTCAATCCTTTGAGTCAAAAGAGCCACCTGCCCTTCCAGATCTTGAATCTCCTCATCTTCATCAGAAACACTATCATCATCAGAAATTTCATCACTTTCAGATTCAACCTTGCTAGAATAACTGGAGAATAGTTGCTTATTCTTCTTTGTGGTAGCCACCAATGCAGCTTCTGGATCTTTAACAACCTTCTTAGCATTAATCTTGTTCTTTAATTGTGTTTCTTCAAAATTTGATAGTATGCCAAACAGCTCACTTAATTCATAGTTGTCTATCTTCTCACTGATTACCATGGATGTAATCACAGACTCAAAATTTGAAGGTAACAATTCAATGAACTTTTGACACAATACCTGTTGTATTTTCTCTACGCCAACACTTCCAAGATCATTAATTAGAACCTGAAATCTTGAATGGAGATCACTCAAAGATTCTTTAGGCTGAGCAGCAAAGTTTTCATAACATCTTATCGGATTCTTCTTCTTCTGAGTCTTAACAACTGTGACTCCTTCATAGTCATTAAGCAAAAGATCCCACATAGCTTTTGCAGTTTTGGCATGACTTATCTTTCTAAGAATCGGAACAGTAACAGCATTGCCTATAATACTCCTTATCTTGCTATCAAGCTTGAATTTTATGGCTTGTGCTTCAGTCCATCTATCTCTTGGAGTTTCACGAAAATAAGCAGGTTGTGCAGCAACAGTATCTGTGGCAGGAACAGTTTCAACCATTGCACCAGGTATAATAGGTCCTGTTGTGAGGACTTGCTCAGCATCTTCATGAATGGAACCCAGAAACCAAAGAACTTTCAGTTTCCATGTTGCAAAGTCTGTGCCATTGAATATTGGCACACCTTTTTCAGCCATAACTGGGGTTGGAATGGTACTGGTAGACATCTTGATCAATATATGGATCGTTTTAAAAGATTACCAAGTTGGATTTACACCTTTCCCGCTCTGATACCAGTTATTAGTTCACAGTAATTGAACTATGAACACCAGACTCTCAATTGAACAATAAATAAGAATTATAAGAACATGAATTGAGAGAACACGATATGAAGATATATAAAAGATAATATTAATCGTGCAAAAGATACATCGAATGAAAAGCACACGTCCCTATTTATACAGATCAAAACCAAATCTGGAGATTTGGTTTCCTAAACAACTTTACTAATAATAAGGAAAAGATAAACTCTAAACTTAACAAATCTTCAAATCACTTCAAAAGTTTATCTTCTGGAGATAAGGCAGAATCAAAAACGTATCTTCTAAATATTTAAACATATCTCCAAAATCCTCCTTATCTTAGCCATCAAGAAAACCAAAAACGTTGACTTCACCAAACATCAGAGTCTGCAACTTCAGACTCTACAACTTCAGACTCTAAAAACCTGCAAAATGTTTTTGACTCATCAGATTATTTTTCCAACAGAAGCCATGAGTCGTTATACGAGACTCCGCTTTTCTTTGATATGCTTATGATGGTTAACACTATGGGAAAAGAGAGGACGGAAAAAGAATGGAGAAAGCTCTTTGTTGATGCCGGCTTTAGTGATTGTACGATTACTCCAGTTTTAGGTTTAAGATCTGTCATTGAAGTTTATCCATAGTTTACGCTTTCTTTACAACATGATCGCGTGGTTATAATGAAGTGTGTTTGTATGTTGTTTATTTTCCTACTGTATTATATCAATAAACTTCGTTATTACATCAATAAACTTCGTTGTAGCGTTTTGTCATGTATCTAATTAGACCAAGTTTATGTTAGTTGGATAAGCCCAATTGTGAGTTAGAGTCCATTACTGGATCGTTAATTCACAATTGAGTTTGATCCAACTAACATAGTCTAATAGTATCATCCTAAAAATGTTATTTGTAATACAGTATATAAAGTACTGTAATGTAATATTGTTTGTGCTTGCTTACACGGTTACACTCTTGTTCACTTCGTTTTCTTTTCACACTTAAATTAGAAAAAGGTATTTACAAACAAATAAGTCTTAGTAGAAACAATATTACATTACTATACTGATAGTGATGAAATAAGTCTTAGTAGAAAAACACGCACTATACTGGGAAAATTGTTTGAAAATACATTGAACTTTTCTTAAATTCCTATTGTATGCATCTAACTTTCAGATATTCTATTGTATGCATTCAAGTATTTTTATTGTTCTATTATATGTATTAAGTAACTTATAGAGAAGGTAACAAGTTAATATGTGAAAAAATTTCATGATTGGTCCCTAAACTAATGTTTGTTAATTTTTTTCCTTTCATCCTACCAACCATAATTCAACTCCAACCAAAACATTGAATTTACAACCTTCCATTGATTAAAATAGAGAATCGATGTCTACCAAAAACCTTCTATTAATTAATACATGTATATATGTTCATATTATGAACATACTATCACCTGAACCAAAAAATATCAATAAGCATACACGCTTGTTGCTTCCATTTTTTTAGATTAATAACTATGTACAATAAGTTAATCTCATTACCTCATTTTATTACAGCTTACACCATGACTATTGAAGAATAGTGATGCAAAAAAAAAAATAAGATCTGAAAATATACAGTAATTAGTTTGAACTAGTTAACTGGCCCGCGCTACGCTGCGGGTTTTCAACAAACACAAAGTTGGCATTCGTAAATAGAACTTTTAACATTTTTCCGTACCTTCTTTTTCCTTGAAACTAAATTAAACTTCATTAGGAAGTGCAAATTACTTCTACGAACCTCGACAATGATAGTGTACAAAACTGTTAGAACATATAAAGGAACTTGAAGGAGTGGCAACAGGGGACACCATTTGTGTGTAGCTGACTGTATACATAAGCAAGTGAAAATGTAGATTTAGATCAAAAATATGTCCAACTTATTCAAAATGGTTTGTTGTTGTTTAGACTCACAATCAAGTGCAAATTGTTTCGGGCTGTTAGTTAACCTACCCAATGATCCATGTTTCGCTCTTTTATGATTACCATTTCAATTGAAAATATAAATACACAACCCAACAACATAATAAAGAGGTGTTAGCTACAAAAAGTGTGCTTCTATTATTATAAGATACTAACTACAATTCCAAACTCAAATACATAAGTGATTAGTATTTTTACTATCTATTCTACTACCTGTGATTAGTATAATTCACAAAAAAGGCCAAACAGTTTGGTATATTGAAATTAAGCTATACATATTTAAATTAAATGGGATAAACACACAAAAATACAACAATAAACAAACACACAAATAAAATAATAAAAAACTTACCTCCCAGAAGTTCCCCGTGCCATTGTTACTATTGACTTAACATCAGCTTCGGGTATAGAAGACTATGAATACCATCAATTTCATACTTTATACATAGCCATTTTCTGTAAATGTTAACAGAAATTTATTAATTACAATGTATGCGTCGATACGCCTTTTCGTTAGTTAACTACAACTAACATCAGGGGGTAACTAAATTCAGGGTAGTGAGTTAAGTAATTCAAATTATACTTGTCAATATGTGGATGATATAAATATTGTATATACACACCTGGTCATTAAGTATTAGTGCATAGGGGATCATCCGGGCATGTTATACATGCTGGAGCTTCTGCTATGTCATATGGTTGGTTTCTCAAGAAATGTCAACCACAAAAACCAAAAAGAACAATTAGTTCGAAAAATGATTGTAAGCTATAAATGCATATTAAAAATGAAAGAACTAACATCAATAACTTCATCTCCACTTCAAGATTAACACATGTATATCAACTTATCAAGAAACAAATACATTTTAATAAAGTTCAGTTAAGGTATAAATTCTCCATATAATATAATAATACACATTAAAGTTAAAAAAAAAAAAAAAAAAAAACGACCATATTTAGACATACATGTAGCAAGTACCTTTGAATCACCACATGTAAAAATTGGGGAGTTTATATATTTTATGCAATTGCATCAAATCTGAAACAGGTTAGATATAAAATTACTCGTATTTAACGATCGAAATTATTATAGTACCACAACAAAAAAGCAGAAAATAACATGAGCTACACTTCAAAACGGAAAACAAAAGGGTATTAACATAAAGTACGGGAGATTTTTTATTTTATCTTTTTGCCGCCTTCATAACAAAAGAGGAATAGGCTTCAACCTGTTTGTCAATCCAAAACGTTTTCGAACAATAGTTGCATATATGTTCGCAATTTCCTACAATGATTTAAAATACCAAAAAGTGAAAATATACAAAACACATGGTTTGTCTGTTTTGTTAAAAAAAATGTTTTGATCATAGTTCCAAAAGTACTACACTATTGTAGAAAGAGGTTTAACTCATTAAGAATCATTATAACCCAAAGTAAAGGGGTTGATAGTGCTACCTTCAGAATAACCAAACATTATATGACATATGAGCATCTTGTGAATTCTTACATCAGTTCGGACAAAATGAATCAAATTACCTATTTTAGCCTCCAGGACCTCTCATTGCATCTTTTGAACATCATCTTTACCAAGCTTTTATATTCCGAGTTTCTTAAGACTACTCTCCATACACAACAAACGACATTCCCTAAAAATAATAACTCAGTCTCAAAGTATGAACAATCGATGCATGACTGAAGATTAATCAAACAAAAATATTAAAATTAAACTTAAAGTTTTAACATCTGCTCACTTGAGAATATAAACACTTCCCAAGGAAGAGAGCATCTGGTTAGCTAAATAATGTTAAAATTTTATTAAACTGATAGTAAACCATCAAAAATACTCCAACTTGGAACCAAATATCAAGATAACACAAAGATCACAACAAACACAAGAAACAAAAATTTGCAAGTATTAATCAGTGAAGAAATTATTCTTTAACATCCTCCAAGTCTCAAAACCAACACTAAAGACTAAAGCCAATTATTAACGTTTTCTGACCAAACTGAATACTATCAAAAATCAACATCTTACATATATTATACTCAGAATAGGGAGCAAATTCATCATTATATATATTAACAGTCAAACATTTACTAAAAATACAGTAACAATCAAACATTTACTAAGAAATATACGTACATCCAGTTTCAAACTTAATATATGTATATCCAGTTTCAAATTAACTCAATCAAACTACATATGTACATCTAGTTTCAAACACTTATTAAAAATCAAACTTAATATATGTACATCCAGTTTCGAAGTAAGTCAAGTAAGTCAATCAAATAATACGGTGACAATCAAACATTTACTAAGATATATATGTACATCCTGATTACGTCAAAGAATATCAGCTTAAAAAACATTTGAGGTGCAGTAGCATTCAAATAATAAGTAAAACGACATACCCTCATTACGTGACGAATCAATAGACCGGGGTTTATCGCTGCATCGGCATAGTCGAAACGGGAGATGATCGCAACGGGTGGTTAAAGTCCCCTCGGGTGATCCCATTCGCTGTTCAAAAAAAAACGATCAACACAAACATTCTCAACTAAACCTATACAAATCCAAAA
Source organism: Rutidosis leptorrhynchoides (assembly GCF_046630445.1). Lineage (NCBI taxonomy): Eukaryota > Viridiplantae > Streptophyta > Magnoliopsida > Asterales > Asteraceae > Rutidosis > Rutidosis leptorrhynchoides. Next base: position 540,556,800 of record NC_092333.1, read on the forward strand.
ATTAAAATCAATACAAATACAATAAATATAATAGTATAAACAACAATGTAATAACAATATTACCCGTTGTTGAAGGATGACCTTCTCCTGCTATATTGGTAGCGACGGATGATGAACTTAGATAATCACACGTAATTTCAGCATCAGTTTGAACAGTATGATTAACCAACTATCCCATCACCCATTACAGAGCCATTTAGTTCATATAATTGATCACCAGAATTCGCAGATTGACCATTTATTTTCGGTTACGACAAAACAGTTGGGAATATTGGCCCAACACCAAACACATTTGACAAATCATCAGGCCTAGTACAACTACAACTTCCTATCTTACATTTTTTTTTCTATACGACATGTAAACAAACCTAATTAGCAACCATATTTATAGCAGCAAAAACAAAAGTTTTACAACCTATTTATAGCAGCAAACATATAAGTAAAACAGAGAAATAAATAATCGTCAAAAATGAAGTCATAACAGCAGTTTCACAACCCGTTTACAGAAGCAGACATAGAATAGAATTAAAATAGAAATAAAATGAATTAACTAAAAAAAAATAGTGGAAAACAAATTTAATTTTTAAATTATAATACTTGAAGTAGAAGTATAATCCAAAAGCAGCAAAATAACCCAAAAAAATAATTTAAAAAAAAAAGTATACAATCAAACCTTAAACATGATAGGGACCAGCCACTATGTAGATAAAGCTTAAAGTAAAGCAAAGAAGGACAAATAACGAATATATAAAGTTTTTATGTAATAAGATGCAACCCACAATCGTCAATCGCTAAGTGTTTAAATCGTACAAGTCACCATCCAAATTAATTATTGCATGTAGGCAACAATTTTCACTCAGAATATGCACAAATAGCATCAATTGAAACAAAAAAACAACTAAAAAAGATAGTAAAGAAAATACCTTTGCAGAAGGAACACGCATGAAGAAAACCACATAATACAGCAGCAGATGAAGGTTTGTTAAACTTATGTTGTGTAACACAATCACATACCAAGACAATTAAACCATATTCAACTAATAGCAATCCATACAGCTGTAAACATAAACATAAAACCCTAATTAGAAATCGCAGACGGATCGATCGCCTGGAACTCCCAAAAGGGCGTAGAATATGAATAACGACGAATTCAGGATATTAACCCTCATCGGTGGCTGAAATTGGAAACCCTAATTGACGATGACAATCGCACCGCGACAACTCAATTAAGACCCAAAAACGACATTCAGGCATACCGAAAAAATCAAGGACCTATGGAGAATCAGATGGGATGGAGGTCTGATGGGGAAGTATGAGAGATTGGTGGCAGTGATGGTGGCGGAGGAGAAGCCGGTGGTTGTGGCGCCGGAGTTGGTGGCGGTGGGATAGAAGAGTGATAGGGAGTATGTGGGTTTGGTTGAAGAAGATAGAAGAAAAGGTGGAGTGGAATAGTAAGACAGTAAACCTGAACAGTATAACAGTGGAGGGGAGAGGGTTTTGGGTGGAAGGGAAGTTTTTTTTTTTTTTTTTTTGGCGAACAAAGAGAACATATATTAATAGGACTTCATCAAATTGATCAAGTCAAACGATTACAAGAAGACAGACCATTTTAACAGGCCACTGGAGAAATTAAAAACTAAACCAAATTACAAAAGGAAAGAGGGATTTTGAACCCAAACATAAGCTTGCAAACCGCGAACAAGTTTTAGATTAGTCGCCCAAAGAAAAGTCTTGAGATTGATGTTGCGAACGAGCCTTGATCGACATGAAAATTTGCCATTAAAGATAATATCGTTTCTTGCGACCCAAATGGCCCAAATAGAAGCGGGTCCTATCAGCTTCCAATACCATAAAACCAATCAAAAGAGAACTCGAGAATTGACCTCGGGATAACCCAACGAATGTTCCACCAACGAAAAAGATCCGTCCAAATGCAAGAAGTCCACGTAATATGGTTGCAATCCAAAACCTCTTCTTCCAGGACTTCACCAAAGAGAACATATCGGACCTCCAAATAGATAACAATCCACCCGACCTGTAGTGACCCGAACTTTTCCATGTTTACATATATTAATTGAGATTGATATTTACATGATTAAATGTTTCCAACATGTTAAGCAATCAAACTTGTTAAGACTTGATTATTTGAAATATGTTTCATATAGACAATTGACCACCCAAGTTGACCGGTGATTCACGAACGTTAAAACTTGTAAAAACTATATGATGACATATATATGGATATATATATAGTTAACATGATACTATGATAAGTAAACATATCATTAAGTATATTAACAATGAACTACATATGTAAAAACAAGACTACTAACTTAATGATTTTTAAACGAGACATATATGTAACGATTATCGTTGTAAAGACATTTAATGTATATATATCATATTAAGAGATATTCATAAATGATAATATCATGATAATATAATAATTTAAAATCTCATTTGATATTATAAACATTGGGTTAACAACATTTAACAAGATCGTTAACCTAAAGGTTTCAAAACAACACTTACATGTAACGACTAACGATGACTTAACGACTCAGTTAAAATGTATATACATGTAGTGTTTTAATATGTATTTTTACACTTTTGAAAGACTTCAATACACTTATCAAAATACTTCTACTTAACAAAAATGCTTACAATTACATCCTCGTTCAGTTTCATCAACAATTCTACTCGTATGCACCCGTATTCGTACTCGTACAATACACAGCTTTTAGATGTATGTACTATTGGTATATACACTCCAATGATCAGCTCTTAGCAGCCCATGTGAGTCACCTAACACATGTGGGAACCATCATTTGGCAACTAGCATGAAATATCTCATAAAATTACAAAAATATGAGTAATCATTCATGACTTATTTACATGAAAACAAAATTACATATCCTTTATATCTAATCCATACACCAACGACCAAAAACACCTACAAACACTTTCATTCTTCAATTTTCTTCATCTAATTGATCTCTCTCAAGTTCTATCTTCAAGTTCTAAGTGTTCTTCATATATTCTACAAGTTCTAGTTACATAAAATCAAGAATACTTTCAAGTTTGCTAGCTCACTTCCAATCTTGTAAGGTGATCATCCAACCTCAAGAAATCTTTATTTCTTACAATAGGTTATCATTCTAATACAAGGTAATAATCATATTCAAACTTTGGTTCAATTTCTATAACTATAACAATCTTATTTCAAGTGATGATCTTACTTGAACTTGTTTTCGTGTCATGATTCTGCTTCAAGAACTTCGAGCCATCCAAGGATCCGTCGAAGCTAGATCCATTTTTCTCTTTTCCAGTAGGTTTATCCAAGGAACTTAAGGTAGTAATGATGTTCATAACATCATTCGATTCATACATATAAAGCTATCTTATTCGAAGGTTTAAACTTGTAATCACTAGAACATAGTTTAGTTAATTCTAAACTTGTTCGCAAACAAAAGTTAATCCTTCTAACTTGACTTTTAAAATCAAATAAACACATGTTCTATATCTATATGATATGTTAACTTAATGATTTAAAACCTGGAAACACGAAAAATACCGTAAAACCGGATTTACGCCGTCGTAGTAACACCGCGGGCTGTTTTGGGTTAGTTAATTAAAAACTATGATAAACTTTGATTTAAAAGTTGTTATTCTGAGAAAATGATTTTTATTATGAACATGAAACTATATCCAAAAATTATGGTTAAACTCAAAGTGGAAGTATGTTTTCTAAAATGGTCATCTAGACGTCGTTCTTTCGACTGAAATGACTACCTTTACAAAAAAGACTTGTAACTTATTTTTACGACTATAAACCTATACTTTTTCTGTTTAGATTCATAAAATAGAGTTCATTATGAAACCATAGCAATTTGATTCACTCAAAACGGATTTAAAATGAAGAAGTTATGGGTAAAACAAGATTGGATAATTTTTCTCATTTTAGCTACGTGAAAATTGGTAACAAATCTATTTCAACCATAACTTAATCAACTTGTATTGTATATTATGTAATCTTAAGATACCATAGACACGTATACAATGTTTCGACCTATCATTTCGACACATCTATATATATTTCGGAACAACCATAGACACTCTATATGTGAATGTTGGAGTTAGCTATACAGGGTTGAGGTTGATTCTAAAATATATATAGTTTGAGTTGTGATCAATACTGAGATACGTATACACTGGGTCGTGGATTGATTCAAGATAATATTTATCGATTTATTTCTATACATCTAACTGTGGACAACTAGTTGTAGGTTACTAACGAGGACAGCTGACTTAATAAACTTAAAACATCAAAATATATTAAAAGTGTTGTAAATATATTTTGAACATACTTTGATATATATGTATATATTGTTATAGGTTCGTGAATCAACCAGTGGCCAAGTCTTACTTCCCGACGAAGTAAAAATCTGTGAAAGTGAGTTATAGTCCCACTTTTAAAATCTAATATTTTTGGGATGAGAATACATGCAGGTTTTATAAATGATTTACAAAATAGACACAAGTACGTGAAACTACATTCTATGGTTGAATTATCGAAATCGAATATGCCCCTTTTTATTAAGTCTGGTAATCTAAGAATTAGGGAACAGACACCCTAATTGACGCGAATCCTAAAGATAGATCTATTGGGCCTAACAAACCCCATCCAAAGTACCGGATGCTTTAGTACTTCGAAATTTATATCATATCCGAAGGGTGTCCCGGAATGATGGGGATATTCTTATATATGCATCTTGTTAATGTCGGTTACCAGGTGTTCACCATATGAATGATTTTTATCTCTATGTATGAGATGTGTATTGAAATATGAAATCTTGTGGTCTATTATTATGATTTGATATATATAGGTTAAACCTATAACTCACCAACATTTTTGTTGACGTTTTAAGCATGTTTATTCTCAGGTGATTATTAAGAGCTTCCGCTGTCGCATACTTAAATAAGGACGAGATTTGGAGTTCATGCTTGTATGATATTGTGTAAAAACTGCATTCAAGAAACTTATTTTGTTGTAACATATTTGTATTGTAAACCATTATGTAATGGTCGTGTGTAAACAGGATATTTTAGATTATCATTATTTGATAATCTACGTAAAGTTTTTTAAAAACCTTTATCTATGAAATAAAGGTTATGGTTTGTTTTAAAAATGAATGCAGTCTTTGAAAAACGTCTCATATAGAGGTCAAAACCTCGCAACGAAATCAATTAATATGGAACGTTTTTAATCAATAAGAACGGGACATTTCAGTTGGTATCCGAGCGTTGGTCTTAGAGAACCAGAATTTTGCATTAGTGTGTCTTATCGAGTTTGTTAGGATGCATTAGTGAGTCTGGACTTCGACCGTGTTTACTTGAAAAATGATTGCTTAACAAATTTTGTTGGAAACTATATATTTTTAACATGTGAATATTATGTGATATATTAATCTCTTAACGCGTTTGATATTATGTGATAGATGTCTATCTCTAGAACAAGTCCCATTGACTCACCTAATAATAATGAAGAGTCAAATGTAAATTGGAATGATTCGTGGACTGATTCACAAGTTCCCGAAGAGGAACCGGAAGAAGAGTCGGAACCGGAAGAAGAATCGGAACCGGAAGAAGAATCGGAACCGGATGAAGAAATAGAACCGGTGGGGGAAATAATAAAACGGTTAAGTAAAAGAAAATCCTCAACCAACCGACCAAGGTTAATTATGGTCAATGGTGTTTCCTCCAAGGAAGCAAAATATTGGGAGGATTACCAATTCTCTGATGAATCGGATTCCGACGAGAATTCCGATGATGTTATAGAAATTACCCCAACTGAATTTAAAAAGGCAAAAGAAAATAATAAGGGAAAGGGCATAAAAATAGAGAAATCTAATTCCAACCCCGATGAACTTTATATGTATCGTCAACCCCTGAAGTCCTTAAGTTGTAACAATGACCCGGGAACCTCTAAACCACCAGGTTTTTCTAAACCGATGTGGAAAACGACGGCTCGTATTAGGGGAACATCATATATCCATAGAAACTTGGCAAAACGAACCAAAATCGAAGAAGAAGAAACAAGCGAGTCGGAATAAGATAGTTGTATTCGTGTGGTGTAATATATGTAATATAGTGTGCTTATGCTTTATGATATATGTAAAAATTGCTTGTATTAATAAGTATTTTTTTTATGAATCTAACTCTTGTCTATTTTACAGTATAAAAACACAAAATGGATAGACAACCCAATATTTTAAGAGACCTGCCCGGAGACATGATTGATGAAATCTTGTCTAGAGTCGGTCAGAATTCTTCGGCACAACTATTTAAAGCGAGATCAGTTTGTAAGACATTCGAAGAACGTTCCAAGAATGCCTTGGTTTATAAAAGGCTTTCGTTCGAAAGATGGGGGATATCACATTGGGAAATCCATAAGTTACGATGTGTTTACTTTGACGCATATATTGCGGGGAACCCAAATGCTATTTTACGCAATGGGTTAAGAAATTATTTTGACTCAATATATCCGAATATTGGACTTCGTGATTTAGAAAAAGCGGCTAACATGTGATAAGGCTAAAAAGGAACATATATTTCATAACATTATTCCCCAAGAAAGACAAGATTTCAGTTGCAATTGTTCCATTTTCAAGTAATATTCGTTTATTTTAAATAAGTGCGAAGACAAAAGGCGAAAACGACGAATTGAAGACGGAAAGGTCCAAAAAGTTCAAATGTACAAGATACAATTAAAAAGGTTCAAAATATTGATGAGGAACGTCTAAAAATGACAAGAGTACAAGTTACAACACACAAAGTACACGATATAAAATAGTACGCAAGGACGTTCGAAAATCCGGAACCGGGACCCGAGCCAAGAAGAAACGCCCGACGCAATGGACCAAAAATATCTAGTCTACTATGCATATAAATATAATATAATATATAAATAATTATTAAAATTATTTATATTTTATATATATTTAATAAATATGTCGACGAACGTAAAAACAAAAAGTATGTGAGCTGTCCCTGGTAGCCATGCGAGTCGCATGGCTGGAAGGCCATTCTCATGCGAGTCGCATGAGCCCAAAAATCTGGCCAGGTCTATAAATTGCAACGTTTTCGTGCCAGTTTACAACACCACACACATATACATAATAATACTCCGTAAGAATAATGTAATAATAATAATAAATTTATAATATATAAATAAATATAGTATAGATTAGTGTTATATTAGATTAGTTTGGGTTATGTAAAGGTTATTTTACGGGTTTTTGAAGTCGAAATTCTGTCCGTGTACCACTACGCGATAAATAATCAATGTAAGCTATGTTCTCCTTTTTAAATTAATGTCTCGTAACTAAGTTATTATTATGCTTATTTGAGCCGAAGTAATCATGATGTTGGGCTAATTACTAAAATTGGGTAATTGGGCTTTGTACCATAATTGGGGTTTGGACAAAAGAACGACACTTGTGGAAATTAGACTATGGGCTATTAATGGGCTTTATATTTGTTTAACTAAATGATAGTTTGTTAATGTTAATATAAAGATTTACAATTGGGCGTCCCTATAAATTACCATATACACTCGATCGGACACGATGGGCGGGGTATTTATATGTACGAATAATCGTTCATTTAACCGGACACGGGAATGGATTAATAGCCACTAGAATAATTAAAACAGGGGTGAAATTACATTCAAGGGTAATTGGTGTAATTGTTAACAAAGTAGTAAAACCTTGGTTTACACGCAGTCGATAACCTGGTGTATTCATTAAACAAAGTATTAAAACCTTGTTACAATTCGAATCCCCAATTAGTTGGAATATTTATCTTCGGGTATAATAATAATTTGACAAGGACACTTGCAATTTATATTTATGACTGATGGACTGTTATGGACAAAAACCAGACGGACATATTAAATAATCCAGGACAAAGGACAATTAACCCATGGGCATAAAACTAAAATCAACACGTCAAACATCATGATTACGGAAGTTTAAATAAGCATAATTCTTTTATTTCATATTTAATTTCCTTTATTTTATATTTAATTGCACTTCTAATTATCGCACTTTTATTTATTTTATTTTATCGCACTTTTAATTATCGTACTTTTTAATTATCGCAAGTTTATTTTATCGCACTTTTATTATTCGCAATTTCATTATCATTATTTACTTTACGCTTTAATTTAAGTCTTGTATTTATTTTATATTTTACATTAGGTTTTAACTGCGACTAAAGTCTTAAAATCGACAAACCGGTCATTAAACGGTAAAAACCCCCCTTTATAATAATAATATTACTTATATATATATTTGTATTTTTATAAAAGTAAACTAATATAGCGTTGAGCTTTGTTTAAAGATTTCCCTGTGGAACGAACCGGACTTACTAAAAACTACACTACTGTACGATTAGGTACACTGCCTATAAGTGTTGTAGCAAGGTTTAAGTATATCCATTCTATAAATAAATAAATATCTTGTGTAAAATTGTATCGTATTTAATAGTGTTTTCCTAGTAAAATAATAACTATTTTATATACACCTCGCTTCACATCAAGTATTTTTGGCGCCGCTGCCGGGGAGTCGGCGAAATATTTATTTACATTTTTAGAAAAAACAATATAAAATCTAAAAAAAAAAAAAAATTTTAAAACCGAAAAAAAAATATACTTATATATATTTTTAAGATTTTTATTTACAAAATTATCAAATATTTCTATTTTTAGTTTTATAAAAATATAAGTTTTTATTTAAACTATATAAATATTTTATATTAAATTTTAAAACAGAAAAATTAAAAAATAGAAAAACAGAAAAAAAATAAAAAAAAAATAATAAGTAATCGGGCCAAGGTACTGTAGCAGCCCAACTTTTGGCCTGGATCCGAACACCATGCGAGTCGCATGATATTTCAACTAAACCCCATGCGAGTCGCATGAGGTCTTCTGACAGGCCACCATTCTACCCTAATTTCTCATTTATTACGGATTTTATTATTATTATTATTATTATAAACCCTAATCTATTTATTATTATTATATTTCAGTTTTTAATTAGTTATTATTACTTATAATTAGTTTTATTTTATTTAAAATTAATACTTTTATAATATAAATATAAAAATAATATTTTTATAAAAATATATAATTTTATCAACTTTTTATTTTCCTTTATATTTTGTATCTTTTATTTATTTTTAGCGTAATTTTTGTATTTTTATCATTCGTACTTAGTTTTAAATATAGATTTTGCCGTAGTTTATTTTTATATTTCTAGATTTTTAGGTTTGCCGTAAAATCCCTTAAGTACTTATTCCTTAGACTAAGATTTAGGTGCTTTAGAATTTTGCGACGCCATTTTTCGTACGACTTTCTTACTTTTATTTTTCGACGTCTATTTTTCTACTTTTTTATTTTTCGACACTTTTCGACGCGCAATCTATTTCTTTCTATTTTCTCGACACTCTAGTTTTTAGGACCTAGAATTTTCTCTATTTCTTATCTAATATCTCAAACAGAAAGAAAAATTATTTAAGCGGTTAAATTAATGGACGTTGACATTTTTCTGGTTCGTAGTAATAGTTGGATTTGTTAGTGGCTAGTTGTGGGCTTCCGATTTAAAGGGTCCTGGCTACCTGCTGCATCTTTTGACTATTCGAAACGTGGGCAAAATCAGAAAAGTCTATTAATTGGACAACTTATATAAGTTTTTCTATTTTTATAACTAATAGGATCATTTGTGAATGTAGATAAAATTTGGCCGTCGCAATAAAATGGAAAATTTTGAAAACAAGGCCTTGGAAACTCTTTTTGAACTCCAAAATCAATTAAATCAATACTCTCAACCGAATGTTGATGACAATTCGTTCAGTCAATCTTGGATCACAAATGACGAAACAATAACTGGTTGTGAAATCTGTGGAGATTATCACTCAACATGGGAATGTTATTATTACGTTCCTATGGAAAATTACGTACCCACAAAACCTGAATGGAACGATTATGAAGAACGCAATTCAAATTGGGATTATTCCCAAGAATTTATCCAAACTCAACAACCAGAAGACGCGGAAAATTATGTGTCCGAAAATTCTTTAGACAATATGAAAATCAAACTCGAAGAACTCGATGCTCAAAATGAACAATTGAAAGAGTTTGTAAACCGGCAAGCTGAAACTCTATCAGATTACACACCTGTTGATCTGAGGAGTATTGTGCAAGAAAATCTCATATCATCGAATTTTGATGAATTCGAGAGCTCCGAAATCACCAATTATCCTTATGATACTTTTTATTCAGCCTTACCAAATTCACAACATATCGACACATTAGCCTCTACCGACAAAATCATCAATCCATCAATGGATAAAGATGAAGTAAGGGAGACAAATTGGTACTATTGGGAACACGATAACGTTAAAAATATTACCCCCAAGACCAAAGTAGTGGGACCGATAAGTACCGGTAGTGAAGAAGAATTTGCTTCGATCCCGAAATTCACCATTCCACAACCTTCCAACCCAATATTCTCAATAGACGAGTCATCTACCGAAGATGAACTACGAGCTGTAATAGATAATGACACATCGAATTTCACCCAATTGGGTAATAGAGGTGAAACCTTTGATCCCGAGAATGAACAGAAGGAAATGTTAGGAATTGTCCGCCCTATAGAATGTATGTCGGTGTATATCGATCCATTTGACCAAGAAACAGAAAAGAGACATATCCATTTACTAAAAGCTACACTTAAAAAAGAATTAAGTAGTGACGTTCGGGTGAGTCTAAACTTTAAACCCATTGATATATTATACACCACCCGAGATATAAATAACTGGCTCACTATTTTAATTCGTGGAACTTATTCCACCGACTTCACATATCGTCAGCTAAAGTGTGGGGAAGTCTAACCCCACTTAACGTTAAATTAGGGGTTCGGGTTAGTGCATAACTCGTTAATAAACATGCATGATAAGTTAGGGTAAAAAACGCATTTTCAAAGATTAGCAAACTGTTCAAAAAAGCAACCATTTTTGAAGAAAAACATGTGTGATAAAATAAGAAGGAATGAACGATGAGGCGCGCCATCTATCATTCGTCGAGCTTTGTAAGTACAAACTAGGTATTCTTAATCACTTTTCTACACTAATCACCCTCATGAATTTATAATTAGAGTCTGATTTCATGCAAATGAGGGCATTGCATGATCTCAAGTGTGGGGAAGGGTTATAAATTCTCTCGGGTTTACACTTGGTTTATTTGCCAAATTTTGTGAAAATTTGAAAAATTTTCAACTAAATGAAGTCAAAATCATGTTTATACATATTTATGAACGATGAAAACTAGGTGTTAATACCGAAATTATCGTTACCTTAAAAAGGACATAAATTGAGAAACAACCCAAAACGCTTGAATTCATTTAAGAATGGAATAGAAGAGAATAAAAAGGCAAAGAAATAAACTAAGTGTGGGGAGAATGTACCAAGTTATTCAATTAAAAATTATCTATCACATGTTTCTGTAAAGTTATTGCAGGTGCTTTTGTTTTGAACTAAATTAATAGTTTTACCCGGTTTATTGTGATACTTTTGAAAGAAAGATGGATCTACACGATGAATCAATTCCATCATTAGAAGGAAGTAAAGTCTTCCGAAAAAGACACGCGCTTCTTGATTTAGGTCATGAAGTTGTCGTCCAGACCAGCTGTAGGTTGACGAAAAATCTAGAAAAGTCATCACTAAAATCGGCTGGAAATCCACGGACCTCAGCATCAAACAGGGTCGCCAAGTGGTCAGATTTATCCTAACCATGAGAAGGATTTATCTCGTATAATGGGGGGGGCACCGTGCAAATTAGCTTGATAAGACTAATGAATCAGATCCCCAGAAAGGATAATCTCCTTAAAGATTAAAAATCAGCTTTTAAGCCTGATATTACTCAATCCTTGAGATTGACCTTAAAGATTGAGAATTTAAACTCATGGAATTCAATGATATCTAAACTCGAGCTTGAAACGAGAAAATATTTTGATCAAAATTACAAACCGATTTGTTTTCTGAAAACCCATTTTTAATGCGTTCATTACCATTGAACGTAAAATCCTAGGAATTCACCTGGAATTCATTAGGTCACCTGAACCAAATCGGGTGTCAACCGTAAGAACGGTGGTTGCATAGCATGGTCGGAGACAGGACCTTGTGCCAGACCGAAAAATCATAGGATGATCTTTACTATTGCTCCTACCAAGGATAGTACTAGCATCCGACACGTAATTAGACCATGAACAAATGCATGTCACGGGACATTGCCTTAACAGTTTCTTGTTCATCGCTTTCCTTTACAACCGGACGGTAGTTTACCGAAAGGTAATATACGGAACAAGTAAACTGGATGTGTGCTTTCCGATACCGGGATAGCAGTGGATTACACGAACCTAAAAGTTTTAAGCCAAAATATTGATCCACAAATATATTTTGCAACACAGATGGTGGATTAAATCAGAAAACTTATCTAGGGTAAAAGCTAGAATGAATTTTCAAAAGATCAAATGTTTTCATAAAGATCCTATTTCCTTAAGGATCTACAATTTTTATAGTCATGTGGGACTGTAAACCGCCTTTCAAATGTGCACTTTGCTTTGGAAACCGAAAGTAAATCGGCTATTTGATTGCAAGTGTCGTTGACCTAAACCCAAGGCAACTGTGGATGACACACCCACCTTTAACTATGGTTCTATCATTACTATCATTGTTTATACCGCTCTATCAAAATCACTGATGTACAAAGTGTGAAGAATAAAGAAGTGATTCGTGTGATGTATTATATTATTTCAAGACTGTATTGCTTGAGGACAAGCAACGTTCAAGTGTGGGGATATTGATAAGGCTAAAAAGGAACATATATTTCATAACATTATTCCCCAAGAAAGACAAGATTTCAGTTGCAATTGTTCCATTTTCAAGTAATATTCGTTTATTTTAAATAAGTGCGAAGACAAAAGGCGAAAACGACGAATTGAAGACGGAAAGGTCCAAAAAGTTCAAATGTACAAGATACAATTAAAAAGGTTCAAAATATTGATGAGGAACGTCTAAAAATGACAAGAGTACAAGTTACAACACACAAAGTACACGATATAAAATAGTACGCAAGGACGTTCGAAAATCCGGAACCGGGACCCGAGCCAAGAAGAAACGCCCGACGCAATGGACCAAAAATATCTAGTCTACTATGCATATAAATATAATATAATATATAAATAATTATTAAAATTATTTATATTTTATATATATTTAATAAATATGTCGACGAACGTAAAAACAAAAAGTATGTGAGCTGTCCCTGGTAGCCATGCGAGTCGCATGGCTGGAAGGCCATTCTCATGCGAGTCGCATGAGCCCAAAAATCTGGCCAGGTCTATAAATTGCAACGTTTTCGTGCCAGTTTACAACACCACACACATATACATAATAATACTCCGTAAGAATAATGTAATAATAATAATAAATTTATAATATATAAATAAATATAGTATAGATTAGTGTTATATTAGATTAGTTTGGGTTATGTAAAGGTTATTTTACGGGTTTTTGAAGTCGAAATTCTGTCCGTGTACCACTACGCGATAAATAATCAATGTAAGCTATGTTCTCCTTTTTAAATTAATGTCTCGTAACTAAGTTATTATTATGCTTATTTGAGCCGAAGTAATCATGATGTTGGGCTAATTACTAAAATTGGGTAATTGGGCTTTGTACCATAATTGGGGTTTGGACAAAAGAACGACACTTGTGGAAATTAGACTATGGGCTATTAATGGGCTTTATATTTGTTTAACTAAATGATAGTTTGTTAATGTTAATATAAAGATTTACAATTGGGCGTCCCTATAAATTACCATATACACTCGATCGGACACGATGGGCGGGGTATTTATATGTACGAATAATCGTTCATTTAACCGGACACGGGAATGGATTAATAGCCACTAGAATAATTAAAACAGGGGTGAAATTACATTCAAGGGTAATTGGTGTAATTGTTAACAAAGTAGTAAAACCTTGGTTTACACGCAGTCGATAACCTGGTGTATTCATTAAACAAAGTATTAAAACCTTGTTACAATTCGAATCCCCAATTAGTTGGAATATTTATCTTCGGGTATAATAATAATTTGACAAGGACACTTGCAATTTATATTTATGACTGATGGACTGTTATGGACAAAAACCAGACGGACATATTAAATAATCCAGGACAAAGGACAATTAACCCATGGGCATAAAACTAAAATCAACACGTCAAACATCATGATTACGGAAGTTTAAATAAGCATAATTCTTTTATTTCATATTTAATTTCCTTTATTTTATATTTAATTGCACTTCTAATTATCGCACTTTTATTTATTTTATTTTATCGCACTTTTAATTATCGTACTTTTTAATTATCGCAAGTTTATTTTATCGCACTTTTATTATTCGCAATTTCATTATCATTATTTACTTTACGCTTTAATTTAAGTCTTGTATTTATTTTATATTTTACATTAGGTTTTAACTGCGACTAAAGTCTTAAAATCGACAAACCGGTCATTAAACGGTAAAAACCCCCCTTTATAATAATAATATTACTTATATATATATTTGTATTTTTATAAAAGTAAACTAATATAGCGTTGAGCTTTGTTTAAAGATTTCCCTGTGGAACGAACCGGACTTACTAAAAACTACACTACTGTACGATTAGGTACACTGCCTATAAGTGTTGTAGCAAGGTTTAAGTATATCCATTCTATAAATAAATAAATATCTTGTGTAAAATTGTATCGTATTTAATAGTGTTTTCCTAGTAAAATAATAACTATTTTATATACACCTCGCTTCACATCAACATGCAACATAAAGAAGCATGTTATGCTTACGGATTAGTAATGTTCGCTTCTCACCAAAGTGAGAACAAGAACATCGGGCTACAACTATTAAACAAAACGTTTCCACAAGTGACGGAGTCGGTAATTGGGGTAAGAAATGAGGTTTTTAGATTGTTACGGGACTGTTGGACATTACGTAACCCTCGTCCCTTTGACGACGTTACAACACACTGTCTTATCAACGGCCATAACGGTTATGTTCCACAAGACCAAGGATGGGAAGTAGTCCTAGTAAAACCAGAATGCATGACTTGTTTCTGGACGTATGAATTACGTGTCTTTATTGCCTTTGCTGAACGACTTGTGTACTAGCTAGAATTATCTTCACAACTATCTTGTATCAAAGTTATTGTGTGCTATATTTCATGCTTTATGTAAAATAAGCGGTATTGTAAGTTTGTAAAATATTGTATAAAAGTTTGAACGCGAAATATTATTATAATCAGTTTTTCATATAGAATTGTAGTAGTTGAATTGTATATTAGCTATTAAGTATGAACTTAACGGGTAGGTACTACCCGAATTTAAACTTATAAAACGCTAATATGAAGAAAAAGCTTTTATAAATGAGTTCATATTATGCTACGAAATACTATTAACTACTCTTAATATTCTGTATGATTAACTTATTCCATTTGACTATTTTGAAGGAAATGGCAACGACTACTCGACACACCGTGAATATGAATGAAGAGGAATTCCGTACTTTTCTAGCTTCAAACATAGCCGCAGTATAGGCTGCGCTACATACCAACAATAACCTTGGATCTAGCAGTACAGGAAATCGTGTAGGATGCACCTACAAAGAATTCACTGCCTGCAAACCTTTGGAATTTGATGGAACCGAAGGACCGATCGGATTGAAACGGTGGACCGAGAAGGTCGAATCGGTGTTTGCCATAAGTAAGTGTACTGAAGAGGACAAGTAAAGTACGCTACACATACCTTCACAGGTTCTGCGTTAACATGGTGGAATACCTATCTAGAGCAAGTGGGACAAGACGATGCGTACGCACTACCGTGGTCAGCATTCAAGCACTTGATGAACGAGAAGTACCGTCCCAGAACCGAGGTCAATAAGCTCAAGACAGAACTTAGAGGGTTACGAACCCAAGGATTTGATATTACCACGTACGAAAGACGATTCACAGAATTGTGCCTATTGTGTCCGGGAGCATTCGAAGATGAGGAAGAGAAGATCGACGCGTTTGTGAAAGGATTACCGGAAAGAATCCAAGAAGATATAAGTTCACACGAGCCCGACTCCATACAACAGGCATGTAGAATGGCTCACAAACTAGTGAACCAGATTGAAGAAAGAATTAAAGAACAGACTGCTGAAGAGGCCAATGTGAAGCAAGTCAAAAGAAAGTGGGAGGAAAACGGTGATAAGAATCACCAATACAACAACAACAGCAATTACAACAATAATCGCAACAATTATCCCAACAATCGCAACATCAATCGCAACTACAACAAACGGCCCAACAACAACAACAACAACAACAGCAACTACAATAATCATCCTAACAACAATAATAACCGCAACAACAACAACAATCAAAAGCAGCTATGCCAAAGGTGTGAAAAGTATCACTCGGGGTTCTGCACCAAAATTTGCAACAAGTGTAAAAGAAATGGTCATAGCGCGGCGAAGTGTGAAGTCTACAGACCAGGGGTTAATAGAACGAAAGGAACAAATGGTGTCGGAACGAGTAATGGCGGAGCAAGTAGTGTCGGAGCAAGTTATGCCAATGTAGTTTGTTATAAATGTGGAAAACCGGGCCACATTATTAGAAATTGCCCGAACCAGGAGAACACGAATGGACAAGGCCGCGGAAGAGTTTTCAATATTAATGCGGCAGAGGCACAGGAAGACCCGGAGCTTGTTACGGGTACGTTTCTTATTGACAAAAAATCTGCTTACGTTTTATTTGATTCGGGTGCGGATAGAAGCTATATGAGTAGAGATTTTTGTGCTAAATTAAGTTGTCCATTGACGCCTTTGGATAGTAAATTTTTACTCGAATTAGCAAATGGTAAATTAATTTCAGCAGATAATATATGTCGGAATCGAGAAATTAAACTGGTTACCGAAACATTTAAGATTGATTTGATACCAGTAGAGTTAGGGAGTTTTGATGTGATAATCAGTATGGACTGGTTGAAAGAAGTGAAAGCAGAGATCGTTTGTTACAAAAATGCAATTCGCATTATACGAGAAAAAGGAAAACCCTTAATGGTGTACGGAGAAAAGGGAAACACGAAGCTACATCTTATTAGTAATTTGAAGGCACAAAAACTAATAAGAAAAGGTTGCTATACTGTTCTAGCACACGTCGAGAAAGTACAAACTGAAGAAAAGAGCATCAATGATGTTCCCATTGCAAAAGAATTTCCCGATGTATTTCCGAAAGAATTACCGGGATTACCCCCACATCGATCCGTTGAATTTCAAATAGATCTTGTACCAGGAGCTGCACCAATAGCTCGTGCTCCTTACAGACTCGCACCCAGCGAGATGAAAGAACTACAAAGCCAATTACAAGAACTTTTAGAGCGTGGTTTCATTCGACCAAGCACATCACCGTGGGGAGCTCCTGTTTTGTTTGTCAAGAAGAAAGATGGTACATTCAGGTTGTGTATCGACTACCGAGAGTTGAACAAACTTACCATCAAGAATCGCTACCCACTACCGAGAATCGACGACTTATTTGATCAACTACAAGGCTCATCTGTTTATTCAAAGATTGACTTACGTTCCGGGTATCATCAAATGCGGGTGAAAGAAGATGATATTCCAAAGACTGCTTTCAGAACACGTTACGGTCATTACGAGTTTATGGTCATGCCGTTTGGTTTAACTAATGCACCAGCTGTGTTCATGGACCTTATGAACCGAGTGTGTGAACCATACCTTGACAAGTTTGTCATTGTTTTCATTGATGACATACTTATTTACTCAAAGAATGACCAAGAACACGGTGAACATTTGAGAAAGGTGTTAGAAGTATTGAGGAAGGAAGAATTGTACGCTAAGTTTTCAAAGTGTGCATTTTGGTTGGAAGAAGTTCAATTCCTCGGTCACATAGTGAACAAAGAAGGTATTAAGGTGGATCCGGCAAAGATAGAAACTGTTGAAAAGTGGGAAACCCCGAAAACTCCGAAACACATACGCCAGTTTTTAGGACTAGCTGGTTACTACAGAAGGTTCATCCAAGACTTTTCCAGAATAGCAAAACCCTTGACTGCATTAACGCATAAAGGGAAGAAATTTGAATGGAATGATGAACAAGAGAAAGCGTTTCAGTTATTGAAGAAAAAGCTAACTACGGCACCTATATTGTCATTGCCTGAAGGGAATGATGATTTTGTGATTTATTGTGACGCATCAAAGCAAGGTCTCGGTTGTGTATTAATGCAATGAACGAAGGTGATTGCTTATGCGTCTAGACAATTGAAGATTCACGAACAAAATTATACGGCGCATGATTTGGAATTAGGCGCGGTTGTTTTTGCATTAAAGACTTGGAGGCACTACTTATATGGGGTCAAAAGTATTATATATACCGACCACAAAAGTCTTCAACACATATTTAATCAGAAACAACTGAATATGAGGCAGCGTAGGTGGATTGAATTATTGAATGATTACGACTTTGAGATTCGTTACCACCCGGGGAAGGCAAATGTGGTAGCCGATGCCTTGAGCAGGAAGGACAAAGAACCCATTCGAGTAAAATCTATGAATATAATGATTCATAATAACCTTACTACTCAAATAAAGGAGGCGCAACAAGGAGTTTTAAAAGAGGGAAATTTAAAGGATGAAATACCCAAAGGATCGGAGAAGCATCTTAATATTCGGGAAGACGGAACCCGGTATAGGGCTGAAAGGATTTGGGTACCAAAATTTAGAGATATGAGAGAAATGGTACTTAGAGAAGCTCATAAAATCAGATACTCAATACATCCTGGAACGGGGAAGATGTACAAGGATCTCAAGAAACATTTTTGGTGGCCGGGTATGAAAGTCGATGTTGCTAAATACGTAGGAGAATGTTTGACGTGTTCTAAGGTCAAAGCTGAGCATCAGAAACCATCAGGTCTACTTCAACAACCCGAAATCCCGGAATGGAAATGGGAAAACATTACCATGGATTTCATCACTAAATTGCCAAGGACTGCAAGTGGTTTTGATACTATTTGGGTAATAGTTGATCGTCTCACCAAATCAGCACACTTCCTGCCAATAAGAGAAGATGACAAGATGGAGAAGTTAGCACGACTGTATTTGAAGGAAGTCATCTCCAGACATGGAATACCAATCTCTATTATCTCTGATAGGGATGGCAGATTTATTTCAAGATTCTGGCAGACATTACAGCAAGCATTAGGAACTCGTCTAGACATGAGTACTGCCTATCATCCAAAAACTGATGGGCAGAGCGAAAGGACGATACAAATGCTTGAAGACATGCTACGAGCATGCGTTATTGATTTCAGAAACAGTTGGGATCGACATCTACCGTTAGCAGAATTTTCCTACAACAACAGCTACCATTCAAACATTGATATGGCGCCGTTTGAAGCACTTTATGGTAGAAAGTGCAGGTCTCCGATTTGTTGGAGTGAAGTGGGGGATAGACAGATTACGGGTTCGGAGATTATACAAGAAACTACCGAGAAGATCATCCAAATTCAACAACGGTTGAAAACCGCCCAAAGTCGACAAAAGAGCTACGCTGACATTAAAAGAAAAGATATAGAATTTGAAATTGGAGAGATGGTCATGCTTAAAGTTGCACCTTGGAAAGGTGTTGTTCGATTTGGTAAACGAGGGAAATTAAATCCAAGGTATATTGGACCATTCAAGATTATTGATCGTGTCGGACCAGTAGCTTACCGACTTGAGTTACCTCAACAACTAGCGGCTGTACATAACACTTTCCACGTCTCGAATTTGAAGAAATGTTTTGCTAAAGAAGATCTCACTATTCCGTTAGATAAAATCCAAATCAACGAAAAACTTCAATTCATCAAAGAACCCGTCGAAATAATGGATCGTGAGGTTAAAAGACTTAAGCAAAACAAGATACCAATTGTTAAGGTTCGATGGAATGCTCGTAGAGGACCCGAGTTCACCTGGGAGCGTGAAGATCAGATGAAGAAGAAATACCCGCATCTATTTCCAGAAGATTCGTCAACACCTTCAACAGCTTAAAATTTCGGGACGAAATTTATTTAACGGGTAGGTACTGTAGTGACCCGAACTTTTCCATGTTTACATATATTAATTGAGATTGATATTTACATGATTAAATGTTTCCAACATGTTAAGCAATCAAACTTGTTAAGACTTGATTATTTGAAATATGTTTCATATAGACAATTGACCACCCAAGTTGACCGGTGATTCACGAACGTTAAAACTTGTAAAAACTATATGATGACATATATATGGATATATATATAGTTAACATGCTACTATGATAAGTAAACATATCATTAAGTATATTAACAATGAACTACATATGTAAAAACAAGACTACTAACTTAATGATTTTTAAACGAGACATATATGTAACGATTATCGTTGTAAAGACATTTAATGTATATATATCATATTAAGAGATATTCATAAATGATAATATCATGATAATATAATAATTTAAAATCTCATTTGATATTATAAACATTGGGTTAACAACATTTAACAAGATCGTTAACCTAAAGGTTTCAAAACAACACTTACATGTAACGACTAACGATGACTTAACGACTCAGTTAAAATGTATATACATGTAGTGTTTTAATATGTATTTATACACTTTTGAAAGACTTCAATACACTTATAAAAATACTTCTACTTAACAAAAATGCTTACAATTACATCCTCGTTCAGTTTCATCAACAATTCTACTCGTATGCACCCGTATTCGTACTCGTACAATACACAGCTTTTAGATGTATGTACTATTGGTATATACACTCCAATGATCAGCTCTTAGCAGCCCATGTGAGTCACCTAACACATGTGGGAACCATCATTTGGCAACTAGCATGAAATATCTCATAAAATTACAAAAATATGAGTAATCATTCATGACTTATTTACATGAAAACAAAATTACATATCCTTTATATCTAATCCATACACCAACGACTAAAAACACCTACAAACACTTTCATTCTTCAATTTTATTCATCTAATTGATCTCTCTGAGGTTCTATCTTCAAGTTCTAAGTGTTCTTCATATATTCTACAAGTTCTAGTTACATAAAATCAAGAATACTTTCAAGTTTGCTAGCTCACTTCCAATCTTGTAAGGTGATCATCCAACCTCAAGAAATCTTTATTTCTTACAATAGGTTATCATTCTAATACAAGGTAATAATCATATTCAAACTTTGGTTCAATTTCTATAACTATAACAATCTTATTTCAAGTGATGATCTTACTTGAACTTGTTTTCGTGTCATGATTCTGCTTCAAGAACTTCGAGCCATCCAAGGATCCGTCGAAGCTAGATCCATTTTTCTCTTTTCCAGTAGGTTTATCCAAGGAACTTAAGGTAGTAATGATGTTCATAACATCATTCGATTCATACATATAAAGCTATCTTATTCGAAGGTTTAAACTTGTAATCACTAGAACATAGTTTAGTTAATTCTAAACTTGTTCGCAAACAAAAGTTAATCCTTCTAACTTGACTTTTAAAATCAACTAAACACATGTTCTATATCTATATGATATGCTAACTTAATGATTTAAAACCTGGAAACACGAAAAACACCGTAAAACCGGATTTACGCCGTCGTAGTAACACCGCGGGCTGTTTTGGGTTAGTTAATTAAAAACTATGATAAACTTTGATTTAAAAGTTGTTATTCTGAGAAAATGATTTTTATTATGAACATGAAACTATATCCAAAAATTATGGTTAAACTCAAAGTGGAAGTATGTTTTCTAAAATGGTCATCTAGACGTCGTTCTTTCGACTGAAATGACTACCTTTACAAAAAAGACTTGTAACTTATTTTTCCAACTATAAACCTATAACTTTTCTGTTTAGATTCATAAAATAGAGTTCAATATGAAACCATAGCAATTTGATTCACTCAAAACGGATTTAAAATGAAGAAGTTATGGGTAAAACAAGATTGGATAATTTTTCTCATTTTAGCTACGTGAAAATTGGTAACAAATCTATTCCAACCATAACTTAATCAACTTGTATTGTATATTATGTAATCTTAAGATACCATAGACACGTATACAATGTTTCGACCTATCATGTCGACACATCTATATATATTTCGGAACAACCATAGACACTCTATATGTGAATGTTGGAGTTAGCTATACAGGGTTGAGGTTGATTCTAAAATATATATAGTTTGAGTTGTGATCAATACTGAGATACGTATACACTGGGTCGTGGATTGATTCAAGATAATATTTATCGATTTATTTCTGTACATCTAACTGTGGACAACTAGTTGTAGGTTACTAACGAGGACAGCTGACTTAATAAACTTAAAACATCAAAATATATTAAAAGTGTTGTAAATATATTTTGAACATACTTTGATATATATGTATATATTGTTATAGGTTCGTGAATCAACCAGTGGCCAAGTCTTACTTCTCGACGAAGTAAAAATATGTGAAAGTGAGTTATAGTCCCACTTTTAAAATCTAATATTTTTGGGATGAGAATACATGCAGGTTTTATAAATGATTTACAAAATAGACACAAGTACGTGAAACTACATTCTATGGTTGAATTATCGAAATCGAATATGCCCCTTTTTATTAAGTCTGGTAATCTAAGAATTAGGGAACAGACACCCTAATTGACGCGAATCCTAAAGATAGATCTATTGGGCCTAACAAACCCCATCCAAAGTACCGGATGCTTTAGTACTTCGAAATTTATATCATATCCGAAGGGTGTCCCGGAATGATGGGGATATTCTTAT
This sequence comes from Rutidosis leptorrhynchoides, assembly GCF_046630445.1. Lineage (NCBI taxonomy): Eukaryota > Viridiplantae > Streptophyta > Magnoliopsida > Asterales > Asteraceae > Rutidosis > Rutidosis leptorrhynchoides. Next base: position 540,579,761 of record NC_092333.1, read on the forward strand.
ATATGCATCTTGTTAATGTCGGTTACCAGGTGTTCACCATATGAATGATTTTTATCTCTATGTATGAGATGTGTATTGAAATATGAAATCTTGTGGTCTATTATTATGATTTGATATATATAGGTTAAACCTATAACTCACCAACATTTTTGTTGACGTTTTAAGCATGTTTATTCTCAGGTGATTATTAAGAGCTTCCGCTGTCGCATACTTAAATAAGGACGAGATTTGGAGTCCATGCTTGTATGATATTGTGTAAAAACTGCATTCAAGAAACTTATTTTGTTGTAACATATTTGTATTGTAAACCATTATGTAATAGTCGTGTGTAAACAGGATATTTTAGATTATCATTATTTGATAATCTACGTAAAGTTTTTTAAAAACCTTTATCTATGAAATAAAGGTTATGGTTTGTTTTAAAAATGAATGCAGTCTTTGAAAAACGTCTCATATAGAGGTCAAAACCTCGCAACGAAATCAATTAATATGGAACGTTTTTAATCAATAAGAACGGGACATTTCAGTTGGTATCCGAGCGTTGGTCTTAGAGAACCAGAATTTTGCATTAGTGTGTCTTATCGAGTTTGTTAGGATGCATTAGTGAGTCTGGACTTCGACCGTGTTTACTTGAAAAATGATTGCTTAACAAATTTTGTTGGAAACTATATATTTTTAACATGTGAATATTATGTGATATATTAATCTCTTAACGCGTTTGATATTATGTGATAGATGTCTACCTCTAGAACAAGTCCCATTGACTCACCTAATAATAATGAAGAGTCAAATGTAAATTGGAATGATTCGTGGACTGATTCACAAGTTCCCGAAGAGGAACCGGAAGAAGAGTCGGAACCGGAAGAAGAATCGGAACCGGAAGAAGAATCGGAACCGGATGAAGAAATAGAACCGGTGGGGGAAATAATAAAACGGTTAAGTAAAAGAAAATCCTCAACCAACCGACCAAGGTTAATTATGGTCAATGGTGTTTCCGCCAAGGAAGCAAAATATTGGGAGGATTACCAATTCTCTGATGAATCGGATTCCGACGAGAATTCCGATGATGTTATAGAAATTACCCCAACTGAATTTAAAAAGGCAAAAGAAAATAATAAGGGAAAGGGCATAAAAATAGAGAAATCTAATTCCAACCCCGATGAACTTTATATGTATCATCAACCCCCGAAGTCCTTAAGTTGTAACAATGACCCGGGAACCTCTAAACCACCAGGTTTTTCTAAACCAATGTGGAAAACGACGGCTCGTATTAGGGGAACATCATATATCCATAGAAACTTGGCAAAACGAACCAAAACCGAAGAAGAAGAAACAAGCGAGTCGGAATAAGATAGTTGTATTCGTGTGGTGTAATATATGTAATATAGTGTGCTTATGCTTTATGATATATGTAAAAATTGCTTGTATTAATAAGTATTTTTTTTATGAATCTAACTCTTGTCTATTTTACAGTATAAAAACACAAAATGGATAGACAACCCAATATTTTAAGAGACCTACCCGGAGACATGATTGATGAAATCTTGTCTAGAGTCGGTCAGAATTCTTCGGCACAACTATTTAAGGCGAGATCAGTTTGTAAGACATTCGAAGAACGTTCCAAGAATGCCTTGGTTTATAAAAGGCTTTCGTTCGAAAGATGGGGGATATCACATTGGAAAATCCATAAGTTACGATGTGTTTACTTTGACGCATATATTGCGGGGAACCCAAATGCTATTTTACGCAATGGGTTAAGAAATTATTTTGACTCAATATATCCGAATATTGGACTTCGTGATTTAGAAAAAGCGGCTAACATGCAACATAAAGAAGCATGTTATGCTTACGGATTAGTAATGTTCGCTTCTCACCAAAGTGAGAACAAGAACATCGGGCTACAACTATTAAACAAAACGTTTCCACAAGTGACGGAGTCGGTAATTGGGGTAAGAAATGAGGTTTTTAGATTGTTACGGGACTGTTGGACATTACGTAACCCTCGTCCCTTTGACGACGTTACAACACACTGTCTTATCAACGGCCATAACGGTTATGTTCCACAAGACCAAGGATGGGAAGTAGTCCTAGTAAAACCAGAATGCATGACTTGTTTCTGGACGTATGAATTACGTGTCTTTATTGCCTTTGCTGAATGACTTGTGTACTAGCTAGAATTATCTTCAAAACTATCTGGTATCAAAGTTATTGTGTGCTATATTTCATGCTTTATGTAAAATAAGCGGTATTGTAAGTTTGTAAAATATTGTATAAAAGTTTGAACGCGAAATATTATTATAATCAGTTTTTCATATAGAATTGTAGTAGTTGAATTGTATATTAGCTATTAAGTATGAACTTAACGGGTAGGTACTACCCGAATTTAAACTTATAAAACACTAATATGAAGAAAAAGCTTTTATAAATGAGTTCATATTATGCTACGAAATACTATTAACTACTCTTAATATTCTGTATGATTAACTTATTCCATTTGACTATTTTGAAGGAAATGGCACCGACTACTCGACACACCGTGAATATGAATGAAGAGGAATTCCATACTTTTCAAGCTTCAAACATAGCCGCAGTACAGGCTGTGCTACATACCAACAATAACCTTGGATCTAGCAGTACAGGAAATCGTGTAGGATGCACCTACAAAGAATTCACTGCCTGCAAACCTTTGGAATTTGATGGAACCGAAGGACCGATCGGATTGAAACGGTGGACCGAGAAGGTCGAATCGGTGTTTGCCATAAGTAAGTGTACTGAAGAGGACAAAGTGAAGTACGCTACGCATACCTTCACAGGTTCTGCGTTAACATGGTGGAATACCTATCTAGAGCAAGTGGGACAAGACGATGCGTACGCACTACCGTGGTCAGCATTCAAGCACTTGATGAACGAGAAGTACCGTCCCAGAACCGAGGTCAATAAGCTCAAGACAGAACTTAGAGGGTTACGAACCCAAGGATTTGATATTACCACGTACGAAAGACGATTCACAGAATTGTGCCTATTGTGTCCGGGAGCATTCGAAGATGAGGAAGAGAAGATCGACGCGTTTGTGAAAGGATTACCGGAAAGAATCCAAGAAGATATAAGTTCACACGAGCCCGACTCCATACAACAGGCATGTAGAATGGCTCACAAACTAGTGAACCAGATTGAAGAAAGAATTAAAGAACAGACTGCTGAAGAGGCCAATGTGAAGCAAGTCAAAAGAAAGTGGGAGGAAAACGGTGATAAGAATCACCAATACAACAACAACAGCAATTACAACAATAATCGCAACAATTATCCCAACAATCGCAACATCAATCGCAACTACAACAAACGGCCCAACAACAACAACAACAGCAACTACAATAATCATCCTAACAACAATAATAACCGCAACAACAACAACAATCAAAAGCAGCTATGCCAAAGGTGTGAAAAGTATCACTCGGGGTTCTGCACCAAAATTTGCAACAAGTGTAAAAGAAATGGTCATAGCGCGGCGAAGTGTGAGGTCTACGGACCAGGGGTTAATAGAACGAAAGGAACAAATGGTGTCGGAACGAGTAATGGCGGAGCAAGTAGTGTCGGAGCAAGTTATGCCAATGTAGTTTGTTATAAATGTGGAAAACCGGGCCACATTATTAGAAATTGCCCGAACCAGGAGAACAAGAATGGACAAGGCCGCGGAAGAGTTTTCAATATTAATGCGGCAGAGGCACAGGAAGACCCGGAGCTTGTTACGGGTACGTTTCTTATTGACAATAAATCTGCTTACGTTTTATTTGATTCGGGTGCGGATAGAAGCTATATGAGTAGAGATTTTTGTGCTAAATTAAGTTGTCCATTGACGCCTTTGGATAGTAAATTTTTACTCGAATTAGCAAATGGTAAATTAATTTCAGCAGATAATATATGTCGGAATCGAGAAATTAAACTGGTTAGCGAAACATTTAAGATTGATTTGATACCAGTAGAGTTAGGGAGTTTTGATGTGATAATCGGTATGGACTGGTTGAAAGAAGTGAAAGCAGAGATCGTTTGTTACAAAAATGCAATTCGCATTATACGAGAAAAAGGAAAACCCTTAATGGTGTACGGAGAAAAGGGCAACACGAAGCTACATATTATTAGTAATTTGAAGGCACAAAAACTAATAAGAAAAGGTTGCTATACTGTTCTAGCACACGTCGAGAAAGTACAAACTGAAGAAAAGAGCATCAATGATGTTCCCATTGCAAAAGAATTTCCCGATGTATTTCCGAAAGAATTACCGGGATTACCCCCACATCGATCCGTTGAATTTCAAATAGATCTTGTACCAGGAGCTGCACCAATAGCTCGTGCTCCTTACAGACTCGTACCCAGCGAGATGAAAGAACTGCAAAGCCAATTACAAGAACTTTTAGAGCGTGGTTTCATTCGACCAAGCACATCACCGTAGGGAGCTCCTATTTTGTTTGTCAAGAAGAAAGATGGTACATTCAGGTTGTGTATCGACTACCGAGAGTTGAACAAACTTACCATCAAGAATCGCTACCCACTACCGAGAATCGACGACTTATTTGATCAACTACAAGGCTCGTCTGTTTATTCAAAGATTGACTTACGTTCCGGGTATCATCAAATGCGGGTGAAAGAAGATGATATTCCAAAGACTGCTTTCAGAACACGTTACGGTCATTACGAGTTTATGGTCATGCCATTTGGTTTAACTAATGCACCAGCTGTGTTCATGGACCTTATGAACCGAGTGTGTGAACCATACCTTGACAAGTTTGTCATTGTTTTCATTGATGACATACTTATTTACTCAAAGAATGACCAAGAACACGGTGAACATTTGAGAAAGGTGTTAGAAGTATTGAGGAAGGAAGAATTGTATGCTAAGTTTTCAAAGTGTGCATTTTGGTTGGAAGAAGTTCAATTCCTCGGTCACATAGTGAACAAAGAAGGTATTAAGGTGGATCCGGCAAAGATAGAAACTGTTGAAAAGTGGGAAACCCCGAAAACTCCGAAACACATACGCCAGTTTTTAGGACTAGCTGGTTACTACAGAAGGTTCATCCAAGACTTTTCCAGAATAGCAAAACCCTTGACTGCATTAACGCATAAAGGGAAGAAATTTGAATGGAATGATGAACAAGAGAAAGCGTTTCAGTTATTGAAGAAAAAGCTAACTACGGCACCTATATTGTCATTGCCTGAAGGGAATGATGATTTTGTGATTTATTGTGACGCATCAAAGCAAGGTCTCGGTTGTGTATTAATGCAATGAACGAAGGTGATTGCTTATGCATCTAGACAATTGAAGATTCACGAACAAAATTATACGGCGCATGATTTGAAATTAGGCGCGGTTGTTTTTGCATTAAAGACTTGGAGGCACTACTTATATGGGGTCAAAAGTATTATATATACCGACCACAAAAGTCTTCAACACATATTTAATCAGAAACAACTGAATATGAGGCAGCGTAGGTGGATTGAATTATTGAATGATTACGACTTTGAGATTCGTTACCACCCGGGGAAGGCAAATGTGGTAGCCGATGCCTTGAGCAGGAAGGACAAAGAACCCATTCGAGTAAAATCTATGAATATAATGATTCATAATAACCTTACTACTCAAATAAAGGAGGCGCAACAAGGAGTTTTAAAAGAGGGAAATTTAAAGGATGAAATACCCAAAGGATCGGAGAAGCATCTTAATATTCAGGAAGACGGAACCCGGTATAGGGCTGAAAGGATTTGGGTACCAAAATTTGGAGATATGAGAGAAATGGTACTTAGAGAAGCTCATAAAACCAGATACTCAATACATACTGGAACGGGGAAGATGTACAAGGATCTCAAGAAACATTTTTTGTGGCCGGGTATGAAAGTCGATGTTGCTAAATACGTAGGAGAATGTTTGACGTGTTCTAAGGTCAAAGCTGAGCATCAGAAACCATCAGGTCTACTTCAACAACCCGAAATCCCGGAATGGAAAAGGGAAAACATTACCATGGATTTCATCACTAAATTGCCAAGGACTGCAAGTGGTTTTTATACTATTTGGGTAATAGTTGATCGTCTCACCAAATCAGCACACTTCCTGCCAATAAGAGAAGATGACAAGATGGAGAAGTTAGCACGACTGTATTTGAAGGAAGTCGTCTCCAGACATGGAATACCAATCTCTATTATCTCTGATAGGGATGACAGATTTATTTCAAGATTCTGGCAGACATTACAGCAAGCATTAGGAACTCGTCTAGACATGAGTACTGCCTATCATCCACAAACTGATGGGCATAGCGAAAGGACGATACAAACGCTTGAAGACATGCTACGAGCATGTGTTATTGATTTCGGAAACAGTTGGGATCGACATCTACCGTTAGCAGAATTTTCCTACAACAACAGCTACCATTCAAACATTGATATGGCGCCGTTTGAAGCACTTTATGGTAGAAAGTGCAGGTCTCCGATTTGTTGGAGTGAAGTGGGGGATAGACAGATTACGGGTTCGGAGATTATACAAGAAACTACCGAGAAGATCATCCAAATTCAACAACGGTTGAAAACCGCCCAAAGTCGACAAAAGAGCTACGCTGACATTAAAAGAAAAGATATAGAATTTGAAATTGGAGAGATGGTCATGCTTAAAGTTGCACCTTGGAAAGGCGTTGTTCGATTTGGTAAATGAGGGAAATTAAATCCAAGGTATATTGGACCATTCAAGATTATTGATCGTGTCGGACCAGTAGCTTATCGACTTGAGTTACCTCAACAACTAGCGGCTGTACATAACACTTTCCACGTCTCGAATTTGAAGAAATGTTTTGCTAAAGAAGATCTCACTATTCCGTTAGATAAAATCCAAATCAACGAAAAACTTCAATTCATCGAAGAACCCGTCGAAATAATGGATCGTGAGGTTAAAAGACTTAAGCAAAACAAGATACCAATTGTTAAGGTTCGATGGAATGCTCGTAGAGGACCCGAGTTCACCTGGGAGCGTGAAGATCAGATGAAGAAGAAATACCCGCATCTATTTCCAGAAGATTCGTCAACACCTTCAACAGCTTAAAATTTCGGGACGAAATTTATTTAACGGGTAGGTACTGTAGTGACCCGAACTTTTCCATGTTTACATATATTAATTGAGATTGATATTTACATGATTAAATGTTTCCAACATGTTAAGCAATCAAACTTGTTAAGACTTGATTATTTGAAATATGTTTCATATAGACAATTGACCACCCAAGTTGACCGGTGATTCACGAACGTTAAAACTTGTAAAAACTATATGATGACATATATATGGATATATATATATAGTTAACATGCTACTATGATAAGTAAACATATCATTAAGTATATTAACAATGAACTACATATGTAAAAACAAGACTACTAACTTAATGATTTTTAAACGAGACATATATGTAACGATTATCGTTGTAAAGACATTTAATGTATATATATCATATTAAGAGATATTCATAAATGATAATATCATGATAATATAATAATTTAAAATCTCATTTGATATTATAAACATTGGGTTAACAACATTTAACAAGATCGTTAACCTAAAGGTTTCAAAACAACACTTACATGTAACGACTAACGATGACTTAACGACTCAGTTAAAATGTATATACATGTAGTGTTTTAATATGTATTTATACACTTTTGAAAGACTTCAATACACTTATCAAAATACTTCTACTTAACAAAAATGCTTACAATTACATCCTCGTTCAGTTTCATCAACAATTCTACTCGTATGCACCCGTATTCGTACTCGTACAATACACAGCTTTTAGATGTATGTACTATTGGTATATACACTCCAATGATCAGCTCTTAGCAGCCCATGTGAGTCACCTAACACATGTGGGAACCATCATTTGGCAACTAGCATGAAATATCTCATAAAATTACAAAAATATGAGTAATCATTCATGACTTATTTACATAAAAACAAAATTACAAATCCTTTATATCTAATCCATACACCAACGACCAAAAACACCTACAAACACTTTCATTCTTCAATTTTCTTCATCTAATTGATCTCTCTCAAGTTCTATCTTCAAGTTCTAAGTGTTCTTCATATATTCTACAAGTTCTAGTTACATAAAATCAAGAATACTTTCAAGTTTGCTAGCTCACTTCCAATCTTGTAAGGTGATCATCCAACCTCAAGAAATCTTTGTTTCTTATAGTAGGTTATCATTCTAATACAAGATAATAATCATATTCAAACTTTGGTTCAATTTCTATAACTATAACAATCTTATTTCAAGTGATGATCTTACTTGAACTTGTTTTCGTGTCATGATTCTGCTTCAAGAACTTCGAGCCATCTAAGGATCCGTCGAAGCTAGATCCATTTTTCTCCTTTACAGTAGGTTTATCCAAGGAACTTAAGGTAGTAATGATGTTCATAACATCATTCGATTCATACATATAAAGCTATCTTATTCGAAGGTTTAAACTTGTAATCACTAGAACATAGTTTAGTTAATTCAAAACTTGTTCGCAAACAAAAGTTAATACTTCTAACTTGACTTTTAAAATCAACTAAACACATTTTCTATATCTATATGATATGCTAACTTAATGATTTAAAACCTGGAAACACGAAAAACACCGTAAAACCGGATTTACGCCGTCGTAGTAACACCGCGGGCTGTTTTGGGTTAGTTAATTAAAAACTATGATAAACTTTGATTTAAAAGTTGTTATTCTGAGAAAATGATTTTTATTATGAACATGAAACTATATCCAAAAATTATGGTTAAACTCAAAGTGGAAGTATGTTTTCTAAAATGGTCATCTAGACGTCGTTCTTTCGACTGAAATGACTACCTTTACAAAAACGACTTGTAACTTATTTTTTCGACTATAAACCTATACTTTTTCTGTTTAGATTCATAAAATAGAGTTCAATATGAAACCATAGCAATTTGATTCACTCAAAACGGATTTAAAATGAAGAAGTTATGGGTAAAACAAGATTGGATAATTTTTCTCATTTTAGCTACGTGAAAATTGGTAACAAATCTATTCCAACCATAACTTAATCAACTTGTATTGTATATTATGTAATCTTGAGATACCATAGACACGTATACAATGTTTCGACCTATCATGTCGACACATCTATATATATTTCGGAACAACCATAGACACTCTATATGTGAATGTTGGAGTTAGTTATACAGGGTTGAGGTTGATTCTAAAATATATATAGTTTGAGTTGTGATCAATACTGAGATACGTATGCACTGGGTCGTGGATTGATTCAAGATAATATTTATCGATTTATTTCTGTACATCTAACTGTGGACAACTAGTTGTAGGTTACTAACGAGGACAGCTGACTTAATAAACTTAAAACATCAAAATATATTAAAAGTGTTGTAAATATATTTTGAACATACTTTGATATATATGTATATATTGTTATAGGTTCGTGAATCAACCAGTGGCCAAGTCTTACTTCCCGACGAAGTAAAAATCTGTGAAAGTGAGTTATAGTCCCACTTTTAAAATCTAATATTTTTGGGATGAGAATACATGCAGGTTTTATAAATGATTTACAAAATAGACACAAGTACGTGAAACTACATTCTATGGTTGAATTATCGAAATCGAATATGCCCCTTTTTATTAAGTCTGGTAATCTAAGAATTAGGGAACAGACACCCTAATTGACGCGAATCCTAAAGATAGATCTATTGGGCCTAACAAACCCCATCCAAAGTACCGGATGCTTTAGTACTTCGAAATTTATATCATATCCGAAGGGTGTCCCGGAATGATGGGGATATTCTTATATATGCATCTTGTTAATGTCGGTTACCAGGTGTTCACCATATGAATGATTTTTATCTCTATGTATGGGATGTGTATTGAAATATGAAATCTTGTGGTCTATTATTATGATTTGATATATATAGGTTAAACCTATAACTCACCAACATTTTTGTTGACGTTTTAAGCATGTTTATTCTCAGGTGATTATTAAGAGCTTCCGCTGTCGCATACTTAAATAAGGACGAGATTTGGAGTCTATGCTTGTATGATATTGTGTAAAAACTGCTTTCAAGAAACTTATTTTGTTGTAACATATTTGTATTGTAAACCATTATGTAATGGTCGTGTGTAAACAGGATATTTTAGATTATCATTATTTGATAATCTACGTAAAGTTTTTTAAAAACCTTTATCTATGAAATAAAGGTTATGGTTTGTTTTAAAAATGAATGCAGTCTTTGAAAAACGTCTCATATAGAGGTCAAAACTTCGCAACGAAATCAATTAATATGGAACATTTTTAATCAATAAGAACGGGACATTTCACGACCGTCCACTTGATTCTACTTGAACATAATCGAAAACATTGTGTTTCCAAATTGCATTGAGCACGGGTTGAGGCACCTCCTTAACCATGGTTTCTTGAATTGCAAAAAATTGAACATGATACCGATTGACTAAAGCACCCGCTAATTGACCTTTTGACTTGGTACTTAGGCCACGGGTATTCCATGAGGCTAGCATCATGGTTTCGCTACTTTAATTGGCGTGTAATCGTCGGGCATATTCTCCATGAAAATGCCAAAATTATATAGCTCTTCTTTGCGAGAAAGCTTTTTTGACCCGAATTGTTGTGCTCCTTTTACATTGCTTTTACAAGTAGAATTTTGACCAACAACGTGGTTTAGTTCACTTTTCGAGTCGAAGATATCCGAAATATTTGGGATTTCATCCACCCATGAGGACCCTTTCTCTTTTGAGTTTTTCTTTGAAGCAACTTTAGGTTGAAGAAAGATTTCTTTTTTGCAAGGGGATTGATTACAATGAGCCTTGATTTCCTCACAGGACTTATGACAAGCACTTTCAATACACTGATTTTCGGAAAGTGGATTAGGATCAGATTTCTCTAGGAGTTTAGAAGCAAAGGAGCCTTCTTGGTTAAGCAGTGGATTTTTGTATGCAGGTGACTTTGGAAGCTTAACAGGAGAGAGAGGAATTTTTGGTGAAATAACCTGGAGGGTAGGATAGTCATTTCTTGTGAAGTTAAAAGATGGGTTTTGGGGTATGTTCAACTTATCAGCCGAAAGTTGCTGACTTTTGGAGTTCTTTTTGTCCTTTGACCCATCCCTATCACTAGATTTGAACAGGCTTTTTTTGATATCTTCTGCATCACCCAATGTACTATGAATATTTCCTTTTTGTGACCGAACAGCTCTAGTAACTTTATCCAACGAATTGTGAACTTCAACGGTAACTTTGTTAGATTTTGGAGTTTCAATTTTTGAATTGGCACCAATTTCAATCACCTCACCCTCTTCCGGTACTATTTCCGGCGAAGTACCATTAACATGTTGATCGGAATTTTGTTCATGAACAAAAGATTTTAGATTTTCTGATGCGCTAATTGATTGTTGTAACACATCATTGTATTCAGCGATTAGTTCATCATCAATCAATTCAACTTCTTGATCGTATGATATTTCTTCAACCCATAGATTACAGTCATTCGAATTATTAATCCTAGCAGTAACCATACTGTCAATTGGGCCTGGACTAAACACTTCAATTAAGGCAAAAGCTACATCTGCCCTTTTGAGATTGTAAGAAGTATGGTTGAGATGCATCACTCTTCCAAAGTTTTTTGCAACCACAATATTCCCATTCGGACCACAATACTCAAATGGAATACCAGAAATCGCCACTTTGGCAAATCTCGAATAAAGGTTTTTACGTTTAACCATGGAAATTACCTCCAGGAATTCCAAATCGTTTAGAGTAGGACCGCTCGTCATACGGTTAAAACTCTCTTTGTCTTTACACTGAACTATAACACTGAATAAGCCCCAAGCAGATACAGATTCGATAGCGATGAATCGGTTTTTTAGCCATTTGAACAATTTGAGAGCAGTAATTGGGGATTTATCAATAATTAGGGCGGACAAGTGTAACCTGTTATATATCTCTGGATTCTGGGGTAGAAATATGGAAGGGAAGTTAACGCTATTTAGTGTAGAGTATAATAATTACCTTTTGTTAAACGTTCCACTTGTAAAGCTTGACATCTTCATTTTTTGTTATCTCAAATCCACCAAAAATTGTAGCAATGTCATCAAGATAAGTAGCATCCACTCATTCTTATTCGTTTTTTACATCTCGTCACCATCGAAACGAAAGCCATCAAATGATGATCAACAATGAGTTCTTAGATCAGATCCGTGTTCGTCATCACTTGTTCGAGCTATTTAAAAATTTTCAGATCTGAGGTTCTTCATTTGGTCAATAAAAGTCAACAAATCAATTAGAACGATTCTATGATTTTCAGATGATAAAAGTGACTCTCGAGCATTTGTTACATCATTAAAAACATCTTTAACGAAGGATTTCTTATTTGAAAACATCTAAATCTCTAGTTTGATGATTATTATTCATGATTTTAGGGTTGCTGCTAAAGGCATAAAATAGGCTAAAAACTAACTCATCACAAGTGTCCTTCACAAATATAAAACCCTAAAATCACAAGTGTTCTTCACGAAAGATGTTTGTACTATGCATGAATGATGAATTTAGGGTTGTTAAAACTGAAAGTGTAAGAACTGATTGACACTATGTTATGTGTTGATCATGAATATTTGAAGATGAAAGAAAAAGATATATGTGAGGATCAATGATGTAATTTTATTTAGAGAAAACAAATAATGCAATATTTCATAAACATGAGGGATCAATAATGTAATTTTGAAGTTGAGGTGACCTGAAGTTAACCTGTTATAACAGTTTAAATACATACAATAATACAATTTAGGAAGTTGGATGCATATCACAGAAGATCTGAAAGTTGAGTACATATAATAGGAATTTGGTGAAAGTTATTTTCAAACAATTTTCCGTACTGATAGTGATGAAATTTTATTATCCTCGTATACTAATACCGTAATTACATTTTATTTTCTTCCCACCACCTTTATCTTCATCTACTTTCTATGCACCCTAGGGTTTCAATTACTGATTCATTTGCTTCACAATTCAACCTGAATCATATATAATGATCATTATTATGTGTAAATGTTTGTAGATATAATCGGCGGTCGTTGGCAATGAGCGGCGGCGTAGACGACAGCCTTCTGAGGTGGAGCAGATGGTCCGCAAGATGTTCTGATTGGAACAAAATTAGGGTCCCCCTGATTTATCTGAATCTAGGGTTTCGGCGGATTAATTAAGATTTGACGCAATTCGACTCCGGTCGTTACAAAAAATTTATGGTGCTCTTCTACGACATCCTTCTGCTGTTCCGTTATTTAGAATCGGTATTGTTGTGGAAGTTCATCTAGAAGACAATGTGCACCTGTTAAGAAGACCCACTTTAAGGTAGATAGTTGCGCCACTTCATTTTGTGCCCAATGTGGAAAAACTTCAGTTTCAGAGCCGTCTAGAGCTGATATGGATGCTTTACCTGTGTATGAGGCTTCAGTGTTGAAGGTATATTTTTGAGTTTTGTTTGGTGTGAACTGTATATTTTTGTTTTGTCTTTATTGTTTTGTTTTATTTGGATTTTAATTTAGTGTTTTTGTTTATCTATGTAGATGCTGTTATTTCCAGCACTGCAAAATCTGATAGCCATTTGGCACAGTTCGCTATTGTTGACGCCTATGTTTGAAGGTATTTTATGTACAATGATTTACGTTTGTTGATTGTTGTTATTCAATGTTTTTTGGGAACACGTCTTATATGTTGAGCTAAGTGAGCTGTAAGTTTTAGTGTCTTGAAAATTAAACATTTGGGTCATAAGAACCTACTTTGACCCGTTGCATGATTCTGAATAACTGAAGTCACCAACACGCCCAAAAATTTCATTTTTAAGTTGTGACTTGAGTTTGTTTAGCCCAAGTCATCCCCAAATTGAAACTTGAGTCGTGAATAGAAACTTTTTACGATTATCGTTGATAGTTTTTTACGATCCTTTCTATTTAGGTGTTATATGGTTTACTCATAGTTTTCTTTGTTTATGTACCTTGAGATTGCTTTTCCTCCAGCAAAATTCCAACCCAACCTTCCTCATATTCGGACAACAAACCAAATTCCACAACTGCAATAGGGTTCCCACCATATTTCTTAAAGTGCAGATCATACAACAGTTTTCGACTTCTAGAATAACAGGTAATACAAGAACAATGACATCTAACTGAAAAAAACCTATAACCCCGGACAGTTTCTTCATTTGTTTTTTAAGAAATTGAAAACTCAAGTTGTGAAATAAAGTGAAAATATGGAATTAAGAAAAATGAGAAACCTGATGACGGGCTTTGCTTTAAAGAAAAAGGCCAAAGATTTGCAACAGACATGGTTAAACGATACACTGTGACAACTTAAGATAAAGGGGGATTATTAGATATATTTGCTCTTTTGTAGCTATTATCTAATTTGTTTCGACCTTTTATTTTTGTTTTTTTCTTTTCGTATTCAACTGACACATACGATGTATCCAAGTCATCGATGAGATCAGAACCAGTGACAACACCCAAGAAGAAAAAAAATACAAAAGTCAATCGATATTAAAGATATATGTGTTAATGGTGAGATAAAGGGATATTTTAAAGGTGGAAGGGGACTTAGACAAGGAGATCCTATATCTCCTTATCTATTTACATTGGTTATGGAGGTGTTATCACTGATTATGAAGAAATTTATTTCAGATGAGCCAAAGTTCAAGTATCATTATAGATGTAAACAGATGAAACTCACTCATATATGTTTTGCTGATGACCTTTTGGTCTTTAGTCATGGTGATGAGATTTCCATTGGGTGATTAAAAGGGTATTGGAGGAATTTGGGCATGTATCTGGTCTTAAGCCTAATATCAATAAGAGCACTGTGTTTTTTGGTAGTGTTCCCATTGATATCCGACACAAAATTACTCAGGTACTTCCTTTTCCTGTGGGCAAATTTCCTATGAAGTATTTGGGTGTTCCATTGTTGGCTAAAAAGTTGAGCGTCAATGACTGCAAGAGTTTAGTAGATAAGGTCAGAAATAAAGTGACTTGTTGGAGAAACAAAAAACTTTCATATGCAGGTAGGCTGCAATTGGTCACTTCTGTGTTGTCTTCTATGCAGTTGTATTGGGCTTCAGTTTATAGATTACCTTGTGGGGTGGTTGATGAAATTGATAGATTGCTTAAAAGGTTCTTATGGTGTAATAGTGATAGTGCAAAAGGAAAAGCTAAGGTGGCATGGAAAGATGTGTGTACTCCTAAAGATCAAGGGGGTCTGGGTGTTAAGCCATTAAGGGAATGGAATGATATTTTGTTGGCTAAAAATGTGTGGAGGATTTTTACCCAAAAGGACACTCTTTGGAGTAAATGGGTCAATCTGGTTATTTTGCAAGGTGGTAGCATATGGGATGCTGAGTACAAGTGTAATGATAGCTGGGGTTGGAAATGTTTGTTGGATATTAGTGACAGAATGATGGTAGAAAAGTGAATTATTCTACATATCAAGTGTGGTGTGATTTGAGAAGTAATAAAAATAAAGTTGATTGGCACCATGTGGTATGGTATAAAGGTTTTGATCCCAAGCATGCTTTCATATTATGGTTGGCTATTCTAAATAGACCGAATACTCAAGATAGAATCCAAAGGTGGATGCCTTTGCAAAATATGATATGCCCTTTATGTGATAAAGTTAAAGATTCGATCCATCATTTATTTTTCCAATGTGAATACAGTGCTCAAATTTGGAAGATGGTTAAGTCAAAAGTGATTTTCAGAGGGTTGCCTAATAGGTTGGATGCTATTGTTGGTAAGTTGGCTCAGTATCCTTTTACAAACACTATTTGGAATTTCATCAATAGGAGTATTCTTGCTGCTAGTGTTTATTATGTATGGCATGAGAGAAACTCTAGGCTTTTTAAGAAAGGAAAAAGAACTGTTAGCGATTTGTGTGATGCTATTCAAAACCATGTGCGAATGAAACTGGTGCTATTGAAGGTCAAAAAGTCAAAGGCTGTGATTAAAGCAGGTCAGATGTGGAGCTTGCAGTGGATTGATGATAAGTATAGTTTTGTTTGATTTTGGATTTTAGTGTCTGTATTTGGTTTTGTATTTTGATGTTTGTTTTGGTTTGGGGCTTTTGAGCCTTGTGTTGTTTGTATTTGGGCTTTTGAAAATGTCCTGGCCCTGTTTGGAGAAATAATATATTTTACTTTGCCGAAAAAAAAAAAAAAAAAAGATTTCAAGTAAGAAATTACTTTATTTATTATAATGCTTTGTTCGAATGTTAGTTTGCAAGGACGGGTAAAGATAAAATCTTAAAAGGAACAGTGGTCTATTATGATGCGCAAATAAATGATTAGAGAGTTAATGTTGGCCTAGCCTGTATTGCCGCATTAGCAGGTGCAGCTGTACTTAATCATGTAGAAGTTGTGTCCTAAAAGATGAGAGCCAGGAACATATAATCGGAGTTCGTGTTAGGGACAAATTATCAGGTACTAGAATGGATCTCTTCAAGTGAAGTAAACGCTGAATTTGATACTTTATATATGAATGGGTCGGTTTTGTCTATATTCATCTCAAATGGGTTAAATAAATAAGTCATCAAATAAAGAGAAATGGAGTTAAATGACGGGTTTTAAAAGTGACCAGAGTGTATTTCGATGTATACAATTTCATCAATCACTCCACCAAAAAATTAGTTTTATTTTTTTTATTTTTTTTTTTATTATTATTTTTATTTTGGTTATGAATAAGTCTTTATAATCATACTGAATGAATACATTAAAATTTTGAAGGTCAAATTTTTATAGATACAACCTGCAAATTCTGCCCCATTTGAGATGAATTCAAACCACTTATTTTTACTTTAATTGATTTTCATGAAAGTACTTTGTGTGATACTTACTTGCGTTTCAAAATTTATAGGCGAATAGTTTAATACATACGCTAAAGTTGTGAATGCAAACCCCATAATCTGTCATATCAGTGGTGTTACATATTGTTCTGCCACACTATTACTCTCATGAGGGAATGGATTTGATTGTTCCTAAAACAAAAGATGTGCGTGTTGTATTCATGCTTCCTTGGTTGGGTGGGACAGTTGCGCAAACAACTGACTCCAATACAAGCATCACCATGCTACCAGAACCTCTTGAGTTCATACTAGGCGGCAGACGCCGTTCGTGATTATCTCAATGTTAGGGTTTGTGAATTTCATCGTTTTTTTAGAAAGTAATAATATGTCATTCTTATTTATAAGCTGTTTATATGAATAAAAGAAAGAGTTGGCCACCAGTTCTTTGAGAAATGGACACCGTTACAGCAAAGCATTTGTCTCTCTCTTACAGCCATAAAACTAGCTTCCATTGCTGAGGTTGGTCCTTTAGTTACTTATCACATTACCAATTACATATCTATTGTTGTTTTATTATGGATTATTTTCATTACTTAAACAACTTTAACTCATTTATATACAAACGGGTTGATTCGGGCGGATAATTTTACCTCATGTGAGTTAATGACTCACAACTCACAAGTGGGATCAAGTGATATACATAAAATCAATGTTCTAATTTTTGCACTGTTGTTTCTTCTGTACAGTAACAATATTATTTTCCTGATCCTATGGAATGAACAGGCGATCAACTTTGATATAGAAGGATATGACAACCTCCTCGCAATGAAAACATCTCAACAATGCATGGACAACCACTCATGCTATCAAATAATATTAGCATGTGTTTCATTACGAAACGACAGAAAAGATTAAGCAACCAAAATGTACCCGCAGCAGCGCGCGAGCGGTTTCGTTGCTATATATACTAAACTAGCCTTTAAGAGCCCGTGCGTTGCACGACGGGCCATAATAAAACTAAGTATAAAAATGTTAACGAACTTATGAATAAAGAACATAACAACGTCAATATAAAACTTCAAACTTTATATTTAAACAAACAATGTTTTTAATTCAACCAATGCATTCAAGTTCTTCTAAAGATTGTTGTAAAGATTAATAAAGATAGAAAGCACGTGTACTAAAGTCGTAGGTGAATAACCATTTGGATCCAGGTTTGAGACTATTCTGTTTCCTGAAATGGTTAAATCCGATACGTAATGATGTTTAATTATTGTTGCAAACATGCAATTCGAATAACCTATAATAAAGATTAATTAGACTTAAAGGAACTTATCGAACTTGAAAGTGACCCAAAGTGACCTTAGTGTGATAATTAGACCTGGAATTTTTGCTATGCTTTTGTGTCACATGGACTTTATGAGGGTGAGCCTATTTTGCATGAAATATAAGAAAGACACACTTACATTATAATAAAGGGATCATATATTTTCATATTAAAACAACAGCATCATCATTATCATAAGATTACCTACCTAACTTTCCATTGAGGCAAATTAAATAAGACGTACTTGTTTCATGAGAAGCGGTGCTGTGTGCACCAATACAGCAAAACAAAGAGTAAGAGAGACCTGCACACTTTGTTAGAACAACAAAGGTTAAACGTGTTGTTATTTCCAAATGGGGGATGATTCTCACACACTGTTTTTTGATCCTCACACACCAATTTACTTGAACTCCTCCCTAATAATAGGGTAAAAGGGTGTGTGAGGATCAAAAAACAGTGTGTGAGAATCATCCCCCTTTCCAAATATATAGATCCAGGTTGTGAGATTATATGCAACTACATTGATTCTTAAAGAAGGTAGGTTAATGTAAACAATGGAAAATAACATAAATTAGGGATTACCTATACCTATAAAGAGCCTTAGGATCTTTATTTGTTTACATTATTGTGATGAGCTGTAATCACAAAAACATAATAATCAGCACAATACGAATAACCTATAATAACGATCAATTAAACGTAAAGGAACTTATCGAACTTGAAAGTGACCCAAAGTGACCTTAGTGTGATAATTAGACCTGGAATTTTTGCTATGCTTTTGGGTCACATGGACTTTATGAGGGTGAGCCAATTTTGTCTGAAATATAAAAAAGACACACTTACATTATAATAAAGGGATCATATATTTTCATATTAAAACAACATCATCATCATCATTATCATAAGATTACCTACCTAACTTTCCATTGAGGCAAAATTATTGTATGATAACACACAAAGACAATATTAGCCCTGCAGAAACATTGTCATAATTAGCCCTGCAGGCGATGTGATCACAAGCAATTTTAGAGATACGATACAAAAAGATAACAAATACTTACAATATAAGATAGCGGTACATCAGGATCACTTTCATTTCAAGACTAAAATTTTCAATTGAAAACCCTTCATTTGACTATCTCTTTCGATTTCTCCCATCATTACTGAATGAAATCACAAATAACATAATGATAAAACATGTCACTTTAGGTGTACCTGCATCAAATATATATTACATAATATTGAAAAATATAACCCACATTCAGATACGTAATGTAGAAAAATAGGAACCTACAAAAATCGCATCACAGTCTCTATTCTTGAGTTCTTTTTGTATTCCTCGGGTCTCAAAGTACTTATTACACAGCTTCCATCAGAGCACCTATCTGTAAAGAAGCACATAATAGTTAAGAATCGTGTGTGTTGGACCCAACCTATAACGCAAAAGAGGTAATATGATTAAGAAACATATTTAATCACAACTTGAGTAGCCCATCAATTTTAAGTTAAGTAAACCATTAATACAATTACAATTATTATCCGTTAAAAGTAACAATGCAATTTTATACCATACCTGTCATTTTTAGGAACCTCTATACTATCAGTCTCCTAAGACTGATGATGGTAATGCTGATTATGATGATCAACCTCAGTTTTCGAGTTACAGATTAATCCATACACCGGAGATTCTATGAGAATTACCTTTGGGTTCAATAATAAACACAATGAAACCTAATTTAGTTAACAAAAAGCATTACTTCACGAACTCCTAAATAATATACAGAATTTCTCATTCGTAAGTGGTGAGTTCAAAATCGCATATAATCAATATCCAAATAGGCACACAATTAAACATAGAAAGTAGAGTAACAACAAACTTACCAATGAATTGGGTAACTGTCCAAATGTATTAACAAAAATGTGCCAAAGTCCAAGTGTCCAAGCTGAGTGAGTAATGTGTTTTGTTCATTATAATAATAGTAGTAATGATTAAAGATAATAAATATGTAATTCTTCACATAACAACCATAAACACCATGAACCTATTTAATAAACCTATTAAAGATAATAAATATGTAATTAACACAACACAACAATAACAATTATAATAAATCTATTGATACCTGCAACCTCCAATACAAGTATCTTCAAGAATCATAATAATAGCAGTAGTAGTACCAACTATGGGAAAAAACAAAATGAAGTAACATAAAACCAAAGAAAAAACAAAACACATAAGCACATACATAACAATGAGAAAAAATTAAATACTTGTTGACAATTAGTAAATAAACAAAATGAAGTAAAAAAATGTTAAATAAGTAATACCATCAATTGGAACGACGGGGATAGAATGACAACGGAGACAGTGGCTACAACAGCGGTGGTGAAGGTTTAAGTTGAATCGCCACAGACTGTAATTATTCGACTGAAACCCTAATTCATGCCCACATCTTCCATCGATTATTCAGATTCTGAGGAAAACCCTAAATTAGGACTACATCTTCAATCGATTAGTAAGATTATCTAGTTACCACAAATCGATTAAAACTTAACAATAAAACGATTGAGAATCGCATATGTGCTTACAAGGTAGGGGTTGTTTGAGATGGGGTTTGGGTTGTTGGCACGTGGTGTTTATTTGGGGTTGGTTAGGTGGAATTTATTGGCCAAGTAGAGTGACAAATGGATGGAGAGATGGTAGATGAATGGAAGGGAGCCATGTGGCAGTATGTCACGCTTTGTAAGATGTAGAGATAGAGAAGAGAAGAAGATAGAGAAGAGATGAGATAAAATTTTGCGTCGTTTACGTATTTTAACAGTTGTCGTCTATTTTGATACGCCACCGTTTGCATTGAAGCTATATACAATATTTAAGGTAACCTCAAATGATCATCAAGGTATTTAAGGCAATGGATAGGACGTTTAATTCCCAAAGCATGACCATCAAGCTTTATATATTTTTTATTTTTTATTTTATAGTAATACTAATTGCTAATATTATATTATATTATATTATACTATATACTAAATATGGACACCGCCCACCAATCATATCTCGCCACCTCGCCTAAAATCACTGTAGCTACTGTAGCTACAGTGGCAATCACTGTAGCTGCAGTGGCAATATTTGTTTTTTTTTAATACTATATACTAAATATGGACACCGCCCACCAATCATATCTCGCCTCCTCGCCTAAAATCACTGTAGCTACCGTAGCGATAGTGGCAATCACTGTAGCTACAGTAGCAATATTTTTTTTTTATTTTTTATTTTTTAACACAATGGAGTATAAATTTTTTTCCCCTTACCACAATGTAGTATAAAATATTAATCCATAGATAAACACAATGTAGCAATTTTTTTTTCTTTTCCCCTTACCACAATGTAGTATAAAATATTAATCCATTGATAAACACAGTTGCTACGTATTTTACAACTATAAATATACATATTATGTATATCGATATACAAACAAAAATTTGAGTCGGAAAACTAAAAAAAAGGCCCACCAATCATATCTCGCCACCTCGCCTAAAATCACTGTAGCTATTGTAGCTACAGTGGCAATCACTGTAGCTACAGTAGCAATTTTTTTTTTTTTTTTTACCACAATGGAGTATAAATTTTTTTTCCCCCTTACCACAATGTAGTATAAAATATTAATCCATAGATAAACAGAATGTAGCAATTCTTTTTTCTTTTTTTTTTTCTTACCACAATGGAATACAAATTTTTTTCCCCTTACCACAATGTAGTATAAAATATTAATCCATAGATAAACACAGTTGCTACGTATTTTGCAACTATAAATATACATATTATGTATATCGATATACAAACAAAAATTTGAGTCGGAAAACAAAACAAAAAAATGATATTACATTTACGAGCTTCAGATACACCATAGCATAATTTTTAAACAAACTAGACATTTAGTAGATGATAAGTAAAAGAATAACAAAAAAAGAATGAGAAGGAGAATGGGGGATATGGGATGAGAGAAGGGAGAAAGAAGACCGGAGAATAAGTTAATTAATGGAAAAGTGATTTTGTTTATATAATATATAGTCTGATTAGGGTTTTTAGTAGACGGTCCAGCCCAGAGGCCCATTAGTGAGTTTTGGAGGTTAAAACGTTGGTTGAGTAATTGAGCAAATGATTTCTTTGATTTTTCTTTAAAATATATATATTTGTGTACACAACAACACAACAACAAAACTCAATCCCACATGTATGGGTTATAGGAGAGGTGATGTAACATCCCGCCTTACCACGATCACAATATTAATTCATCATCTATCCTTGAATAAAGAAAAGTCGTTTCTCCACCTCAAGTAAAACACTCACAAAAACAGAGAAATTCATCTCTCTCTTTGACGGGTAGAGAGATTGCTTTCAAGGAGACCTCTGGCCAATATGAAACCGAACATATACAAATATTATATATATATATACATATATATATATATATATATATATATATATATATATATATATATATATATATATATATATATATATATATATATATTTTATATATATATTATAAAATAGTTATATGTTACTCCTCGATCCAATATTAATAGTCTTTAGGTAAAAATTACACAGTTTAAAATATTACATTCATTATATTATACTTTTTATTTACTTTTCCATTGAAGCACTTACTTTTTACCTATAATCAAGAGGGAAGTAGAATTTAGGAGGAAAGAAGAGAAGTAATTTTTTGTTTTAAATTTTTTTTTTTTTAACACTAAGATCAGGTTAAAATATGAACATTTAAAAAAGATTTGTGTGATAAATGTTATTATTTTGATCAAAAAACGTCTATGAATAACATTCATGTATGATAACCAAACTAATGAAAAAAGACATTTAGGCATTACTAAGAATTAAACATGAGTCTCCTGCTTCATTAGTAACTCGATGGCTAGTTGAGCAATAACCAAGTAGTTTGTTTATTGTATCCGACCAAATTTAAACTTAATCTTATATATGTTTCGACACGATAAGCAAAGTCTGTAATATTAAGTCTCGAAATTTTTGAACTAATTTATGAAATCATTTGACCTTGACTATTACCAACGATTCACGAACATTTGAATTGTAAACACACATATATAAATGATTGGAGTACATAATTATTGATTGTAGGTATATTGATACATATATATAAATATATTAAATATTAAATGTATGTTATTTTATATTATATGATAATATATAACTAATAAATTGTAATATTAATATATGTAATTACAAGTTAAGATATAGTTATTAGATTAATATTTTTATTATTACTTTCATTAAAATATAAATATTAACATCAGTATTAATATCAGTATTATTAATATTATTATTATTAGTATTGTTATAATTATAGTTAAAAGGTTATGAATATCAAAATAAAGATACTAAATATAAATAATATTATAAGAATTAATAAGACTATAATTTTAGTTATTATTATGATTGATATTATTATTATTACTAAAAATTATCATTTTTAAATATCATTATCATTGATATCATTCTTATTATTAGTATTATTTCGATTAATAGTATTATTATTAATTATTATTATTATTATTATTATTATCATTGTTAATATTATTATTATTATTAGTTATGATTATTAAAAATAAAAATATTTATAAGTTTATATTTATTAATTAATTATTAACCGTAAATATAAATTGTGATATCACGAGTATAATCTGTACAACAACCCCATCAGATATATTTTTCTTCCCTTCTCCTGTCTTCTTGTTCTTGTCCGAGAATTAAGTGTTGACATCCACACTTTAAATATCAATCAACTTTAAATATCAATCAAGCAAACCAAACCACTAAGTATTATAAAACATAGATATATGCATTTCTTGAATGTTGACAAGAAGATCTTTCAATTTGTTATTTTAAAAACAATACACAACCCCACCACTATCACAAGCACTCCTCTACTTTCTGTTGTCCATCGTTATCTATCCCTATAACTATATATCTATATATACAAATACAAATAGCAAATAGATTGGAGAGATAATTCAATCACCTTCATTTTCTTGTTAAAAATCTTTTATCACCACTTTCATATAACCATCGAACTCAAAACCATCGAGGCCACAACCATGGATTACCACCACAAATCACCATGAACACCTCTTTTATTTTAAAATGGCTGCTCTGTTCCCGTCTGCTCGAACAACTACGAGAACCCCACAATTAAACCTGCTGTAAGTTCCTACTGCTACTCTTCTTCTTCCTGCAGCCTTCGTTTTCTGTTTCTGTCCAAAAACATCACAACAAACCTGCAACAATTTTTTTTTATCACATCCTTCGACCAAATTATTGTTCCTGTTATTTGTTCGAAACCCTAACCCAACAAACTCACAAAAACTGCTGCGGTTTACTCATTCAATACCATCAAACAACCTTCCCCACAAAACACCATCAATATTTTTTACACAAATCATATCGAACCAGTTTTACAATTTAGCAAAAGAAAAACCAATTACTCAAATCTGTTATATACGAATCAAACACATAGATTACATTGCAGTAAATATGAATGAATTTAATTAACAATTTACGGTGAACAAGGATGGCTAATAAAAAAAATATATAATTATATAAACAATTAAATAAATAAATAAAAATAACACCCAATATATTTCTCTGTTGAGACCGGTGATAATATTAATCGATGAGGATTGAACGATGATGATAAAAATCGATGCAGTACCTGTAATCACGCTACTGGGATTATTGATTTCATTCCAGTTGAACAGACATCAACTGCTTCGATTTTCTCTGCTGCAATTCGATAAACGATGGGGACTAAGACTGTTGAAGACGATTGAACAATGATGATGATGAATCATCGATGATTGTAGTTGATCGAATGATCTATTGATGATGAAGATAATTGTCGATTGAATTAGCGATGGTGGTATGCTTTCTCTGCGAAGGAATTCTGTGGAGACTAGATCTGATTTTGGGTAATGCCAACAAAACGCGTAATTTGTTTCTTTTTATTATTAGGTGTTATTATTATTATTATATTATTATTATTATTTTAATTATTATTATTATTATTATTATTATTATTATTATTAATATTATTAAGAAAGTAAAACAATTTATTATTATTATTATTATTATTATTATTATTATTATTATTACTATTACTATTATCATTTTTACTACTAATATCATTATTATTATTACTATTATTATTATTATTATTATTATTATTATTATTATTATTATTATTATTATTATCAGTACTGTTATTATTAATGTTATCATTATAATCAGAAATAACTTTTATTTATATTATTAATATTATCATGTATATAAAAAAATATATATATACTTACAAGTAATATATTAAATGTATGTATTTATCATATTAACAAGTTTTATATAAATATTCATATATAACAAGTTAGGAATTTTTAATATAATACTAATAAGATATATAGATTAATATAACTATATAAATATTAATCATTTTGAATATATACACAAACTAAATATATATATATATATAATATATATATATATATATATATATATATATATAATATATATATAATTAAGATATAATACATGAATCTGTTCAATTTCGATTATATGTTTTAATAGATATACAATTGATATAGGTTCGTGAATCCGAGGCCAACCCTACTTTTTGTTCAATGACGTCATATGTATTTTTACTACAAAATACAGTATGGTGAGTTTCATTTACCTTTTTACCCTTTATATTTTTGGGCTGAGAATACATGCGCAACTTTTATAACTGTTTTACGAAATAGACACAAGTAATCGAAATTACGTTCTATGGTTGAATGATCGAAACTGAATATGCCCCTTTTTATTAAGTCTGGTAATCTAAGAATTAGGGAACAGACACCCTAATTGACGCGAACTCTAAGGATAGATCTATCGGGCCCAACAAGACCCATCCAAGGTACCGGATGTTTTAGTACTTCGAAATTTATATCATGTTCCGATGGAGGATCCCGGAATGATGGGGATATTCTTATATGTATATTGTGAATGTCGGTTACCAGGTGTTCAATCCATATGAATGATATTTTTGTCTCTATGCACGGGACGTATGTTTACGAGAAATGGAAATATGAAATCTTGTGGTCTATTAAAATTATGAAATGACTATTTATGTCAAACTAATGAACTCACCAACCTTTTGGTTGACACTTGAAAGCATGTTTATTCTCAGGTACGAAGAAATCTTCCGCTGTGCTTTTGCTCATTTTTATAGATATTACTTGAAGTCATTCATAGCATATTTCAAAAAGACGTTGCATTCGAGTCATCGAGTTCATCAATATTATTATCAAGTGAATTATAGTTGGATATATTATGAAATGGTATGCATACCTGTCAACTTTCGATGTAATGAAAGATTATCTTTTCAAAAACGAATGCAATGTTTGTAAAATGTATCATATAGAGGTCAAGTACCTCGCGATGTAATCAACTGTTGTGAATCGTTTATAATCAATATGGACTTCGTCCGGATAGATTAGGACGGGTCTCTACAATTGGTATCAGAGCGGTGGTCTTAGCGAACCAGGTCTTGCAATAGTGTGTCTAACCGATAAGTCGGTAGGATGCATTAGTGAGCCTGGACTTCGACCGTGTCTGCATGTCATAAGTTTTGCTTATCATTTCTAGTCGGAAATCATTTGCTTATCATCCTTAGTAAATTACCTGCTCATTATTCTTAGTCTAGACACATCTTATTGCATTGACTGCATGAAAAGTGTATAGACAAAATTCATATCTTAGCGTATCTGCTAATTCATATCTTAGCGTATCTGTTATTGTTATCTTTGCCTGACAGCTTCCGTAGATTCCTTCGTAACTTATGAGATTTTAGTATTATATATGCATATGTAAATTATGTATTGCAGGGTACTAATCTATATCCTATAATCTATTTCCTATCGAAAATCCTTTATCTGATCGTACGAGACAAATCCCTCAACCAGTTCAAATTCCTCAGATTCCGATAGCTATTCCGATAGTTATTCCGACAGCTATTCTGACATAGGTGTTCACCTAAACTCCGAAAACAGCGTCATCGGCATGAATCAACCAATCAGCCAATTATCAATTCATTTGATGGGTTCGTAGTCGACTTAATCAATGGAGACGCGAAGAAGGCGATCCCTTCCACCAACCGAATTCACCTCTTGACAATGAACCTGAAGCGTTTACCGGCGAACCTGTTCGAGACACCATTTTCAGTCTCATTTCCAGGGTAACTCGACAAGATTATATTCTATCCACAATTCTGAACCTTATTCATCCGCTCGTTCTGACTGACAATCATCCTGGAGTAATAAGTCAATGAACTTCGCGCTCGAATAATCAATTCGGAGAATGTGGTGCAAAATGTACCAGCTTCAGCAACATCACCGGCACCAACAGTACCATCAATAACAACACCGGTACCATCAACAATCCATGCTTCAATATCATCATCTGTACTTTGAGTATGATCTTCGATCTATGTATCATTCTACCTCATTTATCTTCGTTCGACATGGCGAATATGTAATCTCTAAAGTGTTAGATATTATTTATTCTAGTTTCAACCGAAAACTAAATGAGTTTAATATTAAGTTAACTCATTAAATCCATGATTACATCTGAAGAAAATATATATGTATATATGTTTCATAAAGATTGTAATTAATAATTCTTTTGTACAAACTGTTAATGGTGAAAATATTTTAACGGGTAGGTAATACCCGAGGAATATTTAAATTTCACATTAATAAGTTACATTGTACGTTCTTCGAATCTGATTCAACAGTCATTTACTATCCTACTTGCAACCACAGCTATACGAATCCGTTCATCACAGGATAACTATTTTCATTCAATTTCATATTTGGATTTTGACCTATCAGAATCCGACAAGTGGCATAATGAAGAAAACATTGGACAAAATAAAATTTGTTAGAAACAAACAAATTAACTATGAGAAATTTTGTTAAGAATCCACGCTAACGAAATCCTAGCTAACTGTTCCTAGCTAACTGATTACATTTTGTTTATCGCAATTTATTTTATCGCAAATTACATTCTCGCAATTTTATTTATCGTTATTTAATTTTCGGTTATTTATGTTAAGCACTTTAAATATCGGGACACGTATACAAGGTTTTGACATATCATATCGACGCATCTATATATATTATTTGGAATCACCATAGACACTCTATATGTAGTAATGATCGAGTTCTCTATACAGGGTTGAGGTTGATTCTATAATAATATATATACTTTGAGTTGTGATCGAGTCTGAGACATGTACACGGGTTCCGATACGTATTAATTAATTCGGATATTATATATTAAGCTATATATGTATTATCGGACTGTTAATTGTGGACTATCAAATATGGACTGTCGACATTGGATAATTAAAATGAATTAAAATATTGATTATAACATATGAAACTAAACATATCTTCAAGTTTGCCACTTGATCTCATCTTAAACCTCATCTGTATCTTGACGATTACAATCTGCGATTCAAACCTTTCATAATTCTTGAAAACACCTCAATCGAGAGGATGAACCAACCGCACCTAATTCATGGAAGAAAAGATTGATGCATATAGTTATGCACCTGAAAACACTCGGAACCTGAGTAACCGTTCAACACGTATATGTGTTAACTCCTTTGGCATTGTTATTACCGAAAATAACATTGCAATTCTTTTTCAAATTAGCCAATTTTGTCACAGCTCCAACAAATCAACTTCAATTTTTCATTCGAATAAACCTTATTATAAAGATTACCCCTTCATCATCGTTACCGGAGAACCGTTTATAGTCCATCACATTAGTAGTAAACTTACCAGCAAATTCATTACTCATTGGCTTGAGTCTCTCTGAAAAACCATTATATCTGTCCATTAAAACCCTATCATATACTTATCTGCATCTTGTAACGATAATTGCCATATCAATTACCGAGAATCAACAATCAGTATTTCGAATCTTGCAGCGTTTCCACATCAACAGTTATATGTATCCATATAACATTTATCTCTTAGAACTATGATCTTTCATTCTGAAATTCTGAAAAGCACCCACTCTGCGAATTAATGCTCTGAATTTTGAAAAGTTGAATGAAGCAACAAAAACTGTAAACGATCTCAACAGCCAAAAGTTGATGATAAAGAATTGTATGTTGGCAAAGCTCAGAAAAAGTTTGAAACTAAAAAACTGATTGAGCAAACTACGAAGGAGTCTCTGAACAAATCACAAGGACTAAACTTGTACATTAAGAATTCAGATGATTCTGTTTCTGATGAAATCTTTAGCGAATACCTTGCTTCTGACTCCAAACTCTTGCGGACAAATTTTCTTCACCATCCTTCAATATTAGAAATTTCAAGATATCATCGTATCTTTCATTATAAACATTCTACATATTTCTGAAAATATTTTCATAACTATTCTTATCTGAAATCATTAATCTCTTCGTGCTAACAGTGTTACATCATATAGAAACTGTTAGTTTCTATATTCTGTAAACTTTCGAGCTTAAAATATGAATGTTATTGAAGTAATGTTGGGAACTGATGTATGAGTTAGTATAATATAATGACACTTGATCAACGTGATTATATTACAGTAAGTCATGCTGAGTTTCTAAATGGAACATGATGATTCACAGATTATAACGTCATCATGTGTCATGTTACATAACTCTTTCATTCTGATTAACTTCTGAACATATCAAGAAAATATATTCTTGATAGTTCTATTCTCAGTGATTCTGGTAATTTTGACAAATCAAATCGTGCTATTACGTTCTTTCTCGTTTAGAACATTAAGTTCATTCGAAACTCCATACTTACGAATTCTGGACCATTACTCGCTTTACTAGAGGTCGAGAGGATAATAAAAAGGCAAAGAGCTCCAAAATATAAGAGAAAATATAAAGCCCAATAACAACACGGAGGTTACAAACCATGGATATTAATACGAATAGCAATATAAAGACACGGTATAATTAAGAATAGTATCATCTCAAGGTAATAGTAGAAGTAAACAGATTCTTCTAGCGAAGGATTGAAAAGAAGAATGACAGAAATGATAATTAGGAAAAATATCAAGGATTAGAACTGGATTAAGCATTTTCACAATCTTTTGGATGTATGAACTAAGAAAGAAAGTATAGTAATGGTGAGAATAATGGAACGAAAGAGTTTAATTTATAATGGAAATATCAGACAGAGTAATCGGGACAGATCATCGCATTTAATTATAGAGATCTTAATTTCTTTATTCATCGAAGAATCAAATCTTTTAGATCTCGAAGATTTTCTTTAAATCCCTTGAATTCCGGAATTCAACCCTGTTTACGTCAAAAGCTAAGGAAAATCTTATTTTCTTCAATTCACTCTTTTGCGCTAGCTCCATTCTTAGAATAATCGAATTATTTTATCATTATTATTCAATGATGATAAACCTCTAATTATCAACTCATATTGGTCATGAAAACATTTTTATTATTAGCCATGACCACCTCACTCAAATTTCGGGACGAAATTTCTTTAACGGGTAGGTACTGTGACGACCCGGGAATTTCCGACCAAATTTAAACTTAATCTTATATATGTTTCGACACGATAAGCAAAGTCTGTAATATTAAGTCTCGAAATTTTTGAACTAATTTATGAAATCATTTGACCTTGACTATTACCAACGATTCACGAACATTTGAATTGTAAACACACATATATAAATGATTGGAGTACATAATTATTGATTGTAGGTATATTGATACATATATATAAATATATTAAATATTAAATGTATGTTATTTTATATTATATGATAATATATAACTAATAAATTGTAATATTAATATATGTAATTACAAGTTAAGATATAGTTATTAGATTAATATTTTTATTATTACTTTCATTAAAATATAAATATTAACATCAGTATTAATATCGGTATTATTAATATTATTATTATTAGTATTGTTATAATTATAGTTAAAAGGTTATGAATATCAAAATAAAGATACTAAATATAAATATTATTATAAGAATTAATAAGACTATAATTTTAGTTATTATTATGATTGATATTATTATTATTACTAAAAATTATCATTTTTAAATATCATTATCATTGATATCATTCTTATTATTAGTATTATTTCGATTAATAGTATTATTATTAATTATTATTATTATTATTATTATCATTGTTAATATTATTATTATTATTAGTTATGATTATTAAAAATAAAAATATTTATAAGTTTATATTTATTAATTAATTATTAACCGTAAATATAAATTGTGATATCACGAGTATAATCTGTACAACAACCCCATCAGATATATTTTTCTTCCCTTCTCCTGTCTTCTTGTTCTTGTCCGAGAATTAAGTGTTGACATCCACACTTTAAATATCAATCAACTTTAAATATCAATCAAGCAAACCAAACCACTAAGTATTATAAAACATAGATATATGCATTTCTTGAATGTTGACAAGAAGATCTTTCAATTTGTTATTTTAAAAACAATACACAACCCCACCACTATCACAAGCACTCCTCTACTTTCTGTTGTCCATCGTTATCTATCCCTATAACTATATATCTATATATACAAATACATATAGCAAATAGATTGGAGAGATAATTCAATCACCTTCATTTTCTTGTTAAAAATCTTTTATCACCACTTTCATATAACCATTGAACTCAAAACCATCGAGGCCACAACCATGGATTACCACCACAAATCACCATGAACACCTCTTTTCTTTTAAAATGGCTGCTCTGTTCCCGTCTGCTCGAACAACCACGAGAACCCCACAATTAAACCTGCAGTAAGTTCCTACTGCTACTCTTCTTCTTCCTGCTGCCTTCGTTTTCTGTTTCTGTCCAAAAACATCACAACAAACCTGCAACAATTTTTTTTTATCACATCCTTCGACCAAATTATTGTTCCTGTTATTTGTTCGAAACCCTAACCCAACAAACTCACAAAAACTGCTGCGGTTTACTCATTCAATACCATCAAACAACCTTCCCCACAAAACACCATCAATATTTTTTACACAAATCATATCGAACCAGTTTTACAATTTAGCAAAAGAAAAACCAATTACTCAAATCTGTTATATACGAATCAAACACATAGATTACATTGCAGTAAATATGAATGAATTTAATTAACAATTTACGGTGAACAAGGAAGGCTAATAAAAAAATATATAATTATATAAACAATTAAATAAATAAATAAAAATAACACCCAATATATTTCTCTGTTGAGACCGGTGATAATATTAATCGATGAGGATTAAACGATGATGATAAAAATCGATGCAGTACCTGTAATCACGCTACTGGGATTATTGATTTCCTTCCAGTTGAACAGACATCAACTGCTTCGATTTTCTCTGCTGAAATTCGATAAACGATGGGGACTAAGACTGTTGAAGACGATTGAATAATGATGATGATGAATCATCGATGATTTTAGTTGATCGAATGATCTATTGATGATGAAGATAATTGTCGATTGAATTAGCGATGGTGGTATGCTTTCTCTGCGAAGGAATTCTGTGGAGACTAGATCTGATTTTGGGTAATGCCAACAAAACGCGTAATTTGTTTCTTTTTATTATTAGGTGTTATTATTATTATTATTATTTTAATTATTATTATTATTATTATTATTATTATTATTAAGAAAGTAATACAATTTATTATTATTATTATTATTATTATTATTATTATTATTATTATTATCATTTTTACTACTAATACCATTATTATTATTACTATTATTATTATTATTATTATTATTATTATCAGTACTGTTATTATTAATGTTATCATTATAATCAGATATAACTTTTATTTATATTATTAATATTATCATGTATATAAAAAAATATATATATACTTACAAGTAATATATTAAATGTATGTATTTATCATATTAACAAGTTTTATATAAATATTCATATATAACAAGTTAGGAATTTTTAATATAATACTAATAAGATATATAGATTAATATAACTATATAAATATTAATCATTTTGAATATATACACAAACTAATATATATATATATATATATATATATATATATATATATATATATATATATATATATATAATTAAGATATAATACATGAATCTGTTCAATTTCGATTATATGTTTTAATAGATATACAATTGATATAGGTTCGTGAATCCGAGGCCAACCCTACTTTTTGTTCAATGACATCATATGTATTTTTACTACAAAATACAGTATGGTGAGTTTCATTTACCTTTTTACCCTTTATATTTTTGGGCTGAGAATACATGCGCAACTTTTATAACTGTTTTACGAAATAGACACAAGTAATCGAAATTACGTTCTATGGTTGAATGATCGAAACTGAATATGCCCCTTTTTATTAAGTCTGGTAATCTAAGAATTAGGGAACAGACACCCTAATTGACGCGAACTCTAAGGATAGATCTATCGGGCCCAACAAGCCCCATCCAAGGTACCGGATGTTTTAGTACTTCGAAATTTATATCATGTTCCGATGGAGGATCCCGGAATGATGGGGATATTCTTATATGTATATTGTGAATGTCGGTTACCAGGTGTTCAATCCATATGAATGATATTTTTGTCTCTATGCACGGGACGTATGTTTACGAGAAATGGAAATATGAAATCTTGTGGTCTATTAAAATTATGAAATGACTATTTATGTCAAACTAATGAACTCACCAACCTTTTGGTTGACACTTGAAAGCATGTTTATTCTCAGGTACGAAGAAATCTTCCGCTGTGCATTTGCTCATTTTTATAGATATTACTTGAAGTCATTCATAGCATATTTCAAAAAGACGTTGCATTCGAGTCATCGAGTTCATCAAGATTATTATCAAGTCAATTATAGTTGGATATATTATGAAATGGTATGCATACCTGTCAACTTTCGATGTAATGAAAGATTATCTTTTCAAAAACGAATGCAATGTTTGTAAAATGTATCATATAGAGGTCAAGTACCTCGCGATGTAATCAACTGTTGTGAATCGTTTATAATCAATATGGACTTCGTCCGGATGGATTAGGACGGGTCTCTACAATAGGTGTTTTAGTAAACGTTGTATTTGAACCACAAGATTTAATATAAGATGATTATCTAAATCGTTTGCATTCCAAAGTTGTTGTTTGTATCGCGAGCACCCAATTATCAAACTTAACTGTTTTGTACCCTGTTACGTAGTGTTAGAACATACACTATACCCGAAAATATATTTCATCCGCTAACGGTAGCGAACCGTCCAAATGAGGCTCGTCAAGCCCATGTGATCACATAATATAAGTTCTCGTTTACACCCTGCAAGTGTAACTAATGATAATTGAATTGAGGCTTCTTGTTTAAACTCTCACGTGGAATGTTTGTTTTCGTACTTGTGTTCAAAGTATAATAGTATGATTCGTATATGTTTCTCATCTCATAGTTTAAAGCGTAAAAGTTGTTGAAAAGGTGGGACTATGATCTCACCTTGATTGCACGAGTAAATTATGTACTTCACAAGTAAACGTGTGCAAGGACGAATGCTAGTCTTGACCTAGACAAGTAGGTTGTATCAATAACGGTAAACACGATTGGCCAAAGATGTTCAATTAGTCCTATGGCTCATTACGACTCGATTATGTAGCATGTGAGTCAAATTGTCAAGTTTCATGCAAGATACAATTATTAAAGCATGTTAGAACGATCGCATAAACGTTTGGTTAAGTTTGACTAAAAGTCAAACTTGGTTAAAGTCAAAGTCGAAGTCAACGGGGTCGGGTCGGGTATCCGAAAATTTTTCCATGATGAGAAAGTATATATAAGCATGTCAGCCAAGTTTCATGTTAATCGGAGTTACGAGTAAGCGGGGGTGAAAACGTGAAAATCAAAAGAATTTGGGACAATCTAAAATGGCGCGGCGCTCCATTTAACTATTCAGCAAGTCTGGCAGTTTTCACACTCAAGCACGAATCTAACTTCAAACAATCATAACTTGTGAACCGTAAACATTCAAAACACGTATCTTATATTGTTGGAAAGGTAATTTAACAAGGAATACATCAAGACACATTTCATGAATCAAATCCATCATTAACAACAATGAAAACCTCATCAAATGATCATTAAATGTTCAAAATCAAAGTTTCAAGTTCACAAAACGCATTTCTTGACTCGGGAATCCAATTTACACATATGATATGCCGTTTTGAAGGTAATGAAACATACAATACAATTAATCACTAACTAATAACATTTCCAAGCATTTAATGCATCAAAAGTTCATTTTACTTCAATCAAACCCTAACTCAAGAACCCCAAAATCAATAATCATATTAGTGAAGTTTTCTTAATCAACCTACACATCAAATTGAAACTAATGATGCTAGGAACACATTTAATACTTGCACTTTATCATAACAACAACATTAAATCATCCAAAACTCAAAATCAAACACACACTTTTCAAGTTCATGCTAGTTACATTTAAACAACAAGATCAAGCATATAAATCATATATTCATGTTAGACTTGAGCCATAGACACTAATTAACAACTTTATGAGTTAAAAACATCAATAACACAAAATCTAGTGATTTTAGAAAGTTACCCAAATGTAATGAAATCGGTATGGAATCGAAGAGGAAGTTGCAAGGATTCCGAATATGTAATTTGTTTGGATTGTTGCTTGCTCGATTTGATTTAGATGATGAATCTTTGGATTTGTGTTTGAGAGAATTTAGTGAAAGTATTTAGAAAAAGGAAAAAGAAAAAGAGAATAATGAATGGATGAGGAAGAGTGTTGACTCTTTGACCTAGTCACCTCTTTGGCACTTTGGCAAGTTTAGTCCCTTAAGTTTAAAAGCGGGTGCGTGAATTACCTAAACGAGATATTTTAAAATGCGTATTAACGGAAGATGTTATAATCATATAATAGAATTTAAATAGTTAAATGGAAAGTAAACGTAAAAAGGCGGGATGTTACAATTTTGACCAAAAAACGTCGAAAAATAACGTTCATGCATGATAACCAAACTAATGAAAAAAATGAATAATTGCTAATGTTTTTCACCGTTTAAGGTTTCGAAATTAGAGTTTAGATTTTGTTTTTTAACACGGACGGTTTAGAGTTTAGGATTTTGGGTTTTAGGTTTAGGGACTAACTCACCGCAAAATACTAAGTCATCTGGTCTCGATACATGTTGCAAAATAGATCTCTAAGCCCGTCGTTTAATAACTCAATGATATAGCCATTATCATCAAAGATATCAAAAACCCTTTCTTTTAATTCACCATCATGCCCGATCTCCAAACCTTGAAGCTTTGATACCACTTGTTAGGCTTATTGGACCCAACAAAATGAGTGACTTAAACCAACCATTCACCCACAAATGATAAACGATATTGCTAATCCATATGAAAGATAAATAAATGCATAAAAACATGGAATTGATTTCCTTTTAAGAAGCGAGTGTCTTTTTCGGAAGACTTTATTTCCTTTTAATGATGGAATTGATTCATCGTGCAGATCCATCTTTCTTATAAATATATTACAGTAATTCGGGTAAAACTGATTAAATTAGTCCAAAACAAAAGCACCTACAATAACTTTACAGAAACATGTGATAGATAGTTTTTAATTGAATAACTTGGTACATTCTCCCCACACTTGGCTTTTTTTTCATGCGTCTTTTTATATCTTAATAAATAAATTCAAGCGTTTTAGTTGTTTCTCAATTTATGTCCTTTCCGAGGTAACAATAATTTCGGCATTAACACCTAGTTTTATCGTTCATAAATATGTATAAACATGATTTTGAATTCATTTAGTTGAAAATTTTTCAAATTTTCATAAAATTTAGAAAATAAGCCAAGTATAAACCCGAGAGAATTTATAACCCTTCCCCACACTTGAGATCATGCAATGCCCTCATTTGCATGAAATCAGACTATAATTATAAATTTATGAGGGTGATTAGTGTAGAAAAGTAGTTAAAGATACCAGTTTTTAATTACAAAGCTCATCGAATGATAGATGGTGCGCCTCATCGTTCATTCCTTCTTGTTTTATCACACATGTTTTTCTTCAAAAACGGTTGCTTTTCTGAACTGTTTGCTAATATTTGAAAATACGTCTTTTACCCTAATCATGCATTTTTATTAACGAGTTATGCGCTAACCCGAACCCTGAATTTAATGTTAAGTGGGGTTAGACTTCCCCACACTTAGCTGACGACATGTGAAGTCGGTAGAATAAGTTCCACGAATTAGAATAGTGAGCCAGTTATTTACATCTCGGGTGGTATATAATATATCAATGGGTTTAAAGTTTAGACTCACCCGATCGTCACTACTTAATTCTTTTTTAAGTGTAGCTTTTAGCAAATGGATATGTCTCTTTTCTGGTTCTTGGTCAAATGGATCGATATACACCGACATACATACTATAGGGTGGAAAATTCCTAACATTTCCTTCAGTTTATTCTCGGGATCAAAGTTTTCACCTCTATTACCCAATTGGGTAAAATCCGAGGTGTCATTATCTATTACAGCTCGTGGTTCATATTCGGTAGATGACACGTCTATTGAGAATATTGGGTTGGAAGGTTGTGGCTGGATCGAAGTAATTTCTTCTTCATTAACGGTCCTTATTGGTTCCACCACTTTGGTCTCGGGGGTAAAATTTTCAACGTTATCGTTTTCCCAAGAGTACCAATTTGTCACCCTTACTTCTTCTTTATTCATTGATTGATCGATGATTTCGTCGGTAGAGGCTAATGTGTCGATATGTTGTGAAATTGGTAAAGTTGAATAAAAAGTATCATCGGAATAGTTGGTGATTTCAGAGCTCTCGAATTCATTAAAATTCGATGATATGAGATTTTCTTGCACAATACTCCTCAGATTAATAGGTGTGTAATCTGATAGAGTTTCAGCTTGCCGATTTACAAACTCTCTCATTTGTTCATTTTGAGCATCGAGTTCTTCGAGTTTGATTTTCATATTGTCTAAAAGATTTTCAGACACATAATTTTCCTCGTCTTCTGGTTGTTGAGTTTGGAAATATTCTTGGGAATAATCCCAATTTGAATTGTATTTCTCATAATCGTTCCATTCAGGTTCCGTGGGTGCGTAATTTTCCATAGGAACGTAATAATAACATTCCCATGTTGAATGATAATCTCCACAGATTTCACAACCAGTTATTGTTTCGTCATTCGTTATCCAAGATTGACCGAACGAATTATCATCAACACCCGTTTGAGAGTATTCATTTCGTATGTCAAAAAGAGTTTCCAAAATATTCTCGAAATTTTCCATAATGCGCTTATTACTAAATTTTAGCTACAATGTGGTGCATTTGCTAATTATTCTATTAGTTATAAAAATAAAAAGTATATAAGTTATCAAATTAATAGACTTTTCTGCTTTTGCCCACGTTTCGAATAGCCAATAGATGCAGCAGGGAGCCAGAACCCTTTAAATCGGAAGCTCACAACTCAGCCACTAACAAATCCAACTATTACTACGAAGCAGAAAATTTGGATGTCTATCAATTTAACCGCTTAAAATAATTTTTCGTTTGGAAAATAAAAATCTATGTCCTAAAAACTAGCGTGTCGAGAAATAAGAAAGAAAAAGATTACGCGTCGAAAAACGTCGAAAAATAAAAATAAGAAAGAAAAACGTCGAAACTTAAAAGTCTAAAAACTAAATCTAAAAAGTTGCGCCTAAAGGTCTAAAGGTAAATGCAATTTTATTCGGAAAACGGCAATTACTTATAAGGCACTAAAAAAATTAAAGCGAAAAACGACGTCGCAAAATTCTAAAGCGCCTAAATCTTAATTCTAAAGAAAAAGCACTTAAAGAATTTTACGGCAAAGCCTAAAAACTAAAAATATAAAATAACTACGGCAAAACTAAATTTAAAACTATATAGCGAACGATAAATATTACGAAATAAACGATAAAAATACAAATTATAACTAAAATGATAAAAATACAAATTTTATAAAAATATTATTTTTATATTATTTATTATATAAACATATTAAACTATATAATTAATAATAATAATTAAAACTTAATATTACAAATTAAAACTAAAACTAAATAATAAATTAATTAAAACCCTAATTGATTTAAATAATAATAATTATATTTAAAACCTATTTGTAATTAATGCCCGAAATTAGGCCTGTCAGGTCACCCCATGCGACCGCATGGTTTTACAACACCCGGCTCATGCGATCGCATGGGCCTGGGTTCCAGTTTTTTTTTTTTTTAAATTTTATATTGTTTTTATAAAAATTATATATAAAAATATTTACACAAATATATATATTAAAAATATAGCGTTTCGCCGAGTCCCCGGTGGCGGCGCCAAAAACTTGATGTATGAGGTGAGGGGTACGAAATACTTATTATTTTTTACTACGAAATACGTTACAATTTACACAAGTTTTAATTATTTATTTACAGATGGGATATACCTAAACCTTGCTACAACACTATAGGCAGTGTACCTAATCATAAAGTAGTATAGTTTTTAGTAAGTTCGGTTCGTTCCACAGGGAGATGGCTTATTTCACACTATATTTTAATTAACTATATTTGTACAAAATATATATAATTATA
The DNA here is from genome assembly GCF_046630445.1 of Rutidosis leptorrhynchoides. Classification (NCBI taxonomy): domain Eukaryota; kingdom Viridiplantae; phylum Streptophyta; class Magnoliopsida; order Asterales; family Asteraceae; genus Rutidosis; species Rutidosis leptorrhynchoides. The sequence continues at coordinate 540,619,740 of NC_092333.1, forward strand.
TTATATATAATAATATATAAAAGGGGGTTTACCGTTTAATGACCGATTTGTCGATTTTATATTTTAAGTCACAATTAAAACCTAATTCAAAATATAAATGAAGATAATTTAAGTGCGTAAAATAAATAACAATATAATAATTATGCTTATTTAAACTTCCGTAACCATGATGTTTGACGTTTTGATTATTTATTACCCTGGGTTAATTGTCCTTTGTCCTGGATGTAATTGAAACCTATCTGGGTTTTGCCCATAATAGTTCATCGGTCATAATTATAAAATGCTCGGCAAATTTAACCTTATACCCGAAGTCAAATATTCCAACTAATTGGGGATTCGAACTGTAACAAGGTCTTAATACTTTGTTTAATGAATACACCAGGTTATCGACTGTGTGTAATCCAAGGTTTTAATACTTTGTTAACAATTACACCAATTACCCTTGAATGTAATCCACCCCTGTTTTAATGAGTCCATTAACTTTTAATCCATCCCCGTGTCCGGTCAAATGAACAATAATTCGTGCTTATAAATATCCCGCCCATCGTGTCCGATTAAGCGTATGTGGTTATATATAGATACGTCAAATCATAACCTTTATATTAAATTAATGACGTATCGTTAATTTAATATAAAGCCCATTAATAGCCCATAGTCTAATTTCCACAAGTGTCATTCTTTTGTCCAAACCCCAATTATGGTACAAAGCCCAATAACCCCATCTTTAATATTTAGTCTAACATCACGATTACTTTGGCTTAAATAAGCATAATAATAACTTAGTTACAAGACATTAATTTTAAAAAGGAAAACATAACTTACATTGAGTATTTATCGCGTAGTGTTACACGGACAGAATTTCGACTTCAAAACCCGTAAAATAACCTTTACATAACCCAAACTAATCTAATATAAAATTAAACTAATATATATATATATATATATATATATAAATATATATAATATATATATATATATATATCTTACAGAGGGAGTAATATATTTATTTTTGGTGTCTAAAACTCGGCAGACTTCGTTGCCTTTTATAGGCATTTTGGGATTTGACTGCTCCGAGATCGCGAAGCAAATGTGCCTTCCAGCTCCGAGATCGCGAAGTGATGCACTCCAGCTCACCAACTTTTGGCCATTTGCTTGTCGACATTTTTATTATATAATATAATATATATAATTTTATATAATTATTTATATATTATATTATATTCTTGTGCATAGTTGACTTGTAATTTTTGGTCCGTTGCATCGGCGTTGATAGTTGGTTCATGTCTTGGTTCCAGATTTTCGAACGCCTTTTCGTACAATTTAATATCTTGTACTTTGCGTTTCACAACTTGTACTCTTGTCATATTTAGATGTTTCTTATCAATAAATTGAACCATTTGAATTGTATCTTGTACATTTGAGCTTTTTGGACGTTTGCGTCTTCAAATCGTCATTTTCTTCTTTTGTCTTCGCACTTATTTATTTAAACGAATATTACATAAAAATAGAACAATTACAACTAAAAGCTTTACATATTCGAAGGATATTAATACTAAATATATGTTCATTTAGAGCACTATCAAACGGACTTTAAATAGTTAAACGGAAAGTAAACGGAAAAAGGCGGGATGTTACGTTACCTACTCCTTAAAAGAAATTTCGTCCCGAAATTTAAGTAGGCGTAGTAGTCGTTGTTTCTTCCTCGGGATTTTGCGTTTCCGAATTCTCGAATAGATGAGGATACTTCCTTTGCATTTGATCTTGTCTTTCCCAAGTAAACTCGGGTCCCCTTTTGGCAACGGACCTTGACAATTGGAATTCGGATTTGTTTTAACGTTTTGACGGAGGTGTCCACAATTTCAACCGGTTCCTCCATAAAATGAAGTTTGTCATCAATGGTGAGCTCCTCGAGAGGGATGACGATATCGGGTTCGGCAAGGCACTTTTTCAAGTTGGATACATGGAAAGTAGGATGAACGGAGCCCAATTGAGACGGAAGATCTAAACGATAAGCAACGGTTCCAACACACTCCAAGATTTTGAAAGGACCAATGTACCGCGGATTTAGCTTCCCACGTTTCCCAAAACAGATTACACCTTTCCAAGGTGCGACTTTTAACATTACGCGATCACCGACTTGAAATTCAAGGTCATTGCGTCATTTATCGGTATAGCTCTTTTGACGACTTTGGGCCGTCCTAAGCCTATCTTGGATTTGAACGATCTTCTCGGTTGTTTCATGAATGAGTTCGGGTCCGGTGATTTGTGTGTCGCCTACATCGGCCCAACAAAGAGGTGAACGACATTTTCGGCCATATAAATCTTCGAATGGTGCGGCGTTAATACTCGCGTGATAACTATTATTGTAGGAGAATTCGGCGAGAGGCAAGTGCTTATCCCAAGCTTTTCCAAAGTCGATAACACAAGCTCGTAGCATGTCTTTCAAAGTTTGAATTGTGCGTTCGCTTTGTCCGTCGGTTTGTGGATGATATGCGGTACTCATGTCTAAACGCGTTCCCAACAATTCTTGTAAAGTACGCCAAAATCTAGAAACAAATCGGCCATCTCGGTCGGAGATAATCGATAAGGGTACACCGTGTCGGGCTACGATTTCTTTAATGTAAAGTTGTGCTAGTTTCTCCGTGTTGTCGGTTTCCTTCATGGCTAGGAAGTGCGCGGATTTGGTGAGACGGTCAACAATAACCCAAATAGTATCATAACCGCCAACCGTCTTTGGTAGTTTGGTGATAAAATCCATCGTTATCCTTTCCCACTTCCATTGCGGTATTTCGGGTTATTGAAGTAGTCCGGACGGTCTTTGATGTTCGGCTTTGACTTTGGAGCAAGTTAGGCACTTTTCAACATAAGTAGCAACGTCCCTTTTAATGTTCGGCCACCAATATTGTTCGTTAAGTTCGTGGTACATCTTATTGGCACCGGGGTGAATCGAATATCTTGACTTATGGGCTTCGTCTAAAATAAGGCTTCGCAAGTCCCCATAACTAGGTACCCAAATTCTTCCGGCGAAATATCGGAGTCCGGTTTCTTTAACTTCGAATCAAGAGGTGAGGACGTTCAAGTGTTCGAGAGAGATGTTTTCATCCTTGAGAGCCTCGTCTTGGGCTACACGAATTTGACTATTAAGGTTGGTGTGGATGGTGATGTTTAAAGCTAAGACACGAAGAGGCACCGCTCTTTCTTTTCGACTTAAGGCATCGGCTACTACGTTTGCCTTCCCAGGATGGTAATGAAGCTCGCAATCATAATCGTTTAAAGTTTCAATCCACCGTCGTTGTCTCATGTTTAGTTGCTTTTGATCGAAGATGTGTTGGAGGCTTTTGTGATCTGTGAAGATGATACTTTTGGTTCCATAAAGATAGTGTCTCCACATTTTAAGTGCAAAGACAACGGCTCCGAGTTCGAGATCATGTGTCGCGTAGTTTCGTTCATGAATTTTGAGTTGTCGAGAGGCATAAGCAATGACTTTCTTTCGTTGCATCAACACGCACCCAAAACCATGTTTCGAGGCATCGCAATATACAACAAAATCATCATTGCCTTCGGGAAGTGACAAGATAGGAGCGGTGGTTAGCTTTGTTTTCAAGATTTGAAATGCGGACTCTTGTTCGGTCGCCCAAATGAATTTCTTTCCCTTGTGAGTTAATGCGGTTAGAGGACGAGAAACCAAAGAGAAATCCTTGATGAAACTACGATAGTATCCGGCGAGACCCAAAAATTGACGGATGTGAGTAGGAGTAGTAGGAGTCTCCCATTTACTAATGGCTTTGATTTTTTATGGATCCACTTTAATACCTTGATCACTTACAACGTGACCAAGAAATTGAACTTCCTTCAACCAAAATTCACACTTGGAGAATTTGGCATAGAGTCGTTCTTGCTTAAAAGTTCAAGCACAAGTCGGAGATGTTCCTCGTGTTCTTCTTCGCTTTTTGAATAGACCAAAATATCATCGATGAACACGATAACGAATTTATCGAGGTACGGTTTGCACACGCGGTTCATAAGATCCATGAACATCGCCGGTACGTTAGTGAGACCAAATGGCATGACAAGGAATTCATAACTACCATAACGAGTCCGGAAAGTGGTTTTGGAGACATCTTCTGTAGTGACCCGAACTTTTCCATGTTTATATATATTAAATGAAATTATTATTTACATGATTAAGTGTTTCCAACATGTTAAGCAATCAAACTTGTTAAGACTTGATTAATTGAAATAGGTTTCATATAGACAATTGACCACCCAAGTTGACCGGTGATTCACGAACGTTAAAACTTGTAAAAACTATATGATGACATATATATGGATATATATATATAGTTAACATGATATTATGATAAGTAAACATATCATTAAGTATATTAACAATGAACTACATATGTAAAAGCAAGACTACTAACTTAATGATTTTGAAACGAGACATATATGTAACGATTATCGTTGTAACGACATTTAATGTATATATATCATATTAAGAGATATTCATACATCATATTATCATGATAATATAATAATTTAAAATCTCATTTGATATTATAAACATTGGGTTAACAACATTTAACAAGATCGTTAACCTAAAGGTTTCAAAACAACACTTACATGTAACGACTAACGATGACTTAACGACTCAGTTAAAATGTATATACATGTAGTGTTTTAATATGTATTCATACACTTTTGAAAGAATTCAAGACACTTATCAAAATACTTCTACTTAACAAAAATGCTTACAATTACATCCTAGTTCAGTTTCATCAACAATTCTACTCGTATGCACCCGTATTCGTACTCGTACAATACACAGCTTTTAGATGTATGTACTATTGGTATATACACTCCAATTATCAGCTCTTAGCAGCCCATGTGAGTCACCTAACACATGTGGGAACCATCATTTGGCAACTAGCAAGAAATATCTCATAAAATTACAAAAATATGAGTAATCATTCATGACTTATTTACATGAAAACAAAATTACATATCCTTTATATCTAATCCATACACCAACGACCAAAAACACCTACAAACACTTTCATTCTTCAATTTTCTTCATCTAATTGATCTCTCTCAAGTTCTATCTTCAAGTTCTAAGTGTTCTTCATAAATTCTATAAGTTCTAGTTTCATAAAATCAAGAATACTTCCAAGTTTGCTAGCTTACTTCCAATCTTGTAGAGTGATCATCCAACCTCAAGAAATCTTTCTTATTTACAGTAAGATATCTTTCTAATATAAGGTAATACTCATATTCAAACTTTGATTCAATTTCTATAACTATAACAATCTTATTTCGAGTGGAAATCTTACTTGAACTTGTTTTTCGTGTCATGATTCTGCTTCAAGAACTTTCAAGCCATCCAAGGATCCTTTGAAGCTAGATCCATTTTTCTCATTTCCAGTAGCTTTATCCAGAAAACTTGAGGTAGTAATGATGTTCATAACATCATTCGATTCATACATATAAAGCTATCTTATTCGAAGGTTTAAACTTGTAATCACTAGAACATAGTTTAGTTAATTCTAAACTTGTTCGCAAACAAAAGTTAATCCTTCTAACTTGACTTTTTAAAATCAACTAAACACATGTTCTATATCTATATGATATGTTAACTTAATGATTTAAAACCTGAAAACATGAAGAACACTGTAAAACCGGACATACGCCGTCGTGGTAACACCGCGGGCTGTTTTGGGTTAGTTAATTAAAAACTATGATAAACTTTGATTTAAAAGTTGTTCTTATGTAAAAATGATTTTTCTTATAAACATGAAACTATATCCAAAAATCATGGTTAAACTCAAAGTGAAAGTTTGTTTTCTAAAATGGTCATCTAGACGTCGTTCTTTCGACTGAAATGACTACCTTTACAAAAACGACTTGTAACTTATATTTCCCACTATAAACCTATACTTTTTCTGTTTAGATTCATAAAATAGAGTTCAATATGAAACAATATCAATTTGATTCACTCAAAACGGATTTAAAATGAAGAAGTTATGGGTAAAACAAGATTGGATAATTTTTCTTGTTGTAGCAACGTGAAAATTGGTAACAAATCTATATTAATCATATCCTAGCTAACTTATATTGTATTATATATGTATTCTAATATATTATGTAATCTTAGGATACCATAGACACATATGCAAATGTTTTGACATATCATATCAACCCATGTGTATATATTATTTGGAACAACCATAGACACTCTATATGCAGTAATGTGGGAGTTAGCTATAAAGGGTTGAGGTTGATTCTAAAAATATATATTCTTTGAGTTGTGATCTAGCCTGAGACGTGTATACACTGGGTCGTGGATTGATTCAAGATAATATATATCAATTTTTTTTCTGTACATCTAACTTTGGACAACTAGTTGTAGGTTACTAACGAGGACAACTGACTTAATGAACTTAAAACATCAAAATGTATTAAAAGTGTTGTAAATATATTTTGAACATACTTTGATATATATGTACATATTTGTTATAGGTTCGTGAATCGACCTGTGGCTAAGTCTTACTTCCCGACGAAGTAAAAATCTGTGAAAGTGAGTTATAGTCCTACTTTTAAAATCTAATATTTTTGGGATGAGAATACATGCAGGTTTTATAAATGATTTACAAAATAGACACAAGTACGTGAAACTACATTCTATGGTTGAATTATCGAAATCGAATATGCCCCTTTTTATTAAATCTGGTAATCTAAGAATTAGGGAACAGGCTCCCTAATTGACGCGAATCCTAAAGATAGATCTATTGGGCCTAACAAACCCCATTCAAAGTACAGGGTGCTTTAGTACTTCGAAATTTATATCATATCCGAAGGGTGTCCCGGAATGATGGGGATATTCTTATATATGCATCTTGTTAATGTCGGTTACCAGGTGTTCACCATATGAATGATTTTTATCTCTATGTATGAGATGTATATTGAAATATGAAATCTTGTGGTCTATTGTTACGATTTGATATATATAGGTTAAACCTATAACTCACCAACATTTTTTTGTTGACGTTTTAAGCATGTTTATTCTCAGGTGATTATTAAGAACTTCCGCTGTCGCATACTTAAATAAGGACAAGATTTGGAGTCCATGCTTGTATGATATTGTGTAAAAACTGCATTCAAGAAACTTATTTCGTTGTAACATATTTGTATTGTAAACCATTATGTAATAGTCGTGTGTAAATAGGATATTTTAGATTATCATTATTTGATAATCTACGTAAAGCTTTTTAAACCTTTATTGATGAAATAAAGGTCATGGTTTGTTTTAAAATGAATGCAGTCTTTGAAAAACGTCTCATATAGAGGTCAAAACCTCGCAACGAAATCAATTAATATGGAACGTTTTTAATCAATAAGAACGGGACATTTCAGTTGGTATCCGAGCGTTGGTCTTAGAGAACCAGAATTTTGCATTAGTGTGTCTTATCGAGTTTGTTAGGATGCATTAGTGAGTCTGGACTTCGACCGTGTTTACTTGAAAAATGATTGCTTAACAAATTTTGTTGGAAACTATATATTTTTAACATGTGAATATTATGTGATATATTAATCTCTTAACGCGTTTGATATTATGTGATAGATGTCTACCTCTAGAACAAGTCTCATTGACTCACCTAATAATAATGAAGAGTCAAATGTAAATTGGAATGATTCGTGGACTGATTCACAAGTTCCCGAAGAGGAACCGAAAGAAGAGTCGGAACCGGAAGAAGAATCAGAACCGGAAGAAGAATCGGAACAGGAAGAAGAAATAGAACCAGTGGGGGAAATAATAAAACGGTTAAGTAGAAGAAAATCCTCAACCAACCGACCAAAGTTAATTATGGTCAATGGTGTTTCCGCCAAGGAAGCAAAGTATTGGGAGGATTACCAATTCTCCGATGAATCGGATCCCGACAAGGATTCCGATAATGTTATAGAAATTACCCCAACACAATTTAATAAGGCAAAAGAGAACAATAAGGAAAAGGGCATAAAAATAGAGAAATTTAATTCCAAACCTGATGAACTTATATGTATAGTCAACACCCGTATTTCTTAAGTTGTGACAATAACCCGGGAACCTCTAAACCACCAGGTTTTTCTAAACCAATGTGGAAAACGACGACTCGTATTAGGGGAACATCATGTATTCCTAGAAACTTGGCAAAACGAACCAAAACCGAAGAAGAAGAAACGAGCGAGTTGGAATAAGATTGTTGTATTCGTGTGGTGTAATATATGTAATATAGTGTGCTTATGCTTTATGATATATGTAAAAATTGCTTGTATTAATAAGTATTTTTTTTATGAATCTAACTCTTGTCTATTTTACAGTATAAAAACACAAAATGGATAGACAACCCAATATTTTAAGAGACCTACCCGGAGACATGATTGATGAAATCATGTCTAGAGTCGGTCAGAATTCCTCGGCACAACTATTTAAGGCTTGATCATTTTGTAAGACATTCGAAGAACGATCCAAGAATAACTTGGTTTATAAAAGGATTTCGTTCGAAAGATGGGGGATATCACATTGGGAAATCCATAAGTTACGATGTGTTTACTTTGACGCATATATTGCGTGGAACCCAAATGCTATTTTACGCAACGGGTTAAGAAATTATTTTGACTCAATATATCCGAATATAGGACTTCGTGATTTAGAAAAAGCGGCTAATATGAACATAAAGAAGCATGTTATACTTACGGGTTAGTAATGTTCGCTTCTCACCAAAGTGAGAACAAGAACATCGGGCTACAACTATTAAACAAAACGTTCCCACAAGTGACGGAGTCGGTAATTGGGGTAAGAAATGAGGTTTTTAGGTTATTACGAGACTGTTGGTCATTACGTAACCTTCATCCTTTTGACGACGTTACAACACATTGTCTTACTATCGGTCACAACGGTTATGTTCCACAAAACCAAGGATGGGAAGTGGTATTAGTAAAACCAGAATGCATGACTTGTTTCTGGACGTATGAATTACGTGTCTTTATTGCCTTTGCTGAACGCCTTATTTATTAACTAGAATTATCTTCGCAACTACTTTGTATCAAAGTTTTATGTGCTATATTTCATGCTATATGTAAAATAGCGGTATTGTAAGTTTGCAAGTTATTGTATAAAGGCTTGAATATGATATATATTTTTTTGTTTTTGTTTTTTGTGATTAGTTTTTCATATAGAATTGTAGTAGTTGAAATGGTATGTTAGCTACTAAGTATGAACTTAACGGGTAGGTACTATCCGAATTAAAGAGTATAAAACGCTAATATGAAGAAAGAGCTTTTATAAATAAGTTCATATTACGCTACGAAATACTATTGACTACTCTTGATATTCTATATGATTAACTCGTTTCATTTGACTATTTTGAAGGAAATGGCACCGACTACTCGACACACCTTGAATATGAGTGAAGAGGAATTTCGTGCCTTTCTTGCTTCAAACATAGCCGCAGTACAGGCTGCGCTACATACCAACAATAACCTTGGATCTAGCAGTACAGGAAATCGTGTAGGATGCACCTACAAAGAATTCACTGCCTGCAAACCTTTGGAATTTGATGGAACCGAAGGACCGATCGAATTGAAACAGTGGACCGAGAAGGTCGAATCGGTGTTTGCCATAAGTAAGTGTACTGAAGACGATAAAGTGAAGTACGCTACGCATACCTTCACAGGTTCTGCGTTAACATGGTGGAATACCTATCTAGAGCAAGTGGGACAAGATGATGCTTACGCACTACCGTGGTCAGCATTCAAGCACTTGATGAACGAGAAGTACCGTCCCAGAACCGAGGTCAATAAGCTCAAGACAGAACTTAGAGGGTTACGAACCCAAGGATTTGATATTACCACGTACGAAATACGATTAACAGAATTGTGCCTATTGTGTCCGGGAGCGTTCGAAGATGAGGAAGAGAAGATCGACGCGTTTGTGAAAGGATTACCGGAAAGAATCCAAGAAGATATAAGTTCACACGAGCCCGCCTCCATACAACAGGCATGTAGAATGGCTCACAAACTAGTGAACCAGATTGAAGAAAGAATTAAAGAACAGACTACTGAAGAGGCCAATGTGAAGCAAGTCAAAAGAAAGTGGGAGGAAAATGGTGATAAGAATCACCAATACAACAACAACAGCAATTACAACAATAATCGCAACAATTATCCCAACAATCGCAACATCAATCGCAACTACAACAAACGGCCCAACAACAACAACAACAACAACAACAACAACAACAACAACAACAATAACAACAACAACAACAACAGCAACTACAACAATCATCCCAACAACAATAATAACCGCAACAACAACAACAATCAGAAGCAGCTATGCCAAAGGTGTGAAAAGTATCACTCGGGGTTCTGCACCAAATTTTGCAACAAGTGTAAAAGAAATGGTCATAGCGCGGTGAAGTGTGAGGTCTACGGACCAGGGGTTAACAGAATGAAAGGAACAAATGGTGTCGGAACGAGTAATGGCGGAGCAAGTAGTGTCGGAGCAAGTTATGCCAATGTAGTTTGTTATAAATGTGGAAAATCGGGCCACATTGTTAGAAATTTCCCGAACCAGGAGAACACGAATGGACAAGGCCGTGGAAGAGTTTTCAATATTAATGCGGCAGAGGCACAGGAAGACCCGGAGCTTGTTACGGGTACGTTTCTTATTGACAATAAATCTGCTTACGTTTTATTTGATTCGGGTGCGGATAGAAGCTATATGAGTAGAGATTTTTGTGCTAAATTAAGTTGTCCATTGACGCCTTTGGATAGTAAATTTTTACTCGAATTAGCAAATGGTAAACTAATTTCAGCAGATAATATATGTTGGAATCGAGAAATTAAACTGGTTAGCGAAACATTTAAGATTGACTTGATACCAGTAGAGTTAGGGAGTTTTGATGTGATAATCGGTATGGACTGGTTGAAAGAAGTGAAAGCAGAGATCGTTTGTTACAAAAATGCAATTCGCATTATACGAGAAAAAGGAAAACCCTTAATGGTGTACGGAGAAAAGGGTAACACGAAGCTAGATCTTATTAGTAATTTGAAGGCACAAAAAACTAATAAGAAAAGGTTGCTATGCTGTTCTAGCACACGTCGAGAAAGTACAAACTGAAGAAAAGAGCATCAATGATGTTCTCGTCGCAAAAGAATTTCCCGATGTATTTCCGAAAGAATTACCGGGATTACCCCCACATCGATCCGTTGAATTTCAAATAGATCTTGTACTAGGAGCTGCACCAATAGCTCGTGCTCCTTACAGATTCGCACCCAACGAGATGAAAGAACTGCAAAGCCAATTACAAGAACTTTTAGAGCATAGTTTCATTCGACCAAGCACATCACCGTGGGGAGCTCCTGTTTTGTTTGTCAAGAAGAAAGATGGTACATTCAGGTTGTGTATCGACTACCGAGAGTTGAACAAACTTACCATCAAGAACCGCTATCCACTACCGAGAATCAACGACTTATTTGATCAACTACAAGGCTCGTCTGTTTATTCAAAGATTGACTTACGTTCCGGGTATCATCAAATGCGGGTGAAAGAAGATGATATTCCAAAGACTGCTTTCAGAACACGTTACGGTCATTACGAGTTTATGGTCATGCCGTTTGGTTTAACTAATGCACCACCTGTGTTCATGGACCTTATGAACCGAGTGTGTGGACCATACCTTGACAAGTTTGTCATTGTTTTCATTGATGACATACTTATTTACTCAAAGAATGACCAAGAACACGGTGAACATTTGAGAAAGGTGTTAGAAGTATTGAGGAAGGAAGAATTGTACGCTAAGTTTTCAAAGTGTGCATTTTGGTTGGAAGAAGTTAAATTCCTCGGTCACATAGTGAACAAAGAAGGTATTAAGGTGGATCCGACAAAGATAGAAACTGTTGAAAAGTGGGAAACCCCGAAAACTCCGAAACACATACGCCAGTTTTTAGGACTAGCTGGTTACTACAGAAGGTTCATCCAAGACTTTTCCAGAATAGCAAAACCCTTGACTGCATTAACGCATAAAGGGAAGAAATTTGAATGGAAGGATGAACAAGAGAAAGCGTTCCAGTTATTGAAGAAAAAGCTAACTACGGCACCTATATTGTCATTGCCCGAAGGGAATGATGATTTTGTGATTTATTGTGACGCATCAAACCAAGGTCTCGGTTGTGTATTAATGCAACGAACGAAGGTGATTGCTTATGTGTCTAGACAATTGAAGATTCACGAACAAAATTATACGACGCATGATTAGGAATTAGGCGCGGTTGTTTTTGCATTAAAGACTTGGAGGCACTACTTATATGGGGTCAAAAGTATTATATATACCGACCACAAAAGTCTTCAACACATATTTAATCAGAAACAACTGAATATGAGGCAGCGTAGGTGGATTGAATTGTTGAATGATTACGACTTTGAGATTCGTTACCACCCGGGGAAGGCAAATGTGGTAGCCGACGCCTTGAGCAGGAAGGACAGAGGACCCATTCGAGTAAAATCTATGAATATAATGATTCAAAATAACATTACTACTCAAATAAAGGAGGCGCAACAAGGAGTTTTAAAAGAGGGAAATTTAAAGGATGAAATACCCAAAGGATCGGAGAAGCATCTTAATATTCGGGAAGACGGAACCCGGTATAGGGCTGAAAGGATTTGGGTACCAAAATTTGGAGATATGAGAGAAATGGTACTTAGAGAAGCTCATAAAACCAGATACTCAATACATCCTGGAACAGGGAAGATGTACAAGGATCTTAAGAAACATTTTTGGTGGCCGGGTATGAAAGCCGATGTTGCTAAATACGTAGGACAATGTTTGACGTGTTCTAAGGTCAAAGATGAGCATCAGAAACCATCAGGTCTACTTCAACAACCCGAAATCCTGGAATGGAAGTGGGAAAACATTACCATGGATTTCATCACTAAATTGCCAAGGACTGCAAGTGGTTTTGATACTATTTGGGTAATAGTTGATTGTCTCACCAAATCAGCACACTTCCTGTCAATAAGAGAAGATGACAAGATGGAGAAGTTAGCACGACTGTATTTGAAGGAATTCGTCTCCAGACATGGAATACCAATCTCTATTATCTCTGATAGGGATGGCAGATTTATTTCAAGATTCTGGCAGACATTACAGCAAGCATTAGGAACTCGTCTAGACATGAGTACTGCCTATCATCCACAAACTGATGGGCAGAGCGAAAGGACGATACAAACGCTTGAATACATGCTACGAGCATGTGTTATTGATTTCGGAAACAGTTGGGATCGACATCTACCGTTAGCAGAATTTTCCTACGACAACAGCTACCATTCAAGCATTGAGATGGCGCCATTTGAAGCACTTTATGGTAGAAAGTGCAGGTCTCTAATTTGTTGGAGTGAAGTGGGGGATAGACAGATTACGGGTCCAGAGATAATACAAGAAACTACCGAGAAGATCATCCAAATTCAAAAACGGTTGAAAACCGCCCAAAGTCGACAAAAGAGCTACGCCGACATTAAAAGAAAAGATATAGAATTTGAAATTGGAGATATGGTCATGCTTAAGGTTGCACCTTGGAAAGCCGTTGTTCGATTTGGTAAACGAGGTAAATTAAATCCAAGGTATATTGGACCATTCAAGATTATTGATCGTGTCGGATCAGTAGCTTACCGACTTGAGTTACCTCAACAACTCGCGGCTGTACATAACACTTTCCACGTCTCGAATTTGAAGAAATGTTTTGCTAAAGAAGATCTCACTATTCCGTTAGACGAAATCCAAATCAACGAAAAACTTCAATTCATCGAAGAACCCGTCGAAATAATGGATCGTGAGGTTAAAAGACTTAAACAAAACAAGATACCAATTGTTAAGGTTCGATGGAATGCTCGTAGAGGACCCGAGTTCACCTGGGAATGAGAAGATCAGATGAAAAAGAAATACCCGCACTTATTTCCAGAAGATACGTCAACACCTCCAGCTGCTTAAAATTTCAGGACGAAATTTATTTAACGGGTAGGTACTGTAGTGACCCGAACTTTTCCATGTTTATATATATTAAATGAAATTGTTATTTACATGATTAAGTGTTTCCAACATGTTAAGCAATCAAACTTGTTAAGACTTGATTAATTGAAATAGGTTTCATATAGACAATTGACCACCCAAGTTGACCGGTGATTCACGAACGTTAAAACTTGTAAAAACTATATGATGACATATATATGGATATATATATATATATATATAGTTAACATTATATTATGATAAGTAAACATATCATTAAGTATATTAACAATGAACTTCATATGTAAAAGCAAGACTACTAACTTAATGATTTTGAAACGAGACATATATGTAACGATTATCGTTGTAACGACATTTAATGTATATATATCATATTAAGAGATATTCATACATCATATTATCATGATAATATAATAATTTAAAATCTCATTTGATATTATAAACATTGGATTAACAACATTTAACAAGATCGTTAACCTAAAGGTTTCAAAACAACACTTACATGTAACGACTAACGCTGACTTTACGACTCAGTTAAAATGTATATACATGTAGTGTTTTAATATGTATTCATACACTTTTGAAAGACTTCAATACACTTATCAAAATACTTCTACTTAACAAAAATGCTTACAATTACATCCTAGTTCAATTTCATCAACAATTCTACTCGTATGCACCCGTATTCGTACTCGTACAATACACAGCTTTTAGATGTATGTACTATTGGTATATACACTCCAATTATCAGCTCTTAGCAGCCCATGTGAGTCACCTAACACATGTGGGAACCATCATTTGGCAACTAGCAAGAAATATCTCATAAAATTACAAAAATATGAGTAATCATTCATGACTTATTTACATGAAAACAAAATTACATATCCTTTATATCTAATCCATACACCAACGACCAAAAACACCTACAAACACTTTAATTCTTCAATTTTCTTCATCTAATTGATCTCTCTCAAGTTCTATCTTCAAGTTCTAAGTGTTCTTCATAAATTCTACAAGTTCTAGTTTCATAAAATCAAGAATACTTCCAAGTTTGCTAGCTTACTTCCAATCTTGTAGAGTGATCATCCAACCTCAAGAAATCTTTCTTATTTACAGTAAGATATCTTTCTAATATAAGGTAATACTCATATTCAAACTTTGATTCAATTTCTATAACTATAACAATCTTATTTCGAGTGGAAATCTTACTTGAACTTGTTTTTCGTGTCATGATTCTGCTTCAAGAACTTTCAAGCCATCCAAGGATCCTTTGAAGCTAGATCCATTTTTCTCATTTCCAGTAGCTTTATCCAGAAAACTTGAGGTAGTAATGATGTTCATAACATCATTCGATTCATACATATAAAGCTATCTTATTCGAAGGTTTAAACTTGTAATCACTAGAACATAGTTTAGTTAATTCTAAACTTGTTCGCAAACAAAAGTTAATCCTTCTAACTTGACTTTTAAAATCAACTAAACACATGTTCTATATCTATATGATATGCTAACTTAATGATTTAAAACCTGGAAACACGAACAACACTGTAAAACCGGACATACGCCGTCGTAGTAACACCCGGGCTGTTTTGGGTTAGTTAATTAAAAAATATGATAAACTTTGATTTAAAAGTTGTTATTATGGAAAAATTATTTTTCTTATGAACATGAAACTATATCTAAAAATCATGGTTAAACTCAAAGTGGAAGTTTGTTTTCTAAAATGGTCATCTAGACGTCGTTCTTTCGACTGAAATGACTACCTTTACAAAAATGACTTGTAACTTATATTTCCAACTATAAACCTATACTTTTTCTATTTAGATTCATAAAATAGAGTTCAATATGAAACCATATCAATTTGATTCACTCAAAACGGATTTAAAATGAAGAAGTTATGGGTAAAACAAGATTGGATAATATTTCTTGTTGTAGCAACGTGAAAATTGGTAACAAATCTATATTAATCATATCCTAGCTAACTTATATTGTATTATACATGTATTCTAATATATTATGTAATCTTGGGATACCATAGACACGTATGCAAATGTTTTGACATATCATATCGACCCATGTGTATATATTATTTGGAACAACCATAGACACTCTATATGCAGTAATGTGGGAGTTAGCTATAAAGGGTTGAGGTTGATTCTAAAAATATATATACTTTGAGTTGTGATCTAGCTGAGACGTGTATACACTGGGTCGTGGATTGATTCAAGAGAATATATATCAATTTTTTTTTCTGTACATCTAACTTTGGACAACAAGTTGTAGGTTACTAACGAGGACAGCTGACTTAATGAACTTAAAACATCAAAATGTATTAAAAGTGTTGCAAATATATTTTGAACATACTTTGATATATATGTACATATTTGTTATAGGTTCGTGAATCGACCTGTGGCTAAGTCTTACTTCCCGACGAAGTAAAAATCTGTGAAAGTGAGTTATAGTCCCACTTTTAAAATCTAATATTTTTGAGATGAGAATACATGCAGGTTTTATAAATGATTTACAAAATAGACACAAGTACGTGAAACTACATTCTATGGTTGAATTATCGAAATCGAATATGCCCCTTTTTATTAAGTCTGGTAATCTAAGAATTAGGGAACAAACACCCTAATTGACGCGAATCCTAAAGATAGATCTATTGGGCCTAACAAACCTCATCCAAAGTACATGATGCTTTAGTACTTCGAAATTTATATCATATCCGAAGGGTGTCCCGGAATGATGGGGATATTCTTATATATGCATCTTGTTAATGTCGGTTACCAGGTGTTCACCATATGAATGATTTTTATCTCTATGTATGAGATGTATATTGAAATATGAAATCTTGTGGTTTATTGTTACGATTTGATATATATAGGTTAAACCTATAACTCACCAACATTTTTTTGTTGAAGTTTTAAGCATGTTTATTCTCAGGTGATTATTAAGAACTTCCGCTGTCGCATACTTAAATAAGGACAAGATTTGGAGTCCATGCTTGTATGATATTGTGTAAAAACTGCATTCAAGAAACTTATTTCGTTGTAACATATTTGTATTATAAACCATTATGTAATAGTCGTGTGTAAACAGGATATTTTAGATTATCATTATTTGATAATCTACGTAAAGCTTTTTAAACCTTTATTGATGAAATAAAGGTTATGGTTTGTTTTAAAATGAATGCAGTCTTTGAAAAACGTCTCATATAGAGGTCAAAACCTCGCAACGAAATCAATTAATATGGAACGTTTTTAATCAATAAGAATGGGACATTTCATCTTTCCCCTTAACCCTTAATTGATGATAACCCGAGCGGAGATCGATTTTTGAATATACATAAGACCCTTGTAGTTAATCAAAGAGGTCATCGATGCGAAGAAGAGGATATCGGTTCTTAACCGTCAATTTATTTAGTTCACGATAATCAATGCACATTCGTAG
Source organism: Rutidosis leptorrhynchoides (assembly GCF_046630445.1). Lineage (NCBI taxonomy): Eukaryota > Viridiplantae > Streptophyta > Magnoliopsida > Asterales > Asteraceae > Rutidosis > Rutidosis leptorrhynchoides. The sequence continues at coordinate 540,637,253 of NC_092333.1, forward strand.
GGATCCGTCTTTCTTCTTAACGAACAAAATCGGTGCACCCCATGGTGAATGGCTAGGTTGGATAAAACCATGGTCAAGTAGTTCTTGGATTTGACTTTGTAATTCTTGAATTTCGGATGGAGCAAGTCTATATGGTGCACGTGCTACGGGTGCGGCTCCCGGAATAAGATTGATTTGGAATTCTACCGGTCGATGAGGTGGAAGACCCGGAAATTCGTTGGGAAATACATCGGAAAAGTCACTAACAATTGGCACATCATCGATATGCTTTTCATCGGACTCGACTTTCTTAACGTGAGCAAGGATCGCAAAACAACCCTTAAGGAGTAGTTTTCTAACTTTAATGCACGAAACGAGGTTGAGTCCAGTGCAACTCTTATAGCCATAAACAATTAAGGGTTCACCATTATCGATAGGAATTCGGATTGCGTTAAGATCACAAAGGATGTGAGATTTCGTTTTGGCTAACCAATTCATACCAATTATTACATCGAAGCTTCCTAATTCCATGGGTATCAAGTCAATTTCAAACTCATTACCCAAAATGTTTAACGTGCACCCCCGGTAATATGTGTCGGCACTCAATAGTTTCCCGTTGGCCACTTCAATGGTATAAGTGGTATCTAATGGAAGTGGTGGAGTGCTAAAAGAATGAGTCAAAGTGTAACAACCCAAACCAACCCGCGATTAAACCGTGTAAAATTACAAACAAAAAAAAAATTTGCTGAACTGCCACCTGGCGCGGCGCGCCATATAGGCCGCGCGGCGCGCCAAACCTGACTGTCCGGAAAGTCTTTAAATGCGAAAATGTTTGACTAGTTCCCGACGTATTTAGACAAAACGCTTTTAACCGCATGTTCAATATATGAAAACTAGCGCGTTCCATTAATAAAATTTAGTTTACGAAGCGGGGCCCACATCGACCCAAATTACCCTTTAAGGATCAAAATACAATTTTCGACCATAAGACTTTTAATACAAAACAAAGCCGAGCATGGCGATTGGGGATACGCTACCCAATCCTAATAAATCCAAAAGCAAGCCTTCTACGCAAACTATGCAAGTCCTCTAATCCTCGCGCTTACCCGAGCCACCATCCGCATGCAATCTATAAAAAAGAGTCAACAACGAGAGGGTAAGCTAACGCTTAGTGAATGATAATATACTACATACATATATATGTATAAAATGGACACGCCACAAAATAACAAATACCGCATACCGAGGCATCCATATATAAGGCACTACACTAAGCATACCGTACGTTCTCTAAGCAACGAGCTAAAGATGCAACAACAATATAAGTTCACCAACGACGATGTGAACAACGCCAAATAGCTACACCCGGAGAGTTAGCTACAACACAACAATACATTAATATATAACAATATGAACGAACAAGGTTAACACCTTAACCCAATACCGAGAACCAAATACCACAATGAAGATTGGCCGAACTACACGAGCCTTAGTAATCCGAAACCACACGAGATTACTATCTTCACAACATCGAGGTTGGCCGAACTACACGAGCCTTAGTAATCCGAAACCAAACGAGATTACTACCTCAATAAGATGACCGAAATACACGAGTCACCATGAATCCGAACTACACGAGATTCATTTTGATAAGATGACCGAACTACACGCGTCATCGTGAATCCGAACTACACGCGATTCACTTCTCCAACTCAAAACCCTTCGCCATTGGGGTTATATCATCCACATCACAACCACGTGTGATAGTGTACACACAAAATGTGTACCTCGCCAAAGGTGGTCAACCAAAACGCACAACCGTGCCAATTGGATCTAAACGCAAGTCTATCAAATCCATCTATATGTGAAGTGAGCTCTATAGCCGAGAATCACTTCACCCGACCCGCACCCATCCTACACATACATATGCACATAGGATATTATCACTCACCTTGAAGTCTTGAAGAATGCTTCCAAGTAATCCGCAACTCGCCAATGGAAAGTACCTATTCCATTATCACAATTACAACAATACACTTAGAGTGGATTTACAAATCAACCCAATTCGTCACTTAGTGCAATTTCGACCCAAATGCACTTCCAAGCACAAACCGTGCCCAAAACTAACCAATAATCACTAACACAAGTGAGAATGGTCCTAGTACGCCAATTAAACCCGAACTCAAGTGTTAAACACGTGTCATACCCATTTTGACACTTAAACCCTAATTTTGACCCATAAGGTCAAAATCTCACCATTTACAAGTTTTGACACCAAAACACATTTAACCTGGTTTTATACTTCAACTTAATCCATTTCAAGTTTATAAACCTCATTAAATCGCCAAATGGGTCATAATCACCACCAAACCCTAATTTGACCCAAAGTCACAATTAGTCAACCAAATAACCTTAAATGGGTTTCAATACTTCCATAATCACTAACTTAAGTGATTAAACTCAATTTCAAGTCCTAAACATGGCCAATTAGTTCACCAACCCAAAATCCACCAACAATTAACAATAAACCCAATTACTAGCATCACTAAACCCATTTCATCATCTAAAAGGGTTTTTCATCAAACTAATTCAAACCCTAACTTGAATATCAAATCAAATAGATGAAATTCAGAGTTTGAGCTTACCAATACCACCACAACATAGCTAGGAACGAAAGGAACAACTTTAGAACTCGAGCTTTTGATCAATTCGGCCTCCTTCTTCACCAAAACCCTAAATCTCTCTCTAGAATCTCTCTCTCTCTCTAAAATAGTTTGGGAGTGATGAATGGATGTGAAAATAATCCAAAACTGATCCAAACCAGCTAATATGGCTCACAAATCCAGCCCCAAGTGAAATTACCCAAATACCCTTCATTTAAACCAATTAAAACAAAGGATTCTGTCAGCGCCAAATGGCGCGGCGCGCCCATCCTACTGAAACAGTTTATTTTGCATTTTAATTTATATACAATAAAACCCACACCCTTGAACACCATAATACACAAGTAAGTAAGATAATTATTCGGGTCTTACAACTCTCCCCCACTTAAACTCGATCACGTCCTCGTGATCCTCTTCACTTAACCAAACGGACCACACTCCACGGTCCTCAAACATACGTCCCAATCCGACTTTCCTAGGCAACTCTTCCCAATGAATCACCTCTATCAACCAAAATCGTCACACGCGATTTAACAAATCACAATCCGAGCACTAAAACCATGCTCAATCCCTCACATCGGGAAACTCAACCAATCTCGAACCGAGATATCAACCCTATAGTGTACCCTTTCCAAGTACAATGCTAAAAACAACCAAATATCGACCTAAGGTCAACAACCCGAAATGATGAAGACCGAACCAAACGAACCCTTACGGATTACACCAATCACTAAACATCCCTTGTAGTGCGCCATACGACCAATACACAACTACCGTAACATCATAATCCAACGGCTAGAACCGATAGCGCCCAAAACGACTATGGAAACGCAAAACCCAAGGTGTACGAAATCAACCATCGTCACACCCGTAACAAACATGTGAGCGAAACACGGCTATCGCCTCACTAATCCCACAACATGGTCCTCACGACCCCACCATCGACGTATAAAATGACCGATAGTTCCCGCAACATGGTCCTTACGACCCTACCATTGGTGTATCAAACAACCAATAGATCACACGACACGAAGGCTGGCCGAAAACACACGCGCCCTAGTGAATCCGAACTACACGCGACTCACTACCTTCACCACAACAACAATCGGGAATGGCCGAACTACACGCGCCATAGTGAATCCGAACTACACGAGAGTCACTATCCCGGAGGAATGACCGAACTACACGAGTCATTTGTGAATCCGAACTACACGAGACTCACTCCTCAATACAATGACCGAAACCACACGAGTCATTTGTGAATACGAACTACACGAGATTCACTTCCACAACATCGAGGTTGGCCGAACTACACGAGCCTTAGTAATCCGAAACCACACGAGATTACTACCTCAATAAGATGACCGAACTACACGAGTCACCATGAATCCGAACTACACGAGATTCATTTAGTTAAGATGACCGAAACCACACGCGTCATCGTGAATCCGAAACCACACGCGATTCACAATCTCAACATAGGAATGGTACTCGCATTTCCCACCGGTACTCGCATTTCCCGATAGTGTTACACCATACCGACATAACACTACTCCCTTGATGAAGTCAGCGGACCCCGAAGGTCATGCTCCACCAATCACAACACCGGATGAAGTCAGCGGACCCGAAGATCATGCTTCACCGATATAACACCACGCTCATGATGAAGTCAGCGGACCCCGAAAGTCATGCTCCACCAATCACGTATTCCCATGATGAAGTCAGCGGACCCTAAAGATCATGCTTCATCAAACAACCATACCATAATCGAGCAAGAACCACATATACCAAACATAGGTACCAAACAATAATTCTCCACAAGAGAACCCGACACACACCTCCCTTAACCGGAGGATTTCACCTTGCTCGCCAAACACGTCCATTATCTCTCAACGAGATTTACCACGTTACCACCTCGGTGATGATTCAAATCCAAACCATAAGTACAATTTATCCGAAATTGTACTCTACCACAAATCGACCCAACCAGGTCTCGACAACATTTTTCGGATCTATCAATAGCATCATCCGAAATCTTACACTAAAACTTCCTCGTGCGGGAGTGTAACTCCCCCACTTAGAGCCACGTTCCATATCCACAACTCGTACAACCTCACAATGCTACCACAGGTAGACTTTACCAACAATTGGGCTCACACGACCCATTACCACATCTTGCTCCAACCTTGAGCACACGAAGGATTTTAACCAACCCTTAAACACTTTGTACGAAAAGTGTACCGCAACACAATCGGAGTCGAACACCACGCTAGTAGGTATAAAAGAGGCACCTAATGTCGCGTCATAAAGACTCCATTACCAACACACATCTAGATTTAAAACACTCGATCTCAAGGGTTCCAACCAACCGACGAACCTCATGATTCGTCACTTCAACATAAAAGCGAACACGCGCTTAACAACCAAACACCGAAACCATTTCCGTGGCTTGGTAGAAACGTTTCCCAAATACTAAGGAATGCTTGATTACGCCAAGTCTTACGCCCTTCGCCCGTCAATCAAACATCAACATAGGGTACTTCCATTAGGAACGTCACCCATAGCATAACATGCACAATAAAGGCACGCAACTCAAACTCAAACGGAATTTAATAAATAATCAAAAGACATATTTATCAAAATTAAACGTACCTTAACGTCTCCTGGCCGCACCCGTCCCCGCTAACTTGGGACATTCCGACTTACGATGTCCTTCTTTTTGGCAATTGAAGCACACCATACCATCACCCTTTGGTACCGAACATTCCCAAGACTTGTGACCCCTCACGCCACAATTGTAACATCTAGCCGCACTAGAATCCGACATACCCGCTCGCGTACCACCCGTGCTCACACTCGGACCCTTATCCCTCTTACTCGGAGCACCATAAGAAACGACCCTTTGCTCACTTGAAGGTTCACCCTTTTTCGATCGTGAATACGACTCGAAACCTCTAGCCAAGTCGAATAATTCCGAAAACGATTTCACTTGACCCCGGCTAATTTTACTTTTCAAGTCATCATTCAAGGTCCGATAGAAATCTCCCATCAACAAACGATCATTCCCCAAATACTCCGGACAAAAACGAGCCTTCGCCATGAAGGTCGTCTTGAGAGTACTCAAATCCATAGATCCTTGTCGCAAATTTCGCAACTCATTACGCAATTCCCACAAATCGGCCGAAGTCCGGAACTCCTCGAAGAATTCCTCCTTAAGGTCGTCCCACGATAAAGCCATAAACGTCTCGCCACCGACAAGATCAATCTTACCATCCAACCAATCCCTTGCCCTACCCCGCAACAAACTCGTAGCGAGTCTCGTCTTTCTCTCGGGAGGGCAATCAATAGTACGAAAACACCCTTCGACGTCCGAAATCCAAGTTGTGCTTACCAAAGGATCCGGCTTTCCGTCATACATCGGGGGTTTAGTCCTCATGAAGCTCTTAAGATAACGCTCCATTTCACCACTACTTTGAAGTTCGGAATACCTCCTTTCCATTCTTTCTTCTAACGCACCCATTTGCTCCGCAACGGCGGCCGCAACCCTAGCGTTAAACTCCACGTCATTCGCCTCGGTCTCGTTTCGCGTCGTCATTCTAAAGAATGCAAAACGATTAGTCCACGAACGTGTAAAACCGTACGCACGACACAGCCCCATCTTGCTAAACACTCATCGTACATCACTTGTTAGACACGATTTGCACCCGTAATAAGGTTTGCAAGTTCTTATTACGCACACATGCCGCATCGATTCGTTAGTACAACGACCGTCTCGCTCGATGATATACACAAACACAACCAAAATTCTACGCGGTACAAACACACGCGAGAATTATTATCACAACACAACAACATATTAATAATATCCGCATTACTAATATAAACATTAGTCAACCTATAGCCAAGGCACTAACCAAACCCATTCCGACCCGTAATCCTACAAGTCCCGCAACAATTTAAGCACACACAAGTCTAAGTCTAGGCACCTATCTCAAGTCACCTAAATCCCTTAGACCATGCTCTGATACCACTTGTAACAACCCAAACCAACCCGCGATTAAACCGTGTAAAATTACAAACAAACAAAAAATTTGCTGAACTGCCACCTGGCGCGGCGCGCCATATAGGCCGCGCGGCGCGCCAAACCTGACTGTCCGGAAAGTCTTTAAATGCGAAAATGTTTGACTAGTTCCCGACGTATTTAGACAAAACGCTTTTAACCGCATGTTCAATATATGAAAACTAGCGCGTTCCATTAATAAAATTTAGTTTATGAAGCGGGGCCCACATCGACCCAAATTACCCTTTAAGTATCAAAATACAATTTTCGACCATAAGACTTTTAATACAAAACAAAGCCGAGCATGGCGATTGGGGATACGCTACCCAATCCTAATAAATCCAAAAGCAAGCTTTCTACGCAAACTATGCAAGTCCTCTAATCCTCGCGCTTACCCGAGCCACCATCCGCATGCAATCTATAAAAAAGAGTCAACAACGAGAGGGTAAGCTAACGCTTAGTAAATGATAATATACTACATACATATATATGTATAAAATGGACACGCCACAAAATAACAAATACCGCATACCTAGGCATCCATATATAAGGCACTACACTAAGCATACCGTACGATCTCTAAGCAACGAGCTAAAGATGCAACAACAATATAAGTTCACCAACGACGATGTGAACAACGCCAAATAGCTACACCCGGAGGGTTAGCTACAACACAACAATACATTAATATATAACAATATGAACGAACAAGGTTAACACCTTAACCCAATACCGAGAACCAAATACCACAATGAAGATTGGCCGAACTACACGAGCCTTAGTAATCCGAAACCACACGAGATTACTATCTTCACAACATCGAGGTTGGCCGAACTACACGAGCCTTAGTAATCCGAAACCACACGAGATTACTACCTCAATAAGATGACCGAACTACACGAGTCACCATGAATCCGAACTACACGAGATTCATTTTGATAAGATGACCGAACTACACGCGTCATCGTGAATCCGAACTACACGCGATTCACTTCTCCAACTCAAAACCCTTCGCCATTGGGGTTATATCATCCACATCACAACCACGTGTGATAGTGTACACACAAAACGTGTACCTCGCCAAAGGTGGTCAACCAAAACGCACAACCGTGCCAATTGGATCTAAACGCAAGTCTATCAAATCCATCTATATGTGAAGTGAGCTCTATAGCCGAGAATCACTTCACCCGACCCGCACCCATCCTACACATACATATGCACATAGGATATTATCACTCACCTTGAAGTCTTGAAGAATGCTTCCAAGTAATCCGCAACTCGCCAATGAAAAGTACCTATTCCATTATCACAATTACAACAATACACTTAGAGTGGATTTACAAATCAACCCAATTCGTCACTTAGTGCAATTTCGACCCAAATGCACTTCCAAGCACAAACCGTGCCCAAAACTAACCAATAATCACTAACACAAGTGAGAATGGTCCTAGTACGCCAATTAAACCCGAACTCAAGTGTTAAACACGTGTCATACCCATTTTGACACTTAAACCCTAATTTTGACCCATAAGGTCAAAATCTCACCATTTACAAGTTTTGACACCAAAATACATTTAACTTGGTTTTATACTTCAACTTAATCCATTTCAAGTTTATAAACCTCATTAAATCGCCAAATGGGTCATAATCACCACCAAACCCTAATTTGACCCAAAGTCACAATTAGTCAACCAAATAACCTTAAATGGGTTTCAATACTTCCATAATCACTAACTTAAGTGATTAAACTCAATTTCAAGTCCTAAACATGGCCAATTATTTCACCAACCCAAAATCCACCAACAATTAACAATAAACCCAATTACTAGCATCACTAAACCCATTTCATCATCTAAAAGGGTTTTTCATCAAACTAATTCAAACCCTAACTTGAATATCAAATCAAATAGATGAAATTCGGAGTTTGAGCTTACCAATACCACCACAACGTAGCTAGGAACGAAAGGAACAACTTTAGAACTCGAGCTTTTGATCAATTCGGCCTCCTTCTTCACCAAAACCCTAAATCTCTCTCTAGAATCTCTCTCTCTCTCTAAAATAGTTTGGGAGTGATGAATGGATGTGAAAATAATCCAAAACTGATCCAAACCAGCTAATATGGCTCACAAATCTGGCCCCAAGTGAAATTACCCAAATACCCTTCATTTAAACCAATTAAAACAAAGGATTCTGTCAGCGCCAAATGGCGCGGCGCGCCCCAAACCCGCGCGGCGCGCGATCCTACTGAAACAGTTTATTTTGCATTTTAATTTATATACAATAAAACCCACACCCTTGAACACCATAATACACAAGTAAGTAAGATAATTATTCGGGTCTTACACAAAGTCTTGGATACAAAACTCTTATCGGCACCCGAATCGAACAAACAAGTAACATAAGTGTTGTTGAGAAGAAACGTACCCGTGACTAATTCATTGTCATCTCGGGCTTCTTCGGTGTTGATGTTGAAAGCTCGGTCGCGCGTATTGGGGTTATCTTTCTTCTTCGGGCATGCATTTCTATAATGGCCCGTTTAGCCACATTCGTAACAAGTGCCCGTCTTTGGTGCATTGGGCCCCTTTTGAGCTACGGGGGCGGCGCTTCTACAATCGTTGGCCACATGACCACTCCTTTGACACCGATGGCAAAATGATTTGTCACATTCAGCATAGTGATGTTTGTGACATTTGTTACAAAAAGGTTTATTTCCACCATAACTTTTCTTGCCGTCGGAGGTGAAAGGCTTCTTGGCGGGGTTGTTATTGTTGTTGTTGCTTGATTGGGGGGCTTCCCATTTTCTTTTGTTGTTACCCGACTTATCCTCGGCTTTAGGTGCAGGCACTACAATTTCGTCCACCGTTTCTATCAATTTGCGGGCCATGTTCAAAGCTTCTTGATGATTAGTGGGTTTGGATGACATTACCCCGTGTTTGATGCTCTTTGGAAGACCATCCATGTAAAGTTCAACCTTTAAAGATTCGGGGTTCACAAGGTTTGGGCACATCAAGGCTAGTTCGGAAAATCATTGATTATAAGCCTTGAGATCGTTTCCGACCGCCTTTAAAGTTCTTAGCTCTTGTTCGAGCTTTCAGGTTTCTTCACGAGGGAAATATTCGACGATCAACTTTTCCCTTAAGTCGGCCCAAGAGAGGGCGTGAGCTTCATCAGTACCCACCGACTGCACATAGGTGTTCCACCATGTTAGAGCGACACCGGTGAAAGTGTGAGTGGAGTATTTGACCTTATCTTGGTCCCGGCAACCGCTTATGCTAAAAACGGCTTTCGTTTGTTCGAACCATCGAGTGAGCACAACCGGTCCCCCGGTTCCATCAAAAGTGTGAGGTTTGGACCCCATGAAGGATTTGTAGGAGCACCCTTCGCTTGAGTTACCGGCTCCTTGATTGTTGTTGTGGTTGTTGTTATTGTTGTTGTTGGAAGAGTGACCGGCCATGGCCGCCTCTACGGCGGTGGCTACCATCCGTTGAAGAGCTTGTGCGGGGATTTCGTTGTGTGGCACACGGCGAGGAGGCATTGTTCCTTCAAAACACAAGAATATCGTTGATTAGTATTCTTAATAATACTAACCGTGATATGGAATAAGGATAGAGAGAAAATTTTCCTTGACTCGCCTTAAATTCTTTATGTCATAATGTCGGAATGTTCATATGAGTCACCGTAATATAATCCCGGCAATTATATTACCCTAATTCATATGTGCATTCGACATTATTTCATAAAGTCAAGGTGGCATGACAGTCAAATTAAACAACGTGCGATTAAGATGAAATAAGAGTTAGATATGATAAGAGAGTTCGAGTATAATGCACAAGTAGTCAAGTAATTCCTACTTCAAGTCTATATGCCGGTTGTAGTCTAGACTCACTAATGTACCCTATGACTCGGGGTTGACACCAATGAACTCTAAATCCCTACAATCAACGCTCTGATACCATCTGTAGCGACCCGACAAAATCGTCATTGACGGCGCCGTCTACTTAGGTCCCGTTACATGGTCATAAGTCTTTAAAATGACGTTTGACCAAAATATGTCGCATTCATTTCAAATGTAAAAGGATGTTTCAAGTTTACAAAAGTAGTTCAACGACTAATTACATTACAATATTTAACGTACAAAAGAAACATATGCGACACAATTTAAAGTAGCCAAAAGACGCTCCAACTATGCATATATACTCGACATCCAAGCAAGTATCAAAAAGAGTGCGGAAGCATGTAACACGTAGCATTCAAAGACCTGAGAAAACATATAGAAAACTGTCAACGAAAACGTTGGTGAAATCATAGGTGTTTTAGTAAACGTTGTATTTGAACCACAAGATTTAATATAAGTTGATTATCTAAATCGTTTGCATTCCAAAGTTGTTGTTTGTATCGCGAGCACCCAATTATCAAACTTAACTGTTTTGTACCCTATTACGTAGTGTTAGAACATACACTATACCCGAAAATATATTTCATCCGCTAACGGTAGCGAACCGTCCGAATGAGGCTCGTCAAGCCCATGTGATCACATAATATAAGTTCTCGTTTACACCCTGCAAGTGTAACTAATGATAATTGAATTGAGGCTTTTTGTTCAAACTCGCACGTGGAATGTTTGTTTTCGTACTTGTGTTCAAAGTATAATAGTATGATTCGTATATGTTTCTCATCCCATAGTTTAAAGCGTAAAAGTTGTTGAAAAGGTGGGACTATGATCTCACCTTGATTGCACGAGTAAATTATATACTTCACAAGTAAACGTGTGCAAGGACGAATGCTAGTCTTGACCTAGACAAGTAGGTTGTATCAATAACGGTAAACACGATTGGCCAAAGATGTTCAATTAGTCCTATGGCTCGTTACGACTCGATTATGTAGCATGTGAGTCAGATTGTCAAGTTTCATGCAAGATACAATTATTAAAGCATGTTAGAACGATCGCATAAATGTTTGGTTAAGTTTTACTAAAAGTCAAACTTGGTCAAAGTCAAAGTCAAAGTCAACGGGGTCGGGTCGGGTATCCAAAAAACTTTCCATGATGAGAAAGTATATATAAGCATGTCGGCCAAGTTTCATGTTAATCGGAGTTACGAGTAAGCAGGGGTGAAAACGTGAAAATCAAAAGAATTTGGGACAGTCCAAAATGGCGCGCCGCTCCATTTAACTATTCAGCAAGTCTGGCAGTTTTCACACTCAAGCACGAATCTAACTTCAAACAATCATAACTTGTGAACTGTAAACATTTAAAACACGTATCTTATATCGTTGGAAAGGTAATTTAACAAGGAATACATCTAGCCACATTTCATGAATCAAATCCATCATTAACAATAATGAAAACCTCATCAAATGATCATTAAACGTTCAAAATCAAAGTTTCAAGTTCACAAAACGCATTTCTTGACTCGGGAATCCAATTTACACATATGATATGCCGTTTTGAAGGTAATGAAACATACAATACAACTAATCACTAACTAATAACATTTCCAAGCATTTAATGCATCAAAAGTTCGTTTTACTTCAATCAAACCCTAACTCAAGAACCACAAAATCAATAATCATATTAGTGAAGTTTTCTTAATCAACCTACACATCAAATTGAAATTAATGATGCTAGGAACACATTTAATACTTGCACTTTATCATAACAACAACATTAAATCATCCAAAACTCAAAATCAAACACACACTTTTCAAGTTCATGCTAGTTACATTTAAACAACAAGATCAAGCATATAAATCATATATTCATGTTAGACTTGAGCCATAGACACTAATTAACAACTTTATGAGTTAAAAACATCAAGAACACAAAATCTAGTGATTTTAGAAAGTTACCCAAATGTAATGAAATCGGTATGGAATCGAAGAGGAAGTTACAAGGATTCCGAATATGTAATTTGTTTGGATTATTGCTTGCTCGATTTGATTTAGATGATGAATCTTTGGATTTGTGTTTGAGAGAATTTAGTGAAAGTATTTAGAAAAAGGAAAAAGAAAAAGAGAATAATGAATGGATGTGGAAGAGTGTTGACTCTTTGACCTAGTCACCTTTTTGGCACTTTGGCAAGTTTAGTCCCTCAAGTTTAAAAGTGGGAACGAGATATTTTAAAACGCGTATTAATGGAAGATGTTATAATCATATAACGGACTTTAAATAGTTAAACGGAAAGTAAACCAAAAAAGGCGGGATGTTACAATTTTGAACAAAAAACGTCGAAAAATAACGTTCATGCATGATAACCAAACTAATGAAAAAAAATGAATAATTGCTAATGTTTTTCACCGTTTAAGGTTTCGAAATTAGAGTTTAGATTTTGTTTTTTAACACGGACAGTTTAGAGTTTAGGATTTTGGGTTTTAGGTTTAGGGACTAACTCACCGCAAAATACTAAGTTATCTGGTCTCGATACATGTTGCAAAATAGATCTCTAAGCCCGTCGTTTGATAACTCGATGATATAGCCATTATCATCAAAGATATCGAAAACCCTTTCTTTTAATTCACCATCATGCCCGATCTTCAAACCTTGAAGCTTTGATACCACTTGTTAGGCTTATTGGACCCAACAAAACGAGTGACTTAAACCAACCATTCACCCACAAATGATAAACGATATTGCTAATCCATATGAAAGATAAATAAATGCATAAAAACATGGAATTTAACGTGATTATATCCCAACTTCTGTAACACCGGACATTTTTTTAAATCACAGCGGAAGACAATTATTAACCAAACACAATACTTAAGTATAAATTATATGAACCACTTAATTAAGTTTTATGTTCACAAACGGTGTTACTTTATTACAAATACAATTACAACAATCAACATCAGAGTTACAAGCCAAACCAGCCCGATCCCAACAACATTACCTAAATCTGCTGGGGGAGGAATGTGGGGTTTGCGCACCGCTAAGTGAATGACATCTATCTACAGACTAAGTTTAAGAAAACCATCATACAGCAAGCAACAATCATGCTTACAACCAACAAGTATACAAATAAAGACAATACAGAGATCGACGGCTTGTACGGGCACACGACCTAGCTGATCGGGCTAGAATCTACTGATAGTCCCTCCTACCCAGTCCGCTGCACAACTTTTCAAATGCAACCATGCGTTCTTCTATGCTATACTGCACTGACTGTAGGACTTGGACCCAATTTTTCTAAGTCGATTGACCTCACACGGACCTTAACCTTTCTGACTCGGTTGGTCCCCAACCTTTCTGACCAAACATCCAACCCATAACTAACTGATCTGTACGGTTCACTACACAAGTGACCAGTGACTCGTGCGAGTCAAATCTCAATCGTACGGGTTTTAATCAAAACAACAATCCCATTAACCGCTCACTCGCACGGTTCACCACACGGTCGATCACCTCAACCGTACGAGTGAATGCTCACTCGTGCGAGTGATGAAGAACAGCAGCAGCAGCAGCTATTTTGACGGGTTCAACCTAAAAATGACTGTTTGTAATGGTTCTGGTAAATTGCTTGAACACGAAGCATATACAACACATATGGAACAATTATAAAGCAACAAACAACATAAACAACATCAAAATCACTAGACTGAAGATCATAAATGCAAAAAACCCATTTACATCTAAAAACCCCAAATACACCAAGAATCAAAGCATGAATCCAAGTAAAACTTACCTTGTGATGATCACAAACACACAAGGAACAGATTACAAGCTCAATTCCAACAATCAAACAAGCTTTGATCTTAGGGTTATAGATGAACATTAGTTAGGTACGGGAGCTAGTTTACAGAGAGTTATAGATAATGAACTCATTAATTAGATACATACACTTAATGGGGTTTAAAACCCATACCCACAACACACGGGTATTTATCAGTTATATGATATCTTTCGTACTGAATTTGGCAACCCTAACGGAGTCCAAATTCCACAAACGAACCTGTTCTGTGACCCTTGTCACAAACTGGTCTTAACCACATACACAATCTCTCTAAGCATCACAATCTCTTTCTCATCTTTCGATTTGCTAAAGTACTCACGACCCAATACAATAATACTAATTACACTAAAATTCATGCGTATAACATGTTTTTTGAGGACGATCGGATCTCCAGACACTGCGTGTAAATGCGAGAGAAAGATTTTCATTTCTTGAACACGAATGTGTCGTGAGGACTCCAATCTTTTGGGGCTAAAAAGTTCGTTTAGGCATATTTTTCTACAATGGATCCAATGGGTCCCATATGAGACCCACAAAATATTATGATTGTTAAAATTAGTATGTTTCCCGACTACTAGTTAACGGCCGAGAAGCAAAAGTACGGTCATGAGTTCTCAAGAATTGTCGAGCCATGTCCGGGCATGATACCACAACGACCGGTTTTGAACCAAACTTGAGATGCATGAGTTTGCCATAGGTTTAGGGCAAATTGTGAAAACATCGGTGAGGGAGAGGGCCAATGAGGTTAAGATTGGCAATGACAGGCCTATCTTAATTTCTCTTAATCCTATTTTTCTACTCCAGTCACAAAAGTACAAAAAAATTTAATATTCATTTAATTAAATTCTCTCTATCTTACACGTTCAACTTAAACTAACTCATTTAAATTAATTTTTAAATACAAGAAGTAAATGCTTTGGAAAAAAAAACGAAAAGTAAGTAAAAACAACACTTTATTATATAAAATAAAAGCATTACATCCATAATAGAAAACGTTACATTAATAATAAAAAACGTTGTTGTTGTTATCGTTATCGTTATCGTTATCGTCATCGTCATCGTCATCGTCCTCGTCCTCGTCCTCGTCCTCCTTTGGTTTATCTTTTTAAGTTATGGTTTGTGAATAATTCTGAACCCAACCACTTCGTGGGCCGGTTAATGGAACCCACCTTTTGGGCTGGTTCATAAAACCTGCCATTTTGGGTGTTCAAACCCCTCTTTTGGGCTGGCTGTTAAGACCCACCATTTTCAAGCTATTCTTATTACATTCGACTATTTTCTCCTTCAACAAACCTTATAATATCTCAAATTAAGTTGGAATATTACTACCCGTTACCAATTTGTTTGATAATAATAAAAAAATAATAACATTATTAAGTTTATGCTAGCCATTTATACATTTCAACCTACGATACATTATTTGTGTTTATAAATATACAAGCAATGTTTTAAATGCCATATTGTCATGTATCATGTTCAAAATCTCTTTTATTCGATAAGTTCATCCTAGTAACTGAGGTTTTTATACAAATTTGTCTCTGAATGAACAGTTTGAGATCTAGTTCGACGATGTTTTCGATCTTGTTGACTGTTATGGTGTTCGTTGGCGGATATTTTTCGTCCATCTTTAAGCACCTTTTTTGGACTCGCAATAGGTGATTTGGTGCTAACATTTGGGGCCGAGTAGAAAAAAGTACCAACAGGCATGTCGTTAAATACTGTTAACGGCTCGAGTGTTTCAACGATCATGCTCATGGTTGGTCTTGCCTTTGGCCTACGGCTAAGGCATTGGTAAGCTAGTTCTGCAGCCTTTTGTGCCCCGATCTCTGAGTACTGGCATTCGAGTCTCGGGTCAAGTATCCTACAAAGCTTCCTAGATCCCCTGAGTTGAGGTCGAGCCCACTCAGCTATGTTTTGTTCCCGATTTGGTCTATTTTTGTCCATAGATTTTCGACCAGTTAGAAGCTCAACTAGTACAACTCCAAAACTATAAACGTCACTAGCAGGTGTCAAATGACCTAAAGGAAAAAAAAATAGTTTAAAATTAGTCAAATGTAATTTTCGTGTTATAGCATTTTTTATAACGATTGTACACAAGTATTTAAAGTGAGCATTTTATTTAATTATTATTTACTAACATAAATAAAATAATTACCTGTCATGAGGTATTCGGGAGCTGCGTAGCCGTGTGTGCCCATAACTCGCGTCGAAACGTGCGAGTCATCTCCCTCAGGGCCATCTCTTGCGAGACCAAAGTCTGAGAGCTTAGCAGTGTAGTCCTAAGAAAACAAAATCGAGTTAGATCAGTACCAAATATATAAAGAATAAAAAAACAGTAACTTAACAAAAGTTTTTTGACATTGCATGATGCTAAGTTACAACATGTTATAAACTCGAAATATTTAAGATTAAAGGGCTTACAGAGTCTAACAAAATGTTGGATGCTTTGAAATCACGGTATATAACAGGGTTTTTCGTTTCGTGAAGGAAAGCAAGCCCTTTTGCAGCTCCAAGGGCGATTTTCATTCGTGTCGACCATGGAAGAGACACCGAGAATCCTGTTAATTAAACCAGGCAAAAAAATATTTAATAACATTGCGTTACAATAGGGCGACGTAAAAAAGATTAGAAAAATATTCTGGTAAACAACTGGGTTGTTTATTTGCGACAATAGCCGCCACAAAAAGTGGTCGGAAAAGATAATTTGTTTTTCTTTCTCTTTTCTTTTCGTTGTTAATTTTTTATTTTAGAGTTGAATTAAAAAAATAGAATATAAAATTAATGATTTTCTGTCAAATAGTAATAGCAGCACTCTCATCGCTTGCATGACTTTTTCCTATACGCGTTACAATCAGACAATTGTATTTTAAAAGTAAAAGTTAGTCATCTCATTTGGTATAATACATTACATATCATATTTATATTTTAACTATGTTTTTTAAAACATAGTATTTAGAATTATATTATAGTTAACATTTCGAAAAAGATATTATATATTGAATACTTCCGTCGTCCGAGTATAAGTGTTCATTATTGATATTTCAAAGTCTTATTTGTCAACTTTGATCGTAAGATATTTTTATTTATGTTATATAATATATAATGAAAATGAAATTATATGAACAAATTGAGTTTAAAATCCGTTTTCATCCGTATAATTTTTATCAAGTACTCCTTCCGCATCAAATCTATTGTCTTATTTGACTTTGGAGGTCTTTTTCTTTCAACTTTGATATAAATAAATATTTTTATATGTATTATATATTATTCGATGAAATTTATATCAATGGAATAATTCTTGAGTATATTTTTGACGTTATAACGTTTATCGAGTATTATATAACATATAAAAAATAATTTAAGGTCAAATTTGAAATGAAAAGACTTTAAAAGTCAAAACATGAGAATATATCTGAAACGGATGGAGTATCATACAATATAAATAAAAATATTTACGATCATATATTTTGATAGTCAATAGTTGACATTTATAATGAGGCGGAATTGACAACCCTAGATATTTGAATAATATGTATATATACACTAAAATACGTGGAAGTTAAGCTTCTAAAAGAAATGTCTACTTACTTCGGAAGAGTTGATTCTCTAAACTTCCACGTGGCATATACTCGTAAACAAGAAGTCTATGTTCATCTTCACAACAATATCCAATCAACTTCACCAAATGCGGGTGTCTTAGTTGTCCAAGAAATATCACTTCTGTCTGTTAATTAAGATTAAGTTTATATAGATGAACAAAACAAGATAAGGTATTCAAATTTCTAAGTATTCATATTCATACCAGCCATTCTCTATGTCCTTGTCCACCTTCAAGGTCCAAAAGCTTAACAGCAACAGGTTGTGCCATTAAACCGGGCCTAAGTTTATCATCTATGAACCCTTTGTGAACTGGTCCAAACCCACCTTCACCCAAAAAATTGCTAGAAGAAAAAGTTTGTGTGATCACTTTAAGTTCTGCTAAGGTGAAAACGTAGAGGTTTGATCCAGCAAGCGAATTCGATATGTCCTCTGATAACACCGAGCTACTTAAATCGTTATATGATATCCTCTTAACCGAATTCTTCAACGCAACGGGCTTATCCTTGTTTTCGGGCACGAGTTCCTTGAGCGAAATCGGCTCTTGACTCTTGAAACAGTTTAACCAAAAGGAAGATTTCTTGATTGTCATTAGTATTTGCTAAAGTTTAAAAAAGAATTTACAAGGGAAAAAAATGAAAGAATGAATAAATATTGGTTTTTGGTATTTTGTGTTGACTTTGTAGAGGGAAAATTTGATGAAATGAAGAAATGGTTTGAGGGGTGTTTTATAAACCAAGTGAAATGGGCCACAGCTATCAAGAATAGTCAACAAAGTAGTTATACGTAGTATTTTTTTTTAAGTTTTTAGTATTTCAAATGTTATTTTTATTATTATAATTTGTTTTTTATATTCACTAAGCTTAGCAACCTGCTACAATAGTTTTTGTACCTAATACCACTTTTAGTTTAACTGATTTGAAAAACGTGAGGGGTGAAACTTTGACTTGTATTTATTAAACACGTTAATTAAGGTGGAATTTAAATATAGATTCTAACTAGTAGTGGAGCCCTCGCTTCGCGCCGGGAGCTCCATTTTGAATGCGAGTTAAAAAAAAAGTCTTGATCTATTTTGTAAAAAAAAAAAATTTCGACATTTAACATTTAATGGTTGTTCCTTTAGTGAAAGTTGCTTCTTTTAGCGTTCGTTTTTTTTTAAAAGTTAGTTGATCTATTTTGTAAAAAAGAATGTTTTTCGACATCTTTTGGTAGCATTGAAGGGTTGTTCCTTTTATGAAAGTTGCATCCTTTATCGTTGAGGAAGAAAAGGGAAAAAAAAAAAAAGGTTAGTTGATTTTTTTGGTAAAAAAGAATTTTTTTTCGACATCTTTTGGTAACATTAAAGGGTTGGTTCTTTTATGAGAGTTGCTTCTTTTATCGTTGGAGACAAAAAAAAAAGTGAAATGACGAAAATACCCCTGATTACTATTGATAAATAGTGCTACAGGGTTTTGTCTATTAGATATATAGATTATGTTTACTCTTCCATTAATAAGAAAATTGAATATGTATTTGTTGATTTTTGTATTAATAAGTGGTATTTTAGGTAAAAAGGATATATATATATATATATATATATATATAATCAAGAGTGAAACACTTTTTTGGAAGAAGGAAAAGAAAAATTTATTTTTTATTTTTTCATTTTTTTCAAAAAAAAAAAAATTCAACATTAAGAGCACACGAAAATATAATCATTTAAAGACACCTTGTGATAAATGTTATTATTTTGACGGGAAAACGCTCGAAGAAAAAACTGATAACATGCAACATGAATAATGTTATTCCTAAATGTTCCATCATATGTGAAGTTTTTTTCAAGATCTAGCCCGATTTAGAGTTTAGAGTTTAGGGCTTAGAGTTTAGGGTTTTAGGTTTAGTCCGTAAACCCAAAACCCTAAACCCTAAGTGTGATGATCCGTCCAAATCCATTTGGACGAATACATCATTCATTGATTTCACAGTGAGGTTCTGACCTCTACATGATACGTTTTGTAAACATTGCATTCTTTTGAAAAGGCACACCATAAATGAATATCTAATTCCAAGGTTTTTGACATCTGATGATTTATACATATAGACAATCACCGTAAATAATAGTTTACAATACTGCATCCATTGACAATTCAGTCAAAATAAGATACATGGTGATTTTGTGAATGCAAAGTTTTCTTGAATAAAGCATGTATGACTCTATGCACATGGCTTGTATAACGTATAAGCAAATAGCGGAAGACTTCTAGGGACCTGAGAATAAACATGCTTAAAAGTGTCAACACAAAGGTTGGTGAGTTCATAGTTTAACATTGCACATAAACTGTATATAAAGGTGGATCACAAGATTTCAGTTGTTTCATCCAGAAACGTTTATCAAAATATTCTACGAAATTGAGCACCCTGGTAACTAAACTTTAACGTTATAATAAGTAGCTGAAAGGACCCGTTCATATACATTATAAACGATTCACAATAGTTGATTACATCGCGAGGTATTTGACCTCTATATGATACGTTTTACAAACATTGCATTCGTTTTTAAAAGACAAACTTTCTTTACATCAAAAATTGACGGCATGCATACCATTTCATATTACATCCAACTATAATTGACTTAATATTAATCTTGATGAACTCAACGACTCGAATGCAACGTCTTTCAAAGTATGTCTTGAATGACTCCAAGTAATATCCTTAAAATGAGCTAATGCACAGCGGAAGATTTCTTTAATACCTGAGAATAAACATGCTTTAAAGTGTCAACCAAAAGATTGGCGAGTTCATTAGTTTATCATAATCCATCATTTCCGTAATAGTAATAGACCACAAGATTTCAGTTTCTATAAATATCCGTACACTCGCAAGTGTATAAAAGTATTCTATAAGTTGTAGGCACCCGGTAACAAGCCTTAACGTTCATGTTTTACCCTCTGAAGTACACCAGATCAGGTGTGTTTAAAATAACCTCGAAGTACTAAAGCATCCCATAGTCAGGATGGGGTTTGTCAGACCCAATAGATCTATCTTTAGGATTCGCGCCTACCGTACATAGACAAGTAGTTTAATGTTACCAAGCTAAGGGTATATTTCTGGTTTAAACCCACATAGAATTAGTTTTAGTACTTGTGCCTATTTTGTAAAACATTTATAAATCAGCGCATGGATTCTCAGCCCAAAAATATATATAAAAAGGGAGCAAATGAAACTCACCATACTGTATTTCGTAGTAAAAATACATATAACGTCATTTAACAAGTGCAAGGTTGGCCTCGGATTCACGAACCTATATTAATTATATATATTTATATGTTGGTCAATATTTGTTTAACAATTTTTGGTCAAGTCATAGTGTACCACAGTCCTAATGCTCGAGACTAATATGCAAAAGTCAACAAAAGTCAACTTGACCCAAAATGACTTCTAAAATTTATACGTGTTTATTATATAACTTAACTATAGTCGTTTTATATATTTAAATATATTTATTAAATAATAAAAGTCATTTATTAATAAAAATTTATATTAACGTTTATATATGATAAAATATACTTTTATATATCTTAAGTAGTAAAATTTATAAAGTTCACTTAATATCGTAAAACTATAGTGGTAAGTATTATTAATGTAATTATATTACGCGTGGTGAAAAATATCTTTGTATCCCCTATTTATTTGATAAAATAATATTGATCATAATAATAATAAGTAAAAGTTGTATTATTTTGTAATAATAATTATTATTATTCTATAAAAAAAATAACAATATTTATATTTACTAAAAATGGTATTATGATAAAATGATAATACTAACATAATAGTAATAATGATATTTTACAATAACAATGATATTTCTATTAAAATAATAACGACGATTGTAATAATAATCATTTTAACAATAATATTAAAATTCAGTTGACTATAACTTCTAATCCGTTCATCGAAACCATTCGATATCTAAATGAAAAGTTCTTAATTTTTCGCTAGCTTTCCAATGACATGCATATCATATACCATATCTCAGTAGCATATGTATCTAATTCAGGATTCAACAAACCTATCTAAGGACAATATTGAATGTACAAGCATGCATAATCCTATATACTCGAGCACTAGTCAGGGATACACTATTGATATATAAAAGTTAAGTTATGAGTGCTCACGTATCAATATTGAGATTCAATATTGCAGGAAAGTACGTAGACGCAACGGAGATGATAAACACTAGATTGACCTCACGAGCATACCCATGAACCATACCCATCACCTCCATAGCTATAACCCATAATTTCCTTAGCTTCGACTCATTCAAAAAAAACTATTTTGAAATCACTCGGACAGTACTCCGTCGTAATATTTTATGTATACTAATAATATCTTGAAATAATACAGAGCAAATATATATATATATATATATATATATATATATATATATATATATATATATATATATATATATATATATATATATATATATATATATAAATCGATTGAGAGAGTTTAGAGAAATATATTTTCAAGTTTCTATGAAATAATGAAACCTATTGAATTCTATTTATAATAGATTTTTGAATTATTAAAGTGAATTATTAAAGTATGAATTATTAAAGTGAATTATTAAAGTTAAAGTAAAGTAAAAGTAAAGTAAAGGTAAAGTTAAAGTATAGTAAAAGTATAAAAACTATGTATGTATAATACGCGTATAAATATATATATAATATTAATTTAAATTGTTATATATATTTAATGAAATAAAATATAAATATCGTTATATTTATTATACTGGTTAAGTAATGAGTTGTCAAAAGTTATTCTAGATATTTATAAAAGTTATATACGTTTTAATAATAAAGTTCTTTTTAAACTGAAAACGTTTTTGTACGTTTGAAAATAGATTAATAGAATATTATGGAAACCAATTCTCCACTAGCTTTTGTCTAACTTTCGTAAATGACACTTTTTATTTTTATTTATAAATAGCTTTACAAATTATTCCGAATATCGTTAAGAGGAATAGATTTCTCAAATCATAGTGGACCTCTCAACAGAGACTTGTAATCATAATTCAATGTTTCTGATAATTCAATCATTTAATATTTTTTTTTTAATTTCATCGATAATCATATTGAAACAAATACGTTCATATAAAGCATTATACTTTTAAATACTTTGTTGACATTTTCAATTTATAACATATACACATATACATACATATTCATATATGTTCATTTAATGGTTCGTGAATCATTGGAATTTGGTCGAGGTTTAAATGAATGTATAAACATAGTTTAAAATCCTTGAGATTTAACTTAACAAATATTGCTTATCGTGTCAGAATAATATAAAGATAAAGTTTAAATTTAGTCGGAAATTTCCGGGTCGTCACAGTACCTACCCGTTAAAGAAATTTTGTCCCCGAAATTTGATAGAGGTCGTTATGGCTAACAATGAGAATGTTATTATGACATAACGATTATGAAGTTTTATCATGTCTAAGAAGTATGGATAAAATAATTCGATTACTCGAAGCGTATGAGGGAAGTTATCGTAAATGAAGGAAATAAGATTATAGTGATTCGTCATATCTTTTGACATCATCACAATTGATCTCAGAATTTAAAGAAAATCTTTGTAATCTATGTTGGATTTGATGCTTCGGTGATTAAGGAGATTATGATTCTCTTCGAATTAATATGATAATCCATCTTGGTTTCTCTGTCGGGTATTTCATTATAAATCCACCTCCTTCGTTTTCTTACAACTCACTCCTTCTATTCTCTCTCCCTCAACTCATATTTTAAAGTATTTGTCAATATGCTTCATCCAGTACTGATTCTCGATATACTCCTCACTTTCATATCTGTCGTTCTTCTTTTTCATCTACCTCCGGAAGAATCTATTTACTTCTACTATACTCTCAGTTTTATAGTGTTTTTAGTTCTTTCGTGTCTTTATATTGCTATATGCATCGATATATACGGTTTATAATTTTTAGGTGGTTGTTGGGTTTTATATCTTCCCTTATATTTCAAAGCCCCTGCTTTTGTCTTCTATAATCATTGACATCCACAGTTAATGCTCCCTTCTATTTGCTACGATTTATACTCCAATTTCTATTTTGGAGTTTTGTCCTTTCGTTTCTTCTTCTTTCGATTAAGCAACGTTTGTAATGGTCCAGTATTCGCAGATATGAATTTCAGAATAAACATAGTTAATGTTCTAAGAAGGAAATGGTAATGGCACGATCTTGATTATTAATTTACCAGAATACCCTGAAAAGACCGAATCATCAAGAAAATATATTCTTGATATTTTTAGAGATTAAATAGAATACAAGAGTCTTGAAACATGGAACATGATGACGGCATGGTCTGTGAATCGTCATGTCCCATTAGAAACTCAGCATGACTTACTGTAATATAATCACGTTGATCAAGTGTCATTATATTATACTAACTCATGCTTCAGTTCCCAACACTACTTCAAAACATTCATAATTTAAACTCGAAAGTTTATAGAATATAGAAACTAATAGTTTCTTATATGATGTAACACTGATAGCGCAAAGAGATAAATGACTTCAGATAAAGAGTAAGGTATTCGTTAATGACTTTAGCAGGCACTGAATCATTTGGATTCTTTGAAGGCAGATTTAGTCTTTGTGATTTGTCCACAGCCTCCTTCATAGTCTGTTCAATCCGTTTTCCAGTTCCAAACCTTCTCTTTTTCTCAGCTTTACCACCTTACTATTCTTTGTCATCAAACTTTTTTACTGTTAAGATCGTTTACAGTTTTTGATGCTTCGTCAGCATTTCAAGAACTAGTTTGCAGTTCAAAATATTTTTCAGAACTTCACATTCAAAGTATGTAAGTCCAGGAGATAGACGTTTTACGTACACATATAACTGTTGGCGTAGACATGCTGCGAGATTTCAAAATACTGGTTACTGTTTTCCGATGATTCGTATGACAATTCTCGTTACAAGATGCGAATGAGTAAATGATGTGATTTCAATAAATATAATGATTTTTCGAAAAGTCAAAGATAATTGAAGTTGTTGGTAAGTTTATTGCTAAGGTGGCGAGATATGAAAGGTCCCCAGTAATGATGACAAAAGGGCAACGTATCTATCGAGGTTATAATAAGACTGAAAAGTCGAAGTTGACTTGCTGGAGCTGTGACAAAACTGTCTACTTTGAAAAGGAATTGAAAAGTCATTTTAGCTAATAAATGCCAAAGGGTCTGACACGGATACGCGTCGAACTATGACTTTGGCTTCGAGAGCTTTTTAGGTACATAAATGTGGGTAATATGTGGTCGGATCATCATCTCGATTGTTCATTGTTTGAAGTGTCTTCGAAAACTTCGGAGAGTTTGAACACAGTTTGTAATCATTAATATACATATGATGTTCTAACACGGTTTTGAAGTCAAAGTATAGCTTTGAAAGATGTAGAAATCTAAGAGTGATCTCTTCTGTTAAATCATGACTTGGATTTTGATTTGTCAAAATCAGAATGCGTAATCAAATTTGGGTGAGAATGGTTGCTTTGATTTCTATACAAGAATGTATATTGTTGTGAGATTTTGGGAGTATAGTTGATGATTTGCTTAATCAGATTCGAAAAATGTAATATATTAATTGTGAATTTATATATCTCTCGGGTATTACCTACCCGTTAAAAAAATTCACAATTAATATTTTGTACAACAGAATTTTATTACAGTCTTTATGAAAATATATATGTGCATATTTTCTTCAGATGTAACATAGATTTAATGAGTTAATATTAAATTAAACTCATTTGATTTACGGTTGAAACTAGAACTGAATAATCCCTAAAGACTTTAGAAATTACATAACTTTTACGGAGTATTTATTCAATAAAATTGAAATTATGAATTAATACTTCGTTATTTGTTGGTGTTTGTAACCCTTGCACCATATTCTCTAAAGCCACTACTCGAGCGCGAAGCTCGTTGACTTCTTCTATTACACCGGGGTGATTGTCGGTTCGGACGAACGGATAAATAAAATCTAGAATTTGATGTAGTATATAATCGTGACGAGATACTCTGAAAATGAGAGAGAAAATGGTGTTTCGGACCGGTTCGCGGGTAAGTGCTTCAGGTTCATCGCCAAGAGGGCAATGTGGTGGATGGAAGGGATCACTTTCTTCTTGTCTCCAATTATTAAGGAGGCTACGAACCTATCCCCAATTCATCCAGAATAGATGATGGCTAATTGGTTGATCCATTCCGGTCACACTGCTTTCGGAGCTTGAGTGGGATTCCATATCGGAATTCGAGGGACTTGAACTAATGAAGAATTCCATTTCATTCGATTGAATAAAGAATTTTTCGATATGAAATGATTTTTCGGCTATCGGGTGGTATTCTAATTACATAGAATATCTATATATATAGCGCAAAAGATTTCGTAGATTACGGAGGAAATTACGGGATATGTCAGGCAAAGTTTACAGTAACAGATACGCTAAGATATGGATTAGCAGATACGCTAAGATATGAATTTTGTCTATACACTATTCATGCAATCAATGCAGTAAGACGTATCTAGACTAAGAATGATAAGCAGGCAATTTCCGACAAAAATGATAAGCAAAACTTTTGACATGCAGACACGGTCGAAGTCCAGGCTCATTAATGCATCCTAACGACTATCAGTTAGACACACTAATGCAGACCTGGTTCGCTAAGACCACCGCTCTGATACCAACTGAAAGGACCCGTTCATATACATTATAAACAATTCACAATAGTTGATTACATCGCGAGGTATTTGACCTCTATATGATACGTTTTACAAACATTGCATTCGTTTTTAAAAGACAAACTTTCTTTACATCAAAAATTGACGGCATGCATACCATTTCATATTACATCCAACTATAATTGACTTAATATTAATCTTGATGAACTCAACGACTCGAATGCAACGTCTTTCAAAGTATGTCTTGAATGACTCCAAGTAATATCCTTAAAATGAGCTAATGTACAGCGGAAGATTTCTTTAATACCTGAGAATAAACATGCTTTAAAGTGTCAACCAAAAGGTTGGTGAGTTCATTAGTTTATCATAGTAATAGACCACAAGATTTCAGTTTCTATAAATATCCGTACACTCGCAAGTGTATAAAAGTATTCTATAAGTTGTAGGCACCCGGTAACAAGCCTTAACGTTCATGTTTTACCCTCTGAAGTACACCAGATCAGGTGTGTTTAAAATAACCTCGAAGTACTAAAGCATCCCATAGTCAGGATGAGGTTTGTCAGACCCAATAGATCTATCTTTAGGATTCGCGCCTACCGTACATAGACAAGTAGTTTAATGTTACCAAGCTAAGGGTATATTTCTGGTTTAAACCCACATAGAATTAGTTTTAGCACTTGTGCCTATTTTGTAAAACATTTATAAATCAGCGCATGTATTCTCAGCCCAAAAATATATATAAAAAGGGAGCAAATGAAACTCACCATACTGTATTTCGTAGTAAAAATACATATAACGTCATTTAACAAGTGCAAGGTTGGCCTCGGATTCACGAACCTATATTAATTATATATATTTATATGTTGGTCAATATTTGTCTAACAATTTTTGGTCAAGTCAAAGTGTACCACAGTCCTAATGCTCGAGACTAATATGCAAAAGTCAACAAAAGTCAACTTGACCCAAAATGACTTCTAAAATTTATACGTGTTTATTATATAATTTAACTATAGTCGTTTTATATATTTAAATATATTTATTAAATAATAAAAGTCATTTATTAATAAAAATTTATATTAACGTTTATATATGATAAAATATACTTTTATATATCTTAAGTAGTAAAATTTATAAAGTTCACTTAATATCGTAAAACTATAGTGGTAAGTATTATTAATGTAATTATATTACGCGTGGTGAAAAATATCTTTGTATCCCCTATTTATTTAATAAAATAATATTGATCATAATAATAATAAGTAAAAGTTGTATTATTTTGTAATAATAATTATTATTATTCTATAAAAAAAATAACAATATTTATATTTACTAAAAATGGTATTATGATAAAATGATAATACTAACATAATAGTAATAATGATATTTTACAATAACAATGATATTTCTATTAAAATAATAACGACGATTGTAATAATAATCATTTTAACAATAATACTAAAATTCAGTTGACTATAACTTCTAATCCGTTCATCGAAACCATTCGATATCTAAATGAAAAGTTCTTAATTTTTCGCTAGCTTTCCAATGACATGCATATCATATACCATATCTCAGTAGCATATGTATCTAATTCAGGATTCAACAAACCTATCTAAGGACAATATTGAATGTACAAGCATGCATAATCCTATATACTCGAGCACTAGTCAGGGATACACTATTGATATATAAAAGTTAAGTTATGAGTGCTCACGTATCAATATTGAGATTCAATATTGCAGAAAAGTACGTAGATGCAACGGAGATGATAAACACTAGATTGACCTCACGAGCATACCCATGAACCATACCCATCACCTCCATAGCTATAACCCATAATTTCCTTAGCTTCGACTCATTAAAAAAAAAACTATTTTGAAATCACTCGGACAGTACTCCGTCGTAATATTTTATGTATACTAATAATATCTTGAAATAATACAGAGCAAATATATATATATATATATATATATATATATATATATATATATATATAAATCGATTGAGAGAGTTTAGAGAAATATATTTTCAAGTTTCTATGAAATAATGAAACCTATTGAATTCTATTTATAATAGATTTTTGAATTATTAAAGTGAATTATTAAAGTATGAATTATTAAAGTGAATTATTAAAGTTAAAGTAAAGTAAAAGTAAAGTAAAGGTAAAGTTAAAGTATAGTAAAAGTATAAAAACTATGTATGTATAATACGCGTATAAATATATATATAATATTAATTTAAATTATTATATATATTTAATGAAATAAAATATAAATATCGTTATATTTATTATACTGGTTAAGTAATGAGTTGTCAAAAGTTCTAGATATTTATAAAAGTTATATACGTTTTAATAATAAAGTTCTTTTTAAACTGAAAACGTTTTTGTACGTTTGAAAATAGATTAATAGAATATTATGGAAACCAATTCTCCACTAGCTTTTGTCTAACTTTCGTAAATGACACTTTTTATTTTTATTTATAAATAGCTTTACAAATTATTCCGAATATCGTTAAGAGGAATAGATTTCTCAAATCATAGTGGACCTCTCAACAGAGACTTGTAATCATAATTCAATGTTTCTGATAATTCAATCATTTAATATATTTTTTTTAATTTCATCGATAATCATATTGAAACAAATACGTTCATATAAAGCATTATACTTTTAAATACTTTGTTGACATTTTCAATTTATAACATATACACATATACATACATATTCATATATGTTCATTTAATGGTTCGTGAATCATTGGAATTTGGTCGAGGTTTAAATGAATGTATAAACATAGTTTAAAATCCTTGAGATTTAACTTAACAAATATTGCTTATCGTGTCAGAATAATATAAAGATAAAGTTTAAATTTAGTCAGAAATTTCCGGGTCGTCACAGTAGCCCTGTTTTAACATACATGCAACCAACATGTACAATACACGCAATTCAACGTGTACTAAACTCAAATAGCATACGTCTGTTTTTAGTTCAGGCTAGGGTTTCTATACCTGGAACAGACGGGGATGTCAAGCCCTATGGATCCATATACAACTACTCGCGCCCACCAGTTCTTATAACCGGCAGTTACTAGTTACCAAAGCTAAGGGATTTTCGGTTCAAACTCAGTGTAGAATTTAGTATGTACTTGTGTCCATTGCGTTTAAAATAAAGTGCTTGTATTATCAGTCCAAAAATATAGATTGCAAAAGCAATTAAAAAGGGATCTATAAACTCACCTTAGCAGCACATAAATTCATTCACCGAAATATGACCGAAACTCGGAATGCAAAGTAACCGTAGATCTCAACCTAGAGAGCATATGTTGGTCAATAAATGTCTAACAAGCTAGGTCGGGTCATAGTGTATCACAATCCTAATGCTCGAGACCGACATACAAGAGTTAACAAAAGTCATCTCAAAAGTCAACCTGACCCAATATGATCTTTAAATCTATACATGTTTATTAACATAGTATAAGTCTTGATAATTGAACGAATTTATAGTTTATCAAACTCAAAATATTATTTATTTCAAGAGTTATTTTATATTTGAATTATCATGGCAATTGAAAATATTTTATTATTTCACATAGTTTTCCAATACTTGTAAAATCAGATTATAGTGTTTGTAAAGCTTTAAAACATGATAAGACAGTCAACTTTGACAATTGTTTAACAAAACGAGACGTGTCTTATATAAGAATTTATTTACTCGACTAGTAGTATCCAAAAATCCAATTTATTAATCTTATAAATAAGTTGTTTAAATATTAATTGTAGATTCAAAAACAATTTCAATTAACGTCAATCATAATTCAGTTGACCATAACTTTTAATTCGTGCATCGAAATCACGCGATTCCTAAATGAAAAGTTATTAATTTTTCGTCAGCTTTCCAATAACATGCATATCATATACTTTATATCAGTAGCATATGTATCAAATTCGTGATTCATCATAAACTATCTAACGACAAAATTAAAGCATACAAGCATGCATAAACATATATACTCGAGCACTTGACATGGATACACTATTAATATATAAAAGGTAAGATATGAATGCTCACGTATCAATATTGTGATTCAATATTGCTGGAAAGTACGTAGACGCAACGGAAATGATAAACGCTAGGTTGACCTTTGACTCATGATCATAACCCCCAAGCAATACCCATAACCTCCATAACTATAACCCATAGATTCCTTAGCTTTTTCCCGCTCGAAAAGCTTGTTTTGAAACCGTTTGGACATAACCTCGTCGTAATATTTTATGTATAATAATACTAATAATAATACTCCTCACTATAAGATTAATAATAATATTAATCTTAATAATAATAATAATAATAATAATAATAATAATAATAATAATAATAATATAATATATATAATATATATATTATATATAATATATATATATTATATATAATATAATATAATAATATATATATATATATATATATGTTTATACGAGTGTGTAAGTGAGTGTGTAAGTGAATGAATCAAAAACAGAAATGATCGAGCTTTTATAGTCCATTTGTGAAACAGACGGCTCCGCAATCGTGAAGCGTTTATGCCTCAAAGCTCCGCGATCGCGAAGGTGCGCATTTCCAGCTCAGAGATTTTTGTTCACTAGCTTGTCGACATATTATTATTATATATATATAATATATGTATAATTTATATTAATTATTTATATATTATATTATATTCATGTGCATAGTTGACTTGTAATTTTAGTTCCGTTGTCTCGTACATTGACGCTCGACTTATGTCCCGGTTCCAGTTTCTCGAACGTCTTTTCGTACGCTTAGAAAACTTGTACTTTACGTTTCGTGACTCGTACCTTTGTCAATATATAGACTTACATTACTAATAACTATATTACCCGAAGTGTATCTTGTACGTTTGAGTGTTTTGGTCATTTTCTTCTTTAAATTACTTTCTCGTTATTTATTAAAATACATTTAATAATATATTAAGTCTTTATAACAAATCGTTTTAAATTCAAGTTTATATTATATTTTATCACTTTATAAAACATATATATTCAATATTCATGAACACATTTTAAATACACGTTGCGAGTTATTTATATATTTAATTCTAATAATTAATATCATATTGTATATATTCAAATTATGTTATTTAACCAAAACATTTTTAATTATCAAGTTCTATTATATCGAAAAACGTTTTCGCACGTTTGAAGTTAATTCAATAGAATATTATGAAATTTAGTTCTCCACTAACTTTTGTCTAACTTTCGTTAATTGACACCTTTGTTCTTACTTGTAAATCACTTTACCATTTATTCCGAATACCGTTAAAAAGGAACGATTTTTCAAATCAATGTGGACCTCGTAACAGAGACCCTTATCATATCACAATGTATCTGATAATTCAATCATTTGATATTATCTTTTAATTTCGTCAATAAATATATATTATATTGAAACAAATACGTTCATGTAAAGTATTATACATTTAATACTTTGTTAACATTTTCAATTAATATAACTATATATTATATATACATATCTATTTACACATAAATATTCATGAATCGTCGAGCACAGTCAAAGGGTAATTGAATATATGAACATAGTTTCAAAATTTTTGAGACTCAACATTACAGACTTTGCTTATCGTGTCGGAAACATATAAAGATTAAGTTTAGATTTGATCGGAAATTTTCGGGTTGTCACAGTACCTACCCGTTAAAGAAATTTCGTCCCGAAAATTGATTGGAATGGTCATGGTTGACAATAAGTATGCTTTCGTGACTCATACGAGTTGGAAATTAGAGTTTTATCATTAGTGAGTAATATGGATAAAATAATTTGATTTTTGTGAAGCGTACGAGTGAAGCTATCACAGAAGAGTGAAATGAGAAAAGTAAAGTTTCGTCATATCTTTTGACGTAGATAGGATTGATTTCCAGGGTTCAAGGGATTTAGAGAAAATCTTCGTAATAAGATTTGATTCTTCGGAAATTAAGGAAAATAGAATCCTCTTTGGTTAAATGCGATGATCTGTCTCGATTGCTCTGTTTGATATTTCACTATAAATCCACTCCCTTCGTTTCCTTATTTCCACAGCTCACACCTTATTTTCTTTCTCCCTCAATTCATACTTTAAAGCATTCGTCAATATGCTCCATCCAGTTCTGCTTCTTGATATACTCTTAACTTTCATATCTGTCATTCTTCTTTTTCATCTGCCGCCGGAAGAATCTATTTACTTCTACTATACTCTTGGTTTTATAATATTTTTAGTTCTCCCGTGCCTTTATATTGCTATATGCATTGATATACACGGTTTGTAATTTCTGAGTTGTTGTTGGGTTTTATATCTTCCCTTATTTTTCGATGTCCCTGCTTCCGTCTTTCTATAATCATTGACATTCACAGTTAATGCTCTCTCCTATTTGCTGCAATTTATACTCTCATTTCTATTTCGGAGTTTCATGCTTTTGTTTTCTCTTCGTAAGTAATGGTCCAGAATTCATAGGTATGGAGTTCCGAATGAACATGACTAATGTTCTAAGAGAGAAATTGTAATAACACGATCTTGATTGGTTAAATTACCAGAATTCAAGAGAAACGATAGAACAACCAAGAAATTATGTTCTTGATCTGTTTATATATTAGATAGAATGTAAGAGTCGTGTAACATGGCACATGATGACGTTATGGTCTTTGAATCATCACGTTTCATTAGAAACTCAGCATGACTTACTGTAATATAATCACGTTTGAAATGTCCCGTTCATATTGATTATAAACGTTCCATATTAATTGATTTCGTCGCGAGATTTTGACCTCTATATGAGACGTTTTTCAAAGACTGCATTCATTTTTAAAACAACCATAACCTTTATTTTATCTATAAAGGTTTAAAAAGCATTACGTAGATTATCAAATAATGATAATCTAAAATATACCGTTTACACACGACCATTACATAATGGTTTACAATAAGAATATATTACATCAAAAATAAGTTTCTTGAATGCAGTTTTTACATAATATCATACAAGCATGGACTCCAAATCTTGTCCTTATTTTTGCAACATCGAAAGCTCTTAATAATCACCTGAGAATAAACATGCTTAAAACGTCAACAAAAATGTTGGTGAGTTATATGTTTAACCTATATATTATCAAATCATAATAATAGACCACAAGATTTCATTTTTATAACACATCTCTTATCAGGCATTTCGCAAACTGCATAGATATAAAAATCATTCATATGTTGAACACCTGGTAACCGACGTTAACTTAATCCATAGAATATCCCCAAAACAGAACCTCTCGTCTGTATAATAATCTCGAAGTACTAAACCATCCATAACCTGAATGGGGGTTGTTAAGCCCAATAGATCTATCTTTAGGATTCGCGTCAATTAGGGGCCATTTCCCTAATTCTTAGGCTACCAGACTTGAAGGGTGATATTCGGTTTAATAATCCAACCATAGAATGTAGTTTTGCGTACTTGTGTCTATTTTCATTTATAAAGTTGCATGTATTCTCATCCCAAAATATTAGATTTTAAAAGTGGAACTATAACTCACTTTCACAGATTTTTACTTCGTTGGGAAGTAAGACTTGGCCACTGGTCGATTCACGAACCTATAACAAATATGTACATATATATCAAAGTATGTTCAAAATATATTTACAACATTTTTAATACGTTTATGTTTTAAGTTTATTAAGTCAGCTGTCCTCGTTAGTAACCTACAACTAGTTGTCCATAGTTAGATGTATAGAAATAAATTGATATAAATTATCTTGACCCAATCCACGACCCAGTGTATACACGTCTCAGGCTAGATCACAACTCAAAGTATATATATTTTTGGAATCAACCTCAACCCTGTATAGCTAACTCCAACATTACTGCATATAGAGTGTCTATGGTTGTTCCAAATAATATATATAGATGGGTCGATATGATATGTCAAAACATTTGCATACGTGTATATGGTATCCCAAGATTACATAATATATTAGAATACATGTATAATACAATATAAGTTAGCTAGGATATGATTTGTATAGATTTGTTACCAATTTTCACGTAGCTACAACAAGTAAAAATATCCAATCTTGTTTTACCCATAACTTCTTCATTTTAAATCCGTTTTGAGTGAATCCAATTACTATGGTTTCATATTGAACTTAAGTTTATGAATCTGTACAGAAAAAGTATAAGTTTATAGTCGGAAATACAGGTTACAAGTCGTTTTTGTAAAGGTAGTCATTTTAGTCGAAAGAACGACGTCTAGATGACCATTTTGGAAAACATACTTCCACTTTGAGTTTAATCATGATTTTTGGATATAATTTCATGTTCATAAGAAAAATCATTTTCCCAGAAGAACAACTTTTAAATCAAAGTTTATCATAGTTTTTAATTAACTAACCCAAAACAGCCCGCGGTGTTACTACGACGGCGTATATCCAGGTTTACGGTGTTTTTCGTGTTTTCAGGTTTTAAATCATTAAGTTAGCATATCATATAGATATAGAACATGTGTTTAGTTGATTTTAAAAGTTAAGTTATAAGGATTAACTTTTGTTTGCGAAAAAGTTTAGAATTAACTAAACTATGTTCTAGTGATTTCAAGTTTAAACCTTCGAATAAGATAGCTTTATATGTATGAATCGAATGATGTTATGAATATCATTACTACCTCAAGTTTTGTGGATAAACCTACTGGAAAAGAGACAAATGGATCTAGCTTTAAAGGATCCTTGGATGGCTTGAAAGTTCTTGAAGCAGAATCATGACACGAAAACAAGTTCAAGTAAGATTTCCACTCGAAATAAGATTGTTATAGTTATAGAAATTGAATCAAAGTTTGAATATGAGTATTACCTTGTATTAGAAAGATATCTTACTGTAAATAAGAAAGATTTCTTGAGGTTGGATGATCAATTTACAATATTGGAAGTAAGCTAGCAAACTTGGAAGTATTCTTGATTTTATGAAACTAGAACTTATAGAATTTATGAAGAACACTTATAACTTGAAGATAGAACTTGAGAGAGATCAATTAGATGAAGAAAATTGAAGAATGAAAGTGTTTATAGGTGTTTTTGATCGTTGGTATATAGATTAGATATAAAGGATGTGTAATTTTGTTTACATGTAAATAAGTCATGAATGATTACTAATATTTTTGTAATTTTATGAGATATTTCATGCTAGTTGCCAAATGATGGTTCCCACATATGTTAGGTGACTCACATGGGCTGCTAAGAGATGATCATTGGAGTGTATACACCAATAGTACATACATCTAAAAGCTGTGTATTGTACGAGTACGAATACGGGTGCATACGAGTAGAATTGTTGATGAAACTGAACTAGGATGTAATTGTAAGCATTTTTGTTAAGTAGAAGTATTTTGATAAGTGTCTTGAAGTCTTTCAAAAGTGTATGAATACATATTAAAACACTAAATGTATATACATTTTAACTGAGTCGTTAAATCATGGTTAGTCGTTACTTGTAAATGTTGTTTTGAAACCTTTAGGTTAACGATCTTGTTAAATGTTGTTAACCCATTGTTTATTATATCTAAAGAGATGTTAAATTATTACATTATCATGATATTATGATATATTAATATATCTTAGTATGATATATATACAGTTAAATGTTGTTACAACGATAATCGTTACATATATGTCTCGTTTCGAAATCATTAAGTTAGTAGTCTTGTTTTTACATATGTAGTTCATTGTTAATACACTTAATGACATGTTTACTTATCATTTATCATGATTAAACATAGTGTATCAATATCTTAATATGATTCATATGTATTTAGTAAGACGTTGTTATAACGATAATCGTTATATATATCGTTTCGAGTTTCTTAATTCAATAAACTCAATTTTATGTATATAACTCATTGTTAAAATACCTAATGAGATACTTACTTATCATAATATTATGTTAACTATATATATAATCATATATATGTCATCATATAGTTTTTACAAGTTTTAACGTTCGTGAATCACCAGTCAACTTGGGTGGTCAATTGTCTACATGAAACTCATTTCAAATAATCAAGTCTTAACAAGTTTGATTGCTTAACATGTTGGAAACATTTAATTATGCAAATATAGTTTTCAATTAATATATAATCATGGAAAAGTTCGGGTCACTATAGTACCTACCCGTTAAATAAATTTTGTCCCGAAATTTTAAGCTGTTGAAGGTGTTGACGCATCTTCTGGAAATAGGTGAGGGTATTTCAGCTTCATCTGATCTTCTCACTCCCTAGTGAATTCGGGTCCTCTACGAGCATTCCATCGAACCTTAACAATTGGTATCTTGTTTTGCTTCAGCCTTTTAACCTCACGATCCATTATCTGGACGGGTTCTTCAATGAATTGTAGTTTTTCATAGATTTTAATTTCGTCTAAAGGAAAAGTGAGATCTTCTTTAGATAAGCACTTCTTCAGATTCGAGACGTGAAAGGTATTATGTACATTGGCGAGTTGTTGAGGTAATTCAAGTCGGTAGGCTACTGGTCCGACACGATCTAAAATCTTGAATGGTCCAATGTATCTTGGATTTAGTTTCTCCCGTTTACCAAATCGAAAAATGCCTTTCCATGGTGAAACCTTAAGCATGACCATCTCCCCAATTTTAAATTCTATATCTTTCCTTTTAAGGTCCGCGTAGCTCTTTTGTCGACTCTGAGCGGTTTTCAACCGTTGTTGAATTTGGATGATTTTCTCTGTAGTTTCTTGGATTATCTCCGGACCCGTAATCTGTCTATCCCCCAATTCATTCCAACAAATTGGAGATCTGCACTTTCTACCATAAAGTGCTTCGAACGGTGCCATTTCGATACTCGAGTGGTAACTGTTGTTGTAGGAAAATTCTGCTAATGGTAGATGTCGATCCCAACCGTTTCCAAAATTAATAACACATGCTCGTAGCATGTCTTCAAGAGTCTGTATTGTCCTTTCACTCTGCCCATCTGTTTGTGGATGATAGGCAGTACTCATGTCTAGACGAGTTCCCAATGCTTGTTGTAATGTCTGCCAAAACCTTGAAACAAATCTGCCATCCCTATCAGAGATAATAGAGATTGGTATTCCATGTCTGGAAACGACTTCCTTCAAATACAGTCGTGCTAACTTCTCCATCTTCTCTTATTGGCAGGAAGTGTGCTGATTTGGTGAGACGATCAACTATTACCCAAATAGTATCAAAACCACTTGCAGTCCTTGGCAATTTAATGATGAAATCCATAGTAATGTTTTCCCATTTCCATTCCGGGATTTCGAGTTGTTGAAGTAGACCTGATGGTTTCTGATGCTCAGCTTTGACCTTAGAACACGTCAAACATTCCCCTACGTATTTAGCAACATTGGCTTTCATACCTGGCCATCAAAAATGTTTCTTGAGATCTTTGTACATCTTCCCCGTTCCAGGATGTATTGAGTATCTGGTTTTATGAGCTTCTCTAAGTACCATTTCTCTCATATCTCCAAATTTTGGTACCCAAATTCTTTCAGCCCTATACCGGGTTCCGTCTTCCCGAATATTAAGATGCTTCTCCGATCCTTTAGGTATTTCATCCTTTAAATTTCCCTCTTTTAAAACTTCTTATTGCGCCTCCTTTATTTGAGTAGTAAGGTTATTGTGAATCATTATATTCATAGCTTTTACTCGAATGGGTTCTCTGTCCTTTCTACTCAAAGCGTCGGCTACCACATTCGCCTTTCCCGGGTGGTAACGAATCTCAAAGTCGTAATCATTCAATAATTCAATCCACCTGCGCTGCCTCATGTTCAGTTGTTTCTGATTAAATATATGTTGAATACTTTTGTGGTCGGTATATATAATACTTTTGGCCCCATATAAGTAGTGCCTCCAAGTCTTTAATGCAAAAACAACAACGCCTAATTCCAAAAAATGTATCGTATAATTTTTCTCATGAATCTTCAATTGTCTAGAAGCATAAGCAATTACCTTCGTTCGTTGCATTAATACACAACCGAGGCCTTGCTTTGAGGCATCACAATATATCACAAAATCATCATTCCCTTTAGGCAATGACAATATAGGTGTCGTAGTTAATGAAATGACCCGTCCTAATCCATCCGGACGAAGTCCATATCGATTATAAACGATTCACAACAGTTGATTACATCGCGAGGTACTTGACCTCTATATGATACATTTTACAAACATTGCATTCGTTTTTGAAAAAGACAATATTTCATTACATCGAAAGTTGACGGCATGCATACCATTTCATAATATATCTAACTATAATTGACTTAATAAAAATCTTGATGAACACAACGACTCGAATGCAACGTCTTTTAAAATATGTCATGAATGACTCCAAGTAATATCTCTAAGTTGAGCAAATGCACAGCAGAAGATTTCTTTCATACCTGAGAATAAACATGCTTTCAAGTGTCAACCATAAGGTTGGTGAGTTCATTAGTTTAACATAAATAATCATTTCCATCATTTTAATAGACCACAAGATTTTCATTTCACATAAATATACGTCCCATGCATAGAGACAAAAATAATCATTCATATGGATTGAACACCTGGTAACCGACATTCACAATATGCATATAAGAATATCCCCATCATTCCGGGATCCTCCTTCGAACATGATATAAATTTCGAAGTACTAAAGCATCCGGTACTTTGGATGGGGCTTGTTGGGCCCGATAGATCTATCTTTAGAGTTCGCGTCAATTAGGGTGTCTGTTCCCTAATTCTTAGATTACCAGACTTAATAAAAAGGGGCATATTCGATTTCGATCATTCAACCATATAATGTAGTTTTGATTACTTGTGTCTATTTCGTAAAAACATTTATAAAAATTGCTCATGTATTCTCAGCCCAAAAATATAAAGGGTAAAAAGGCAAATGAAACTCACCATAATGTATTTTGTAGTAAAAATACATATAACGGCATTGAACAATGCAGGGTTGACCTCGGATTCACGAACCTATGTCATTTATATATATTTATCAACACATATAATGTAAGTTAATCAAATTTATATATTATTAGTGATTTAGTTGTTATCTTAATCATGTGTTTCATTAATAACTTAATTAATTATGTTTAATATATCATTAAATGTAGTATTAATATAATTATAGTATATGTAATAAGTATATTTAATGTACAAAATATTTAGTTGTTAAAATGATAGTTTTGAAAATAATGATTTACTAATAATAATAATAATAATAATAATAACTTTATAAATAATGATACTAGTAGTAAAAAATGATAATAATAATTATAATAATGTAGTTGTAAAAAAAAATGATAATTTTTAATAATAACAATGCTAATAATGATAATAATAATGTTATTAATAATAATAATACTTTATAATAATAACAATAATGATAATAAAGATAATAATACTTAATAATAATAATAATAATAATAATCATAATTGTAACCCTAATCATAATAATAATAATAATAATAAAAAATAATAATAATAGAAGTACTACCTTAATGAAAGGAGCTTTAAAAAGAATAAACACCCTTGCCCAGAGTCGAACCCACAACCTCCAGCTCACCCGCAAACACCTCATACCATCCCTCTATTACTATTTTCCGATTTGTAATACTAGCTTAATATATATATATATATATATATATATATATATATATATATATATATATATATATATATATATATATATATATATATATATATATATATATATATATATATATCCCGTAATCTGTTTTAACATACCACTTTGCCCTTGTTTCAGCCCACCGAAAATCAGTTGGGCCTCGGTCCAATTATAGCCCACAGACTCAAGCCTTCACATCAATACAACCAGTTTTTATAAAAAAAATATATGCAGTCGCGCCTAGTTTCGAACCCGCGACCCCTTGCTTAGACACCAACACTCTAGACCATCCCTCTATTTCTATTTTTCTGAAATATATTATACCCGAAATATATATAACCCATTATTCTGTTTCATTTTATCTTCTTCTTCTTCTATTATCAACAACAATGGTCTTCATCATCATTAATCTATACTGATCACCAAATATTACGATTTCATTTTCTTTATCATAATCATCTTCCTACTATAATCATGATCATAATCGTGATCATCTTAACAATTTATTTATACATCAATTTTCGTTCCATTAAAATAATACTATCATTACCGTTAGTTTAATCATCATCATTCTCTAATCTTGTCATCATCATTGATCATTGCAACATCACCATCATTCTTCATTGAGGAGAACAGCAGAGATCACGTAGTAGAAGAGAAGAAAAGAAAAAAAAATTCTGGTGTTCGTAAAGAATCATAGTAGCAGTCGTGCATGGTGGTTATTTGGGTGGTATTTGGACAGCATAGAAACAGAATATATAATCATCAGCAGAATCGGTTTATATGGTAATAATAATTGGGTGGCTTACGGTGGTTGAAACAAAAAAAATAATAATAATAACATATCAATTGGAGTTGTTGCATGAGCTATGATAGAAAAAAAAATGGCAACGATATTGGCGGTTTCATGGTGGTTAATGGTGATGAGAGGTGATGATTGTTTGAATGTGATGAATGAGTTGGTAGCGACGGTTTCTTAATCACACCGAATAGAGATAGATGAGAGAGAGGAAAGAGTTGGAGGGTGGTTACTATGGTGGTTGTAGCATACGGCGGTGGGCGGAGAGGTTTGATGGTGGTGGAGATGAGTACCGGCAGTGGTGGTGGTTCATCAAGATGATCCAAGAAAGCTTATGTATATAAATTTATATCTAACATATGTACATATAGAGAGAGAGAGTGAGATAATGATTTAAATAAAAACTTTGACTCTATCATTGTAATAAACCAAGTCACGGATATAATTACTATTTGGACTGCCGACACATCGTTTACAGATAACATCTCACTCAAATTACGTATCACTTATTATGCATAACATTATATATATTATTTTATATATAATATATTTAATCCTTAGAATTAATTAAATATTATATTATATTTACGCTCATGGTAAAAATATAATTTTTACAAAAATGACACGGTCGTGGTCTCACGACTCATGTACCATTTTCGGTTTTTCGAGCGCACTTTAGTACGTTTAGAAAACTAGCCTTTTACGTTACGCGATGTGTACCTTTAGTAATAGTTTGATTTATTCATCAATAAATTACTTTGTAAAAATGTATCTTATAAAATTTGAGCGTCATGGTCATTTGCTTCTATAAGTCAGTGACTCGTTGTTTACCAAAATATTTTATTTTAAATTAAGACGTTTTATGACGAGATCAATATATATATATATATATATATATATATATATATATATATATATATATATATATATATATATATATATACTTTTTTTTTTTTAGAAATATAAATTTTTTGTATCCAAAATCTTTCATCTAACTATATAACATTTAGTTTTTCAAAACTATTTATTTTTCAAAGTTTATTTTCATTTCATTTAGGAAAATAGTTTAGCGTGTAACGTTTTTCTTTTTAAGAATTTAAATGGATACAAGTACCAATCGTTTTTAAATATCAATTGCGTCACTAGGCGGGTGTTACTACTGTATACTTAATTTGAAAACATATATATATTTAATGAACACGTTTTAAATACACGTTACAACCAATATTTCAACTTACGTTTATTTATTTAAAGGCAGTTTAGATAGACAAGTCTTGTTATATGAAAAAGTGTTTTCGTACAGTTGAAAACTACATCAATTGATTACTATGGAATTCTATCAACAA
Organism: Rutidosis leptorrhynchoides; assembly: GCF_046630445.1. NCBI lineage: Eukaryota > Viridiplantae > Streptophyta > Magnoliopsida > Asterales > Asteraceae > Rutidosis > Rutidosis leptorrhynchoides. Next base: position 540,679,829 of record NC_092333.1, read on the forward strand.
ACATATGGAACCAAATACTATATTGTAAAGTATTTATACTTAATATTTCGTTAACGTTATCAAGTTATAATATATACACATATACATATATAATCATATTCGTTCGTATAATGGTTCATGAATTTTGGAATTTGGTCGAGGTTAAATGAATGTATGAACACAGTTTGAAATTCTTTAGATTCAATTTACAAACTTTGCTTATCGTGTCGGAATAACATAAAGATTAAAGTTTAAATTTGGTCGGAAATTTCTGGGTTGTCACAGTACCTACCCGTTAAAGAAATTTCGTCCCGAAATTTGAGTGGAAAGGTCGTGAATGATAATAAGTATGTTTTCATGATGCATACGAGCTGAAAATTAGAGTTTTATCATCAGCGAAAATTTTGAATAAACAATCCATTTATATGAAGAGTACGAATGAAGCTTAACATAGAAGAGTGAAATGAGTAAGTGTAGATTCATCTTATCATTTGATGTAGATATAATTGATTTCCAGATTTCAAGGGATTTGAAGAAAATCTTCGTAATAAGATTTGATTCTCCGGTAACCAAGGAAATTAGGATCCGCTTTAAATGCGATCGTCCAATTTAATTGTTCTGTCAGAGATTTTCTTATAAATTCACCTCCTTCATTTCTTTACAACGCACACCTTTTGTTGATGCATTTTGCAAGTTCCTAGACATCTACCCACGTCCATTGCAGGTACAACAGTTTACAGGCCACCATGATCGTTCGTTATAATTCTACCCGTGTTTGCATGTGGTTACAGGAACTGCAGGAATGAGATTTGGATGTTTGGTTATGTTAGACTTAGTCAAACGTACGAGGGAAGTCTCACTCGTTCGGCTGACAGGCTCATGCGCACGGTTGATGCTGAGCTAAGTCACAATTACAACCTAAATGAGAAGACACGAGTGAGTGATCACCCGTACAGCTGATGAAGCCAACTCGTACGTGTGATGGATGAATCGTACGGGTGAGTCAACAACAGGGGTATATAAAGTCTTATGTTCTTCGTTTTAAGTTAAGCCTCTCATTTGTTACACACACTCAGATCTGGCGAGTTCCTCCAATTTTCTCTCAGCCTAAATCACCTAGGTGGTGAATAATAGCTCTAGGTATTGATCTAATCATACTTGATTTAGTTGTGGTTTGACTAAATTAATCCCAAAAAGCTTAACCTATTCACTAGAGGGTTTGATTCACTTTTTCCGCCATTGTGTTAGTTAAATCTGTTGATTTCTAAGTTCCTAGTCATGTTTCATCACGTTCTATTCTTTCTCCCTCAACTCATATTTTAAAGTATTCATCAATATGCTCCATCCAGTTCTGATTCTCGATATACTTCTAACTTTCATATCGGTCATTCTTCTTTTTCATCTACCGCCGGAAGAATCTTTTTACTTCTACTATACTCTTGGGTTTATAGTGTTTCTAGTTCTCCCATGTCTTTATATTGTTATATGCATCGACATATACGGTTTATAATTTCTGGGTGGTTGTTGGGTTTTATATCTTCTCTTATATTTTGGATCCCTTTGCCTTTTTATTATCCTCTCGACCTCTAGTAAAGCGAGCAACAGTCCATATTTCGTAAGTACGGTGTTTTCGAATGAACTTAATGTTCTAACCAAGAAAGAACGTAATCGTACGATTTATTTTGTCAAATTATCAGAATCACTGAGAATAGAACTATCAAGAATATATTTTCTTGATATGTTCAGAAGTTAATCAGAATGAAAGAGTTATGTAACATGATACATGATGACGTTATAATCTGTGAATCATTATGTTCCATTTAGAAACTCAGCATGACTTACTGTAATATAATCACGTTTATCAAGTGTCATTATATTATACTAACTCATGCATCAGTTCCCAACATTACTTCAATAACATTCATATTTTAAGCTCGAAAGTTTACAGAATATAGAAACTAACAGTTTCTATATGATGTAACACTGATAGCACGAAGAGATTAATGATTTCAGATAAGAATAGTTATGAAAATATCTTCAGAAATATGGAGGATATTTAAAATGAAAGATACGATAATATATTTGAATATCTAAGATCAGAGGATGATGGAAACTATTGTCCGCAAGGGTTTAGAGTAAGGAGCAAGATATTCGCTAAAGACTTCAGCAGGCATTGAATCATTTAGATTCTTTGAAGTCAAACTTATTCTTTGTGATTTGTCCACGGTTTCCTTCATAGTTTTGCATAATCCTCTTTTCGATACTAAATTTTCTATTGAGTGTTTCCAATACTCCATTCTTTATCATCAAACTTTCGACGGTTAAGGTCATGTACAGTTTTTGCTGTTGTATTCATCTTTTTCAGAATTGGTAGTATTGATTTGTAGACTGGGTGCTTTTCAGAATTTCAAAATGGAAGATCATAATTCTAAGAGATAAATGTTATATGTTTACATATAACTGTTGATGTAGACATGCTGCGAGATTTCAAAATACTGATTGCTGATTTTCGGTATTTGGTACGGCAATTCTCGTTATTAGATGTAGATAAGTAGATGATAGGATTTCAATGAATATAATAACTTTTCATAAGGTCAAAGATCAATGATGTTGCTGGTAAGTTTACTGCTAATGTAGTGAGATATAAACGGTTTTCCAGTATTGATGACGAAAGGCAACTTTTATATCAGGGTTATAATAAGCTAATCCGAGTGAAAATTCGAAGTTGACTTGTTGGAGCTGTGACAAAATTTACTACCTTGAAAAGGGATTGTAAGGTTATTTTGGGTAATAATAATGCTAAAGGATCTAACACAGATACATGTTAAACGTTTACTCAGGTTCTGAGTGTTTTCAGGTGCATAGCTATATGCATCACTCTTTCCTTCCGTAAATGATGTGCGGTTGGTTCATCCTCTCAATTGAGATGTTTTCAAGAATCATGAAAGGTTTGAATGCAGATTGTAATCGTCAAGATACAAATGAGGTTTAAAATGAGATCAAGTGGCAAACTTGAAGAATTGTTTAGTTTCATATGTTATAGTCAATATTTTAATTCATTTTTAATTGTCCAATCTTGATAGTCCACATTCGATAGTCCACGGTTAACAGTCCAATAATTCATATATAGTTTAATTTATAATATTCGAATTAATTAATACATATCGTGACCCGTGTACATGTCTCAGACTCGATCACAACTCAAACTCTATATATTATTGTAGAATAAATCTCAACCCTGTATAGAGAACTCGATCATTACTGCATATAGAGTGTCTATGGTTATTCCAAATAATATATATAGATGCGTCGATATGATATGTCAAAACCTTGTATACGTGTCCCGATATTTAAAGTGCGTAAAATAAATACAGAAATTAAATGACGATAAATAAAATTGCGAGAATGTAAATTGCGATAATTAAATTGTGATAAATAAAGTGTAATCAGTTAGCTGGGAACAATTAGCTAGGAACAGTTAGCGTGGATTCTTAACAAAATATCTCATAGTTAATTTGTTTGTTTCTAACAAATTTTATTATGTCAAATGTTTTCTTCATTATGCCACTTGTTGGATTTTGATAGGTCAAAATCCAAATATGAAATTGAATAAAAAAATAATTATTCTGTGGTGAACGGATTTGTATAGCTGTGGTTGTAAGTAGGATAGTAAATGACTGTTAAATCAGATTTGAATAATGTACAGTGTAACTTATTAATGCGAAATCTAAATATTCCTCGGGTATTACCTACCCGTTAAAATATTTTCACCATTAACAGTTTGTACAATAAAAATTTTAATTACAATCTTTATGAAAACATATATACATATATATTTCTTCAGACGTAATTATGGATTTAATGAGTCAATGTGATATTAAACTCATTAGATTTACGGCTAGAACAAGAGTACATAATCTCTAAAACATTAGAGATAACATAATTGCCATGAAGGACGAAGATAGTTTATGTAGAACGATTCGTAGAACGATGATTATGCTTGAGGTATAGATTGCGAGGTTGAGACGTGTGATGAAGTTGTTGTTGTTGGTACTGGTTATGCTGCTGGTGCTGCTGATGGTGGTACTGTTGCTGTCGGTGCTACAAGTGTTGTTGGTGCTAAGGTTGGTGATGATGTTGGTGTAGTAAGTATAGCTTGTAAATCACGCACCATTCTTGTCAGGGTTTCTATCCTACCTTCTATCATTTCTATCCATCCACTCATCTGATTCGATAGATCTTGATTATCAATTCGAAGTTTCCTAACTTCTTCTGATATTCCCCTTTGATTGGTATTCAGAAGTAGAGGTTGAATATTTTCTGAGATTGCAGTAATGCGACCTTCGAGGTGGAAAACTTTAGCAAGAAGGGTGAATACAGTGTTGCGCATAGGTTCACCGGTGAGTACATCATTTTCTCCGATGTTAGGAGGTAAGTTTGGTTCGCAGTAGGGCTCGCCTTCTTCATTTCTCCATCGAGTGAGTAAGTCTCGGACCCACTCCTATCTCCTCCAGAAAGAAAAATAACTAAATGGTTGAGGCACTTCTGGTTCATTGACTTCGGAGTCTGCTTCAATATACATCTCGAAATCGCTTCCGGAACTAATGGAATCCAAGCTAGGTGTAGGATCCATCTCTCACGATCAGTTAAAGGGTTTTAATATGAAATGATTTTCGGATATCGAATGATATTCTAATTATATATAGAATATCTATACATACTTCCAAAGATCCCGTGAATTACGGAGAAAATTAAGGAAACGTGTCAGATAAAGTCTACAGTAACAGATACGCTAAGATATGGATTTGTCTATACACTATTCATGCAATCAATACAGTAAAACGTGTCTAGACTAAGAATAATGAGCAGGTAATTTCCTAAGGATGATAAGCAGATGTTTTCCGAAAAAAATGATAAGCAAAACTTTTGACATGCAGACACGGTCGAAGTCCAAACTCACTAATGTATCCTAACGACTATCAATTAGATATACTAATGCAAAACCTGGTTCACTAAGACCACCGCTCTGATACCAACTGAAATGACCCGTCCTAATCCATCCGGACGAAGTCCATATCGATTATAAACGATTCACAACAGTTGATTACATCGTGAGGTACTTGACCTCTATATGATACATTTTACAAACATTGCATTCGTTTTTGAAAAAGACAATCTTTCATTACATCGAAAGTTGACGGCATGCATACCATTTCATAATATATCTAACTATAATTGACTTAATAAAAATCTTGATGAACACAACGACTCGAATGCAACGTCTTTTAAAATATGTCATGAATGACTCCAAGTAATATCTCTAAGTTGAGCAAATGCACAGCGGAAGATTTCTTTCATACCTGAGAATAAACATGCTTTCAAGTGTCAACCATAAGGTTGGTGAGTTCATTAGTTTAACATAAATAATCATTTCCATCATTTTAATAGACCACAAGATTTTCATTTCACATAAATATACGTCCCATGCATAGAGACAAAAATAATCATTCATATGGATTGAACACCTGGTAACCGACATTCACAATATGCATATAAGAATATCCCCATCATTCCGGGATCCTCCTTCGGACATGATATATATTTCGAAGTACTAAAGCATCCGGTACTTTGGATGGGGCTTGTTGGGCCAGATATATCTATCTTTAGAGTTCGCGTCAATTAGGGTGTCTGTTCCCTAATTCTTAGATTACCAGACTTAATAAAAAGGGGCATATTCGATTTCGATCATTCAACCATATAATGTAGTTTTGATTACTTGTGTCTATTTCGTAAAAACATTTATAAAAATTGCGCATGTATTCTCAGCCCAAAAATATAAAGGGTAAAAAGGCAAATGAAACTCACCATAATGTATTTTGTAGTAAAAATACATATAACGGCATTGAACAATGCAGGGTTGACCTCGAATTCACGAACCTATGTCATTTATATATATTTATCAACACATATAATGTAAGTTAATCAAATTTATATATTATTAGTGATTTAGTTGTTATCTTAATCATGTGTTTCATTAATAACTTAATTAATTATGTTTAATATATCATTAAATGTAGTATTAATATAATTATAGTATATGTAATAAGTATATTTAATGTACAAAATATTTAGTTGTTAAAATGATAGTTTTGAAAATAATGATTTACTAATAATAATAATAATAATAATAACTTTATTAATAATGATAATACTAATAATGAAAATGATAATGATAATAATAATAATAATACTTATGTTCATAATAATGATACTAGTTGTAAAAAATGATAATAATAATTATAATAATGTAGTTGTAAAAAAAATAATAATTTTTAATAATAACAATGCTAATAATGATAATAATAATGTTATTATTAATAATAATACTTTATAATAATAACAATAATGATAATAAAGATAATAATACTTAATAATAATAATAATCATAATTGTAACCCTAATCATAATAATAATAATAATAATAATAAAATAATAATAATAGAAGTACTACCTTAATGAAAGGAGCTTTAAAAAGAATAAACACCCTTGCCCAGAGTCGAACCCACAACCTCCAGCTCACCCGCAAACACCTCATACCATCCCTCTATTACTATTTTCTGATTTGTAATACTTGCTTAATATATATATATATATATATATATATATATATATATATATATATATATATATATATATATATATATATATATCCCGTAATCTGTTTTAACATACCACTTTGCCCTTGTTTCAGCCCACCGAAAATCAGTTGGGCCTCGGTCCAATTATAGCCCACAGACTCAAGCCTTCACATCAATACAACCAGTTTTTATAAAAAAAATATATGCAGTCGCGCCTAGTTTCGAACCCGCGACCCCTTGCTTAGACACCAACACTCTAGACCATCCCTCTATTTCTATTTTTCTGAAATATATTATACCCGAAATATATATAACCCATTATTCTGTTTCATTTTATCTTCTTCTTCTTCTTCTATTATCAACAACGATGGTCTTCATCATCATTAATCTATACTGATCACCAAATATTACGATTTCATTTTCTTTATCATAATCATCTTCCTACTATAATCATGATCATAATCGTGATCATCTTAACCATTTATTTATACATCAATTTTCGTTCCATTAAAATAATACTATCATTACCGTTAGTTTAATCATCATCATTCTCTAATCTTGTCATCATCATTGATCATTGCAACATCACCATCATTCTTCGTTGAGGAAAACAGCAGAGATCACGTAGTAGAAGAGAAGAAAAAAAAATTCTGGTGTTCATAAAGAATCATAGTAGCAGTCGTGCATGGTGGTTATTTGGGTGGTATTTGGACATCATAGAAACATAATATATAATCATCAGCAGAATCGGTTTATATGGTAATAATAATTGGGTGGCTTACGGTGGTTGAAACAAAAAATAATAATAATAACATATCAATTGGAGTTGTTGCATGAGCTGTGATAGAAAAAAAATGGCGACGATATTGGCGGTTTCATGGTGGTTAATGGTGATGAGAGGTGATGATTGTTTGAATGTGATGAATGAGTTGGTAGCGACAGTTTCTTAATCACACCGAATAGAGATAGATGAGAGAGAGGAAAGAGTTTGAGGGTGGTTACTATGGTGGTTGTAGCATACGGCGGTGGCCGGAGAGGTTTGATGGTGGTGGAGATGAGTACCGGCAGTGGTGGTGGTTCATCAAGATGATCCAAGAAAGCTTATGTATATAAATTTATATCTAACATATGTACATATAGAGAGAGAGTGAGATAATGATTTAAATAAAAACTTTGACTCTATCATTGTAATAAACCAAGTCACGGATATAATTACTATTTGGACTGCCGACACATCGTTTACAGATAACATCTCACTCAAATTACGTATCACTTATTATGCATAACATTATATATATTATTTTATATATAATATATTTAATCCTTAGAATTAATTAAATATTATATTATATTTACGCTCATGGTAAAAATATAATTTTTACAAAAATGACACGGTCGTGGTCTCACGACTCATGTACCATTTTCGGTTTTTCGAGCGCACTTTCGTACGTTTAGAAAACTAGCCTTTTACGTTACGCGATGTGTACCTTTAGTAATAGTTTGATTTATTCATCAATAAATTACTTTGTAAAAATGTATCTTATAAAATTTGAGCGTCATGGTCATTTGCTTCTATAAGTCAGTGACTCGTTGTTTACCAAAATATTTTATTTTAAATTAAGATGTTTTATGACGATATATATATATATATATATATATATATATATATATATATATATATATATATATATATATATATATATATATATATATATATATATATATATATATATATATATTTAGAAATATAAATTTTTTGTATCCAAAATCTTTCATCTAACTATATAACATTTAGTTTTTCAAAACTATTTATTTTTCAAAGTTTATTTTTATTTCATTTAGGAAAATAGTTTAGCGTGTAACATTTTTCTTTTTAAGAATTTAAATGGATACAAGTACCAATCGTTTTTAAATATCAATTGCGTCACTAGGTGGGTGTTACTACCGTATACTTAATTTGAAAACATATATATATTTAATGAACACGTTTTAAATACACGTTACAACCAATATTTCAACTTACGTTTATTTATTTAAAGGCAGTTTAGATAGACAAGTCTTGTTATATGAAAAAGTGTTTTCGTACAGTTGAAAACTACATCAATTGATTACTATGGAATTCCATCAACAAACATATGGAACCAAATACTATATTGTAAAGTATTTATTCTTAATATTTCGTTAACGTTATCAAGTTATAATATATACACATATACATATATAATCATATTCGTTCGTATAATGGTTCGTGAATTTTGGAATTTGGTCGAGGTTAAATGAATGTATGAACACAGTTTGAAATTCTTGTTCATCCTTCCATTCAAATTTTTTCCCTTTATGCGTTAATGCAGTTAAGGGTTTTGCTATTTTGGAAAAATCTTGATGAATCTCCTGTAATAACCAGCCAGTCCTAAAAATTGGCGTATATGCTTCAGAGTTTTCGGGGTTTCCCACTTTTTAACGGTTTCAATCTTTGCCGGATCCACTTGAATACCTTCTTTGTTCATTATGTGACCGAGGAATTGAACTTCTTCCAACCAAAATGCACACTTTGAAAACTTAGCGTACAGTTTTTCTTTCCTTAACAACTCTAGCACTTTTCTCAAATGTTCTTCGTGCTCTTGATCATTCTTTGAGTAAATAAGTATGTCATCGATGAAAACAATGACAAACTTGTCAAGGTATGGTCCACACACTCGGTTCATGAGGTCCATGAACACAGCTGGTGCGTTAGTCAATCCAAACGGCATAACTATAAACTCGTAATGACTGTAACGCGTCCTGAAAGCAGTCTTTGGAATATCATCCTCCTTCACCCGCATTTGGTGATACCCGGAACGTAAATCAATCTTCGAATAAACCGACGAGCCTTGTAGTTGATCAAATAAGTCGTTGATTCTCGGTAGTGGGTAACGATTCTTGATGGTAAGTTTGTTCAACTCTCGGTAGTCGATACACAACCTGAATGTACCATCCTTCTTTTTGACAAACAAAACAGTAGCTCCCCATGGTGATGTACTTGGTCGTATAAAACCACGCTCTAAAGGTTCTTATAATTGGCTTTGGAGTTCCTTCATTTCACTGGGTGCAAGTCTGTATGGAGCACGAACTATTGGTGCAGCTCCTGGTAAGAGATCTATTTGAAATTCAACAGATCGGTGTGGAGGCAGTCCCGGTAATTCTTTCGGAAATACATCGGGAAATTATTTTGCGACGGGAACATCATTGATGTTCTTTTCTTCGGTTTGTACTTTCTCGACATGTGCTAGAACAGCATAGCAACCTTTTTTATTAGTTTTTGCACCTTTAAATTACTAATAAGATTTAGCTTCGCATTGCTCTTTTCTCCGTACACCATTAAGGGATTTCCTTTTCCTCGTACAATGCGAATTGCATTTTTGTAACATACGATCTCTGCTTTCACCTCTTTCAACCAGTCCATGCCGATTATCACATCAAAACTCCCTAACTCTACTGGTATCAAATCAATCTTAAATGTTTCGCTAACCAGTTTAATTTCTCGATTCTGACATATATTATCTGCTGCAATTAATTTACCATTTGCTAATTCTAGTATAAACTTATTATCCAAAGGCGTCAATGGACAACTTAATTTAGCACAGAAATCCTTACTCATATAGCTTCTATCCGCACCCAAATCAAATAAAACATAAGCAGATGTATTGTCAATTAGAAACGTACCCGTAACAAGCTCCGGGTCTTCCTGAGCTTTAACCGCATTAATGTTGAAGACTCTTCCTCGGCCTTGCCCATTATTATCCCCCTGATTTGGACACATATTTTTGTAATGGCCCTTCTTCCCTCATCTGAAATAGGTAATGTCTGCATAACTTGTTCCAGCATTATTTGTTCCCTTAGCCATTGATCCGTAGATTTCGCACTTTGTCGCACCATGGCCTTTTCTATTACACTTAGTACACACTGCTGTACAGAGCCCAGTTGGATGGTATCCTTCACATCTCTGGCAGAATTTCTGCCTCTTGTTGTTATTGTTGGGATTGTTGTTGTTGCGGTTGTTATTGTTGTTGAAACGGTTGTTGTAGTTGTTGCTGGGGTGGTTGTTGTTGTTGCGTTTGTTGTTGCAAAAATTGGTGCGATTGTAGTTATGATTGTTTGGTTGATTATTGAAATTGTGACCCTTGTCACTGGTTTCTTCCCATTTCCTCTTGACTTGTTTCGTATTGGCTTCTTCGGCCGCCTGTTCTTTAATCCTTTCATCAATTTGATTTATAAGTTTATGAGCCATTCGACTTGCCTTTTGTATGGAGACGGGCTCGTGTGAACTTATATCCTCTTGGATCCTTTCCGGTAACCCTTTTACAAATGCGTCGATTTTCTCTTCTTCATCTTCGAACGCTCCCGGACACAATAGGCACAACTCTGTGAATCGTCGTTCGTACGTGGTAATATCAAACCCTTGTGTTCGTAACCCTCTAAGCTCTACCTTGAGCTTGTTGACCTCGTTTCTGGGACGATACTGCTCGTTCATCAATTGCTTTAATGCTGACCACGATAGTACGTAAGCAGCATCTTGTCCTACCTGCTCGAGATAGGTATTCCACCATGTTAGCGTCGTACCTGTGAAGGTATGTGTAGCGTACTTTACTTTGTCTTCTTCAGTACATTTACTTATGGCAAACACCGATTCAACCTTCTCGGTCCACCGTTTCAATCCAATTGGACCCTCGGTTCAATAAAATTCCAAAGGTTTGCAGGCAGTGAATTCTTTGTAGGAGCATCCTACACGATTTCTTGTGAAATTAGTTCCACTACTAGATCCAGAGTTATTGTTATGTTGCATCACAGCCTGTACTGCGGCTATGTTTGCTGCAAGGAAAACACGGAAGTCTTCCTCGCTCATTTTCAAATTCTGACGAGTCGCCGGTGCCATTTCCTTCAAAAATAGCCCAAAAGAATTAAGTTAATCATATAGAATTTTAAGAGTAGTCAATAGTATTTCGTAGCATAGTATGAACTTATTTATAAAAGCTTTTTCTTCATATTAGCGTTTTATAGTTTTTAATTCGGGTACCACCTACCCGTTAATTTCATACTTAGTAGCTAATATACAATTCAACTACTACAATTCCATATGAAAAACTGATTATAATAATATATCACATACAAATATTCTTCAAACTTACAACTTCGCTATATTACATATAACATGAAATATAGTACACTTTGATACAGGGCAGTTTTGAAGATAAATCTAGTTAATACGCAAGTTATTCAGCAAAGAAAATAAAGACACGTAATTCATAAGTCCAGAAACAAGTCATGCATTCTGGTTTTACAAAGATGACTTCCCATCCTTGGTCTTGTGGAAAATAACCATTATGACCATTGGCTAGGCAGCATGTTGTAATGTCGTCAAAAGGACGAGGGTTTCGTAATGTCCAACAGCCCCGTAATAATCTAAAAACCTTGTTTCTCATCTCAACTACCGAGTCCATCACTTGTGGGAATGTTTTATTTAAAAGTTGCAACCCAATATTCAATTTCTCAATTTGGTAAGAAGCGAACATCACTAACCCGTAAACATAACATGCTTCTTTATGTTGCATGTTAGAAGCTCTTTCTAATTCACAAAATCCTATGTTGGGATATGTTGAGTCAAAATAGGTTCTTAACCCGTAGCGTAAAATTGCATTTGGGTTCCCCGCATTTAACGCTTTAAAGAAAACACGGCGTAACTTACGGTCTCCCCAATGTGATATACCCCACCTATCAAAGGAAAACCTTTTATAAACTAAGGCATTTCTGGAAAGTCTTTCAAATGTTTGACAAGTTAATTTTGCCATAACTAAATGTGCTGATGAATTCTGACCGACTCTAGACAAGATTTCCTCAATCATATCCTCTGGTAGATCTTCTAAAATATTCAGTTGTCTACCCTTAACGTCCATTTTGTTTTTATACTGTAAAATAGACAAGGATTAGATTTGTAAAAAATAATTAACAAACAATACTAGCAATTTTTACATAGAACATAAAAGTACAAGCACACTACAATACATATAATACACAACATGATTACAACCCTCTAATCTGAATCACTGGTTTCTTCTTCTTCGGACTTGGTTCGTTTTCCTAATTTTCTAGGAATATATGGTGTTCCTCTAATATGAGCCGTCATTTTCCACAATGGTTAAGAAAAACCTGGTGGTTTAGAGGTTCCCGGGTCATTGTTACATTTTAGGAAATACGGATGTTGCCGATACATATAAAGTTCATCGGGGTTGGAATCGGGTTTCTCTATTTTTATACCTTTTCCCTTATTATTTTCTTTTGCTTTATTAAATTGGGTTGAGGTAATTTCTATAACATCATCGGGATCCTCATCGGGATCCGATTCATCAGAAAATTGATAATCTTCCCAATATTTTGCTTCCTCGGCGAAAACACCATTGCCCATTATTAACTTTGGTCCGTTGGTTGTGGATTTTCTTTTATTTAATCGATTTACTATAGGTATCAATATTTCTTCTTCCGGAACCTCTTCTTATTCCGGTTCCTCCTCTTCAGGTTCCCCTTCTTCCGGTTCCCCTTCTTCCGGTTCCTCTTCTTCCGGAATTTGTGAATCTTCCCAAATTATATTCGACTCTTCATTATTATTAAGTGAATCAATGAGATTTGTACTAGAGGTAGACATCTATCACTCACTATCAAACACGTTAAGAGATTAATATATCACATAATATTTACATGTTAATAATATATAGTTTCCAACAAAAAATGTTAAGCAATCGTTTTTGAAGAAAAACAAGGTCGAAGTCCAGACTCACTAATGCATCCTAACAAACTCGGTAAGACACACTAATGCAATTTTCTGGTTCTCTAAGACCAACGCTCGGATACCAACTGAAATGTCCCGTTCATATTGATTATAAATGTTCCATATTAATTGATTTCGTCGCGAGATTTTGACCTCTATATGAGACGTTTTTCAAAGACTGCATTCATTTTTAAAACAACCATAACCTTTATTTTATCTATAAAGGTTTAAAAAGTATTACGTAGATTATCAAATAATGATAATCTAAAATATACCGTTTACACACGACCATTACATAATGGTTTACAATAAGAATATATTACATCAAAAATAAGTTTCTTGAATGCAGTTTTTACATAATATCATACAAGCATGGACTCCAAATCTTGTCCTTATTTTAGTATGCAACAGCGGAAGCTCTTAATAATCACCTGAGAATAAACATGCTTAAAACATCAACAAAAATGTTGGTGAGTTATAGGTTTAATCTATATATTATCAAATCATAATAATAGATCACAAGATTTCATTTTTATAACACATCTCTTATCAGGCATTTCGCAAACTGCATAGAGATAATAATCATTCATATGTTGAACACCTGGTAATCGACGTTAACTTAATGCATAGAATATCCCCAAAACAGAACCTCTCGTCTGTATAATAATCTCGAAGTACTAAACCATCCATAACCTGAATGGGGGTTGTTAAGCCCAATAGATCTATCTTTAGGATTCGCGTCAATTAGGGGCCATTTCCCTAATTCTTAGTCTACCAGACTTGAAGGGCGATATTCAGTTTAATAATCCAACCATAGAATGTAGTTTTGCGTACTTGTGTCTATTTTGTAAAATATTTATAAAGCTGCATGTATTCTCATCCCAAAATATTAGATTTTAAAAGTGGGACTATAACTCACTTTCAGAGTTTTTTACTTCGTCGGGAAGTAAGACTTGGCCACCTGTCGATTCACGAACCTATAACAAATATGTACATATATATCAAAGTATGTTCAAAATATATTTACAACATTTTTAATACGTTTATGTTTTAAGTTTATTAAGTCAGCTGTCCTCGTTAGTAACCTACAACTAGTTGTCCATAGTTAGATGTACAGAAATAAATTGATATATATTATCTTGACCCAATCCACGACCCAGTGTATACATGTCTCAGGCTAGATCACAACTCAAAGTATATATATTTTTAGAATCAACCTCAACCCTGTATAGCTAACTCCAACATTACTGCATATAGAGTGTCTATGGTTGTTCCAAATAATATATATAGATGGGTCGATATGATATGTCAAAACATTTGCATATGTGTCTATGGTATCCCAAGATTACATAATATATTAGAATACATATATAATACAATATAAGTTAGCTAGGATATGATTTGTATAGATTTGTTACCAATTTTCACGTAGCTACAACAAGTAAAAATATCCAATCTTGTTTTACCCATAACTACTTCGTTTTAAATCCGTTTTGAGTGAATCCAATTGCTATGGTTTCATATTGAATTTAAGTTTATGAATATGTACATAAAACGTATAAGTTTATAGTCGGAAATACAGGTTAAAAGTCATTTTTATAAAGGTAGTCATTTCAGTCGAAAGAACGACGTCTAGATGACCATTTTGGAAAACATACTTTCACTTTGAGTTTAATCATGATTTTTGGATATAATTTCATGTTCATAAGAAAAATCATTTTCTCAGAAGAACAACTTTTAAATCAAAGTTTATCATAGTTTTTAATTAACTAACCCAAAACAGCCCTACGACGGCGTATATCCAGTTTTACGGTGTTTTTCGTGTTTTCAGGTTTTAAATCATTAAGTTAGCATATCATATAGATATAGAATATGTGTTTAGTTGATTTTAAAAGTCAAGTTAGAAGGATTAACTTATGTTTGCGAACAAGTTTAGAATTAACTAAACTATGTTCTAGTGATTTCAAGTTTAAACCTTCGAATAAGATAGCTTTATATGTATGAATAGAATGATGTTATGAACATCATTACTACCTCAAGTTTTGTGTATAAACCTACTGGAAAAGAGACAAATGTGTGACGACCCGAAAATTTCCGACCAAATTTAAACTTTAATCTTTATATTATTCCGACACGATAAGCAAAGTTTGTTAAGTTAAATCTCAAGAATTTTAAACTGTGTTCATACATTCATTATAACCTCGACCAAATTCCGACGATTCACGAACCGTTATATATAAATAGATATGTATATGTATATATATATTATAACTTGAGAATATTAATAAAGTATTAAACGTATAATACTTTACACGAACGTATTTGTTTCAATATGATTTTCGACGAAAAAAAATATTAAATGATTGAATTATCAGAAACATTGAATTATGATTACAAGTCTCTGTTGAGAGGTCCACTATGATTTGAGAAAATCTATTCCTCTTAACGATATTCAGAATAATTTGTAAAGCTATTTATAAATAAAAACAAAAAGTGTCATTTACGAAAGTTAGACAAAAGTTAGTGGAGAATTGGTTTCCATAATATTCTATTAATTTAGTTTCAAAAGTACAAAAAACGTTTTCAATTTAAAAAGAACTTTATTATTAAAACATATATATCTTTTATAAATATCTAGAACCACTTTTGACAACTCATTACTTAACCAGTATGATAAAGATAACGATATTTATATTTTATTTTATTAAATATATATAACGATTTAAATTAATATTATATATATT
Organism: Rutidosis leptorrhynchoides; assembly: GCF_046630445.1. Classification (NCBI taxonomy): domain Eukaryota; kingdom Viridiplantae; phylum Streptophyta; class Magnoliopsida; order Asterales; family Asteraceae; genus Rutidosis; species Rutidosis leptorrhynchoides. The sequence goes on from NC_092333.1 coordinate 540,695,989, forward strand.
TATACGCGTATTATACATACATAGTTTTTTATACTTTTACTATACTTTAACTTTACATTTACTTTACTTTAACTTTAATAATTCATACTTTAATAATTCATACTTTAATAATTCACTTTAATAATTCATACTTTAATAATTCACTTTAATAATTCATACTTTAATAATTCACTTTAATAATTCATACTTTAATAATTCACTTTAATAATTCATACTTTAATAATTCACTTTAATAATTCATACTTTAATAATTCACTTTAATAATTCAAAAATCTGTTATAAATAGAATTCAATAGGTTTCATTATTTCATAGAAACTTGAAAATATATTTCTCTAAACTCTCTCAATCGAATTACATATATATATTTTCTTTGTATTATTTCAAGATATTATTAGTATACATAAAATATTACGACGGAGTGCTGTCCGAGTGATTTCAAAATAGTTTTTTTTTAATGAGTCGAAGCTAATGAAATTATGGGTTATAGCTATGGAGGTGATGGGTATGGTTCATGGGTATGCTCGTGAGGTCAATCTAGTGTTTATCATCTCCGTTGCGTCTACGTACTTTCCTGCAATATTGAATCTCAATATTGATACGTGAGCACTCATAACTTCACTTTTATATATCAATAGTGTATCCCTGACTAGTGCTCGAGTATATAGGATTATGCATGCTTGTACATTCGATATTGTCCTTAGATAGGTTTGTTGAATCCTGAATTAGATACATATGCTACTGAGATAGGATATATGATATGCATATCATTGGAAAGCTAGCGAAAAATTAAGAACTTTTCATTTAGATATCGAATGGTTTCGATGAACGGATTAGAAGTTATAGTCAACTGAATTTTAGTATTATTGTTAAAATGATTATTATTTCTATCGTCGTTATTATTTTAATAGAAATATCATTGTTATTATAAAATATCATTATTACTATTATATTAGTATTATCATTTTATCATAATACCATTTTTAGTAAATATAAATATTGTTATTTTTTTATAGAATAATAATAATTATTATTACAAAATAATACAACTTTTACTTATTATTATTATGATCAATATTATTTTATCAAATAAATAGGGGATATAAAGATATTTTTCACCACGCATAATATAATTACATTAATAATACTTACCACTATAGTTGTACGATATTAAGTGAACTTTATAAATTTTACTACTTAAGATATATAAAAGTATATTCTATCATATATAAACGTTAATATAAATTTTTATTAATAAATGACTTTTATTATTATAAAATCTAATAAATAAATTTAAATATATAAAACGACTATAGTTAAGTTATATAATAAACACGTATAAATTTTAGAAGTCATTTTGGGTCAAGTTGACTTTTGTTGACTTTTGCATATTAGTCTCGAGCATTAGGATTGTGGTACACTATGACTTGACCAAAAATTGTTAGACAAATATTGACCAACATATAAATATATATAATTAATATAGGTTCGTGAATCCGAGGCCAACCTTGCACTTATTAAATGACGTTATATGTATTTTTACTACGAAATACAGTATGGTGAGTTTCATTTTCTCCCTTTTGTATATATTTTTGGGACTGAGAATACATGCGCTGTTTTTATAAATGTTTTACGAAATAGGCACAAGTACTAAAACTAATTCTACGTGGGTTTAAACCAGAAATATACCCTTAGCTTGGTAACATTAAACTACTTGTCTATGTACGGTAGGCGCGAATCCTAAAGATAGATCTATTGGGCCTGACAAACCCCATCCTAACTATGGGATGCTTTAGTACTTCGAGGTTATTTTAAACACACCTGATCTGGTGTACTTCAGAGGGTAAAACATGAACGTTAAGGCTTGTTACCGGGTGCCTACAACTTATAGAATACTTTTATACACTTGCGAGTGTACATATATTTATAAACGGAAATCTTGTGGTCTATTAATATATTGAAATGATTGTTATGATAAACCTATGAACTCACCAACCTTTTGGTTCACACTTTAAAGCATGTTTATTCTCAGGTATTAAAGAAATCTTCCGCTGTGCATTAGCTCATTTTAAGGATATTACTTGGAGTCATTCATGGCATACTTTGAAAGACGTTGCATTCGAGTCGTTGAGTTCATCAAGATTAATATTAAGTCAATTATAGTTGGATGTAATATGAAATGGTATGCATGCCGTCAATTTTTGATGTAAAGAAAGTTTGTCTTTTAAAAACGAATGCAATGTTTGTAAAACGTATCATATAGAGGTCAAATACCTCGCGATGTAATCAACTATTGTGAATCGTTTATAATGTATATGAACGGGTCCTTTCAGTTGGTATCAGAGCGGTGGTCTTAGCGAACCAGGTCTGCATTAGTGTGTCTAACTGATAGTCGTTAGGATGCATTAGTGAGTCTGGACTTCGACCGTGTCTGCATGTCAAAAGTTTTGCTCATCATTTTTGTCAGAAATTATCTGCTTATCATTCTTAGTCTAGACACATCTTATTGCATTGATTACATGAATAGTGTATAGACAAAATTCATATCTTAGCGTATCTGCTAATTCATATCTTAGCGTATCTGTTACTGTAAACTTTGCCTGACATATTTCGTAAATTCCTCCGTAATCTATGAAACCTTTTGCTCTATATAATTAGAATACCACCTGATAGCCGGAAAATCATTTCATATCGAAAAATTCTTTATTCAATCGTACAAAATGGAATTCGTCATTAGTTCAAGTCCCTCGGATTCCGAAATGGAATCCCACTCAAGTTCCGAAAGCAGTGTGACCGGAATGGATCAACCAATTAGTCATCATCTATTCTGGATGAATTGGGGATGGGTTCGTAGCCTCCTTAATCATTGGAGACAAGAAGAAGGTGATCTCTTCCATCCACCACATTGCCCTCTTGGCGAAGAACCTGAAGCACTTACCGGCGAACCTATTCGAAACACCATTTTCTCTCTCATTTCCAGAGTATCTCGTCATGATTATATACTACACCAAATTCTAGATCTTATTTATTCCGAACCGACAATCACCCCGGTGTAATAGAAGAAGTCAACGAGTTTCGCGCTCGGGTAGTGGCTTTGGAGAATATGGTGCAAAGGTTACAAACACCAGCAGCAGCACCAACAACATAACCAGTACCACCATCAACAACATCAACAGTACCATTACCGCCACCAACAACAACCGCATCACAAACCTCAACTTCACAATCTGTCCCATGAGCATCGACGTCATACGCCCTGTAGATACTAAGGAATACCACAACGATGAAGTATTGATTCATAACTTCATTGGAAAAACATTCTATGATGATTATGTAATTTCTAAAGTTTAGAAATTATCTATCCTAGCCTTAACCATAAATTAAGTGAGTTTAATTTAATATTAACTCATTAAATCAATATTACATCTGAAGAAATATACACATATATTTCCATAAAGACTGTAATAAAATTCTTTTGTACAAAATATTAATTGTGACAATTTTTTTTAACGGGTAGGTAATACCCAAGAGATATATAAATTCACAATTAATATATTACATTCTTCGAATCTGATTCAGCAAATCATCCATTATACTCCCTACTTTCACAACAATATACATTCTTTTATAGAAATCAAAATAACCATACTCATTCAAATTCAATTACATATTCTGATTTTGAAATCGCAAAATTTAATTCGAGATATAGCCAAAAATCATCACTCTTAAATCCTTACATCTTTCAAAGCTATACTTTGACTTCAAAACTGTGTTAGAACATCATAGGTATATTAACGATTACAATCTGTGTCCAAACCCTTCGAAATTCCTGAAGACGCTTCAAATAATGAACAATCGAGATGATGATCCAACCACATGTTACCCACAGTATACACCTGAAAAACTCTCGAAACTAAAGTCATAGTTTAACACGTATCCGTGTCAGACTCTTTGGCATTTATTAGCAAAAATGACTTTTCAATTCCTTACCAAAGTAGACAGTTGTGTCACAGCTCCACAAGTCAACTTCGACTTTTCAATTAAAACGGTTTTATTATAATCTCGATATATACGATGCCCTTTCGCCATCGTTACCGGAGAACCGTTTATGTCCCATCACATTAGCAATAAACTTACCAACAATTTCACTGATCTTTGATTTTCAGAAAAATCGATATATTCATTAGAACCCTATCATATACTCATCCGCACTTTGTAACAAGAATTGCCATACCAATTATTGAGAATCAATAATCAGTATTTTGAAATCTTGCAGCATGTCTACATCAACAGTTATATATACATATAACGTCTACCTCCAAGACTTACATACTTCGAATGTGAAGTTTCTGAAAAACGCCTAAACTGCGAACTAGTTCTCGAAATTTTAAAAAAATGCTGATGAAGCAGCAGAAACTGTCAACGATCTTAACAGTAAAAAGTTTGATGATAAAAAATAGTGTGTTGGCAAAACTCAGAAAAAGAGAAGGTTTGAAACTGGAAAACGGATTGAGCAAAGTATGAAGGAGGCTGTGGACAAATCACAAAGACTAAACCTGCCTTCAAAGAATCCAAATGATTCAGTACTTGCTGAAGTCATTAACGAATACCTTGCTCCTGACTCTAAACCCTTGCGGACAATATCCTTCATCATCCTCTGATATTAAACATTCTAAGATATCATCGTATCTTTCATTATAAATATCATCCATACTTATGAAGATATTTTTATAATTATTCTTATCTGAAATCATTTACCTCTTCGCGCTATCTGTATTATATCATAAAAGAAACTATTTTAGTTTCTAAATTCTGAAACATTCGAGTTTAAAATAGGAATATTCTTGAAGAAGTGTTGGGAGCTGAAGCATGAGTTAGTATAATATAATGACACTTGATCAACGTGATTATATTACAGTAATTCATGCTGAGTTTCTAAATGAAACATGATGATTCACAGATCATAACGTCATCATGTGCTATGTTACACGACTCTTGTATTCTCTTTGATCTCTAAATATCAAGAAAATATTTCTTGATGATTCGGTCTTTTTCGAGGTATTCTGGTAATTTGACAAGTCAAGATCGTGTCATTACAATTTCCTTCCTAGAACATTAACAATGTTCATTCTGAAATTTATATCTGCGAATTGTGGACCATTACAAGCGGTGCTTAATCGCAAGAAGAAGAAACGGAAGGACAAAGCTCCGAACTAGAAATGGGAGTATAAATCATAGCAAATAGAAGAGAGCATTAACTGTGGATGATAATGATTATAGAAGAAGCAAGGACTTTGAAATATAAGGGAAGATATAAAAGCCAACAACAACCCAGAAATCACAAACCGTATATATCAATGCATATAGCAATATAAAGACACGGGAGAACTAAAAACACTATAAAACCAAGAGTATAGTAGAAGTAAATAGATTCTTCCAGCGGCAGATGAAAAAGAAGAACGACAGATATGAAAGTGAGGAGTATATCAAGAATCAGCACTGGATGGAGCATATTGACAAATACTTTAAAATATGAGTTGAGGGAGAAAGAATAGAAGGTGTAAGGAAACGAAGATGGTGGATTTATAGTGAAGTACCAGACAGAACAATCAGGACAGATCATCGCATTTAACCAAAGAGGATTCTAATTTCCTTAATTATCGAAGAACCCAAATCTTATGACGAAGATTTCCTCTAAATCTGAAAATCAACCGTGACTACGTCACTGGTTAAAACGAATATGCATTTATTCATTTCACTCTTTTGTGATAGCTTCACTTATACTCTTTGCGTAATCAAATTGTTTTATCTATATTACTCAATGATTATAAAACTCTATTTATCAACTCATATTCGTCATGAAAACATTTTTATGGTTAGCCATGACGATCTCGATCAAATTTCGGGGACGAAATTTCTTTAACGGGTAGGTACTGTGACGACCCGGAAATTTCCGACCAAATTTAAACTTTAATCTTTATATTATTCCGACACGATAAGCAAAGTTTGTTAAGTTAAATCTCAAGAATTTTAAACTGTGTTCATACATTCATTATAACCTCGACCAAATTCCAACGATTCACGAACCGTTATATATAAATAGATATGTATATGTATATATATATTATAACTTGAGAATATTAATAAAGTATTAAACGTATAATACTTTACACGAACGTATTTGTTTCAATATGATTTTCGACGAAAAAAATATTAAATGATTGAATTATCAGAAACATTGAATTATGATTACAAGTCTCTGTTGAGAGGTCCACTATGATTTGAGAAAATCTATTCCTCTTAACGATATTCAGAATAATTTGTAAAGCTATTTATAAATAAAAACAAAAAGTGTCATTTACGAAAGTTAGACAAAAGTTAGTGGAGAATTGGTTTCCATAATATTCTATTAATTTAGTTTCAAAAGTACAAAAAACGTTTTCAATTTAAAAAGAACTTTATTATTAAAACATATATATCTTTTATAAATATCTAGAACCACTTTTGACAACTCATTACTTAATCAGTATGATAAAGATAACGATATTTATATTTTATTTTATTAAATATATATAACGATTTAAATTAATATTATATATATTTATACGCGTATTATACATACATAGTTTTTTATACTTTTACTATACTTTAACTTTACATTTACTTTACTTTAACTTTAATAATTCGTACTTTAATAATTCACTTTAATAATTCATACTTTAATAATTCACTTTAATAATTCATACTTTAATAATTACTTTAATAATTCATACTTTAATAATTCACTTTAATAATTCATACTTTAATAATTTACTTTAATAATTCATACTTTAATAATTCACTTTAATAATTCAAAAATCTGTTATAAATAGAATTCAATAGGTTTCATTATTTCATAGAAACTTGAAAATATATTTCTCTAAACTCTCTCAATCGAATTACATATATATATTTTCTTTGTATTATTTCAAGATATTATTAGTATACATAAAATATTACGACGGAGTGCTGTCCGAGTGATTTCAAAATAGTTTTTTTTTAATGAGTCGAAGCTAAGGAAATTATGGGTTATAGCTATGGAGGTGATGGGTATGGTTCATGGGTATGCTCGTGAGGTCAATCTAGTGTTTATCATCTCCGTTGCGTCTACGTACTTTCCTGCAATATTGAATCTCAATATTGATACGTGAGCACTCATAACTTCACTTTTATATATCAATAGTGTATCCCTGACTAGTGCTCGAGTATATAGGATTATGCATGCTTGTACATTCGATATTGTCCTTAGATAGGTTTGTTGAATCCTGAATTAGATACATATGCTACTGAGATAGGGTATATGATATGCATATCATTGGAAAGCTAGCGAAAAATTAAGAACTTTTCATTTAGATATCGAATGGTTTCGATGAACGGATTAGAAGTTATAGTCAACTGAATTTTAGTATTATTGTTAAAATGATTATTATTTCTATCGTCGTTATTATTTTAATAGAAATATCATTGTTATTATAAAATATCATTATTACTATTATATTAGTATTATCATTTTATCATAATACCATTTTTAGTAAATATAAATATTGTTATTTTTTTATAGAATAATAATAATTATTATTACAAAATAATACAACTTTTACTTATTATTATTATGATCAATATTATTTTATCAAATAAATAGGGGATATAAAGATATTTTTCACCACGCATAATATAATTACATTAATAATACTTACCACTATAGTTTTACGATATTAAGTGAACTTTATAAATTTTACTACTTAAGATATATAAAAGTATATTCTATCATATATAAACGTTAATATAAATTTTTATTAATAAATGACTTTTATTATTATAAAATCTAATAAATATATTTAAATATATAAAACGACTATAGTTAAGTTATATAATAAACACGTATAAATTTTAGAAGTCATTTTGGGTCAAGTTGACTTTTGTTGACTTTTGCATATTAGTCTCGAGCATTAGGATTGTGGTACACTATGACTTGACCAAAAATTGTTAGACAAATATTGACCAACATATAAATATATATAATTAATATAGGTTCGTGAATCCGAGGCCAACCTTGCACTTATTAAATGACGTTATATGTATTTTTACTACGAAATACAGTATGGTGAGTTTCATTTACTCCCTTTTGTATATATTTTTGGGACTGAGAATACATGCGCTGTTTTTATAAATGTTTTACGAAATAGGCACAAGTACTAAAACTAATTCTACGTGGGTTTAAACCAGAAATATACCCTTAGCTTGGTAACATTAAACTACTTGTCTATGTACGGTAGGCGCGAATCCTAAAGATAGATCTATTGGGCCTGACAAACCCCATCCTAACTATGGGATGCTTTAGTACTTCGAGGTTATTTTAAACACACCTGATCTGGTGTACTTCAGAGGGTAAAACATGAACGTTAAGGCTTGTTACCGGGTGCCTACAACTTATAGAATACTTTTATACACTTGCGAGTGTACATATATTTATAAACGGAAATCTTGTGGTCTATTAATATATTGAAATGATTGTTATGATAAACCTATGAACTCACCAACCTTTTGGTTGACACTTTAAAGCATGTTTATTCTCAGGTATTAAAGAAATCTTCCGCTGTGCATTAGCTCATTTTAAGGATATTACTTGGAGTCATTCATGGCATACTTTGAAAGACGTTGCATTCGAGTCGTTGAGTTCATCAAGATTAATATTAAGTCAATTATAGTTGGATGTAATATGAAATGGTATGCATGCCGTCAATTTTTGATGTAAAGAAAGTTTGTCTTTTAAAAACGAATGCAATGTTTGTAAAACGTATCATATAGAGGTCAAATACCTCGCGATGTAATCAACTATTGTGAATCATTTATAATGTATATGAACGGGTCCTTTCAAAATGGATCTAGCTTCAAAGGATCCTTGGATGGCTTGAAAGTTCTTGAAGCAGAATCATGACACGAAAACAAGTTCAAGTAAGATTTCCACTCGAAATAAGATTGTTATAGTTATAGAAATTGAATCAAAGTTTGAATATGAGTATTATCTTGTATTAGAAAGATATATTACTGTAAATAAAAAAGATTTCTTGAGGTTGGATGATCACTTTACAAGATTGGAAGTAAGCTAGCAAACTTGGAAGTATTCTTGATTTTATGAAACTAGAACTTATAGAATTTATGAAGAACACTTAGAACTTGAAGATAGAACTTGAGAGAGATCAATTAGATGAAGAAAATTGAAGAATGAAAGTGTTTATAGGTGTTTTTGGTCATTGATATATGGATTAGATATAAAGGATGTGTAATTTTATTTACATGTAAATAAGTCATGAATGATTACTAATATTTTTGTAATTTTATGAGATATTTCATGCTAGTTGCCAAATGATGGTTCCCACATGTGTTAGGTGACTTACATGGGCTGCTAATAGCTGATCATTGGAGTATATACACCAATAGTACATACATCTAAAAGCTGTGTATTGTACGAGTACGAATACGGGTGCATACGAGTAGAATTGTTGATGAAACTGAATAAGGATGTAATTATAAGAATTTTTGTTAAGTAGAAGTATTTTGATAAGTGTCTTGAAGTCTTTCAAAAGTGTATGAATACATATTAAAACACTACATGTATATACATTTTAACTGAGTCGTTAAATCATCGTTAGTCGTTACTTGTAAATGTTGTTTTGAAACCTTTAGGTTAACTATCTTGTTAAATGTTGTTAACCCATTGTTTATTATATCTAAAGAGATGTTAAATTATTACATTATCATGATATTATGATGTAGTGACCCGAACTTTTCCATGTTTATATATATTAATTGAGATTGATATTTACATGATTAAATGTTTCCAACATGTTAAGCAATCAAACTTGTTAAGACTTGATTAATTGAAATATGTTTCATATAGACAATTGACCACCCAAGTTGACCGGTGATTCACGAACGTTAAAACTTGTAAAAACTATATGATGACATATATATGGATATATATATATAGTTAACATGATACTATGATAAGTAAACATATCATTAAGTATATTAACAATGAACTACATATGTAAAAACAAGACTACTAACTTAATGATTTTTAAACGAGACATATATGTAACGATTATCGTTGTAAAGACATTTAATGTATATATATCATATTAAGAGATATTCATACATGATAATATCATGATAATATAATAATTTAAAATCTCATTTGATATTATAAACATTGGGTTAACAATATTTAACAAGATCGTTAACCTAAAGGTTTCAAAACAACACTTACATGTAACGACTAACGATGACTTAACTCAGTTAAAATGTATATACATGTAGTGTTTTAATATGTATTTATACACTTTTGAAAGAATTCAATACACTTATCAAAATACTTCTACTTAACAAAAATGCTTACAATTACATCCTCGTTCAGTTTCATCAACAATTCTACTCGTATGCACCCGTATTCGTACTCGTACAATACACAGCTTTTAGATGTATGTACTATTGGTATATACACTCCAATGATTAGCTCTTAGCAGCCCATGTGAGTCACCTAACACATGTGGGAACCATCATTTGGCAACTAGCATGAAATATCTCATAAAATTACAAAAATATGAGTAATCATTCATGACTTATTTACATGAAAACAAAATTACATATCCTTTATATCTAATCCATACACCAACGACCAAAAACACCTACAAACACTTTCATTCTTCAATTTTCTTCATCTAATTGATCTCTCTCAAGTTCTATCTTCAAGTTCTAAGTGTTCTTCATATATTCTACAAGTTCTAGTTACATAAAATCAAGAATACTTTCAAGTTTGCTAGCTCACTTCCAATCTTGTAAGGTGATCATCCAACCTCAAGAAATCTTTATTTCTTACAGTAGGTTATCATTCTAATACAAGGTAATAATCATATTCAAACTTTGGTTCAATTTCTATAACTATAACAATCTTATTTCAAGTGATGATCTTACTTGAACTTGTTTTCGTGTCATGATTCTGCTTCAAGAACTTCGAGCCATCCAAGGATCCGTTGAAGCTAGATCCATTTTTCTCTTTTCCAGTAGGTTTATCCAAGGAACTTAAGGTAGTAATGATGTTCATAACATCATTCGATTCATACATATAAAGCTATCTTATTCGAAGGTTTAAACTTGTAATCACTAGAACATAGTTTAGTTAATTCTAAACTTGTTCGCAAACAAAAGTTAATCCTTCTAACTAGACTTTTAAAAATCAACTAAACACATGTTCTATATCTATATTATATGCTAACTTAATGATTTAAAACCTGGAAACACGAAAAACACCGTAAAACCGGATTTACGCCGTCGTAGTAACACCGCGGGCTGTTTTGGGTTAGTTAATTAAAAACTATGATAAACTTTGATTTAAAAGTTGTTATTCTGAGAAAATGATTGTTATTATGAACATGAAACTATATCCAAAAATTATGATTATACTCAAAGTGGAAGTATGTTTTCTAAAATGGTCATCTAGACGTCGTTCTTTCGACTGAAATGACTACCTTTACAAAAACAACTTGTAACTTATTTTTCCGACTATAAACCTATACTTTTTCTGTTTAGATTCATAAAATAGAGTTCAATATGAAACCATAGCAATTTGATTAACTCAAAACGGATTTAAAATGAAGAAGTTATGGGTAAAACAAGATTGGATAATTTTTCTCATTTTAGCTACGTGAAAATTGGTAACAAATCTATTCCAACCATAACTTAATCAACTTGTATTGTATATTATGTAATCTTGAGATACCATAGACACGTATACAATGTTTCGACCTATCATGTCGACACATCTATATATATTTCGGAACAACCATAGACACTCTATATGTGAATGTTGGAGTTAGCTATACAGGGTTGAGGTTGATTCCAAAATATATATAGTTTGAGTTGTGATCAATACTGAGATACGTATACACTGGGTCATGGATTGATTCAAGATAATATTTATCGATTTATTTCTGTACATCTAACTGTGGACAACTAGTTGTAGGTTACTAACGAGGACAGCTGACTTAATAAACTTAAAACATCAAAATATATTAAAAGTGTTGTAAATATATTTTGAACATACTTTGATATATATGTATATTTTGTTATAGGTTCGTGAATCAACCAGTGGCCAAGTCTTACTTCCCGACGAAGTAAAAATCTGTGAAAGTGAGTTATAGTCCCACTTTTAAAATCTAATATTTTTGGGATGAGAATACATGCAGGTTTTATAAATGATTTACAAAATAGACACAAGTACGTGAAACTACATTCTATGGTTGAATTATCGAAATCGAATATGCCCCTTTTTATTAAGTCTGGTAATCTAAGAATTAGGGAACAGACACCCTAATTGACGCGAATCCTAAAGATAGATCTATTGGGCCTAACAAACCCCATCCAAAGTACCGGATGCTTTAGTACTTCGAAATTTATATCATATCCGAAGGGTGTCACGGAATGATGGGGATATTCTTATATATGCATCTTGTTAATGTCGGTTATCAGGTGTTCACCATATGAATGATTTTTATCTCTATGTATGGGATGTGTATTGAAATATGAAATCTTGTGGTCTATTGTTACGATTTGATATATATAGGTTAAACCTATAACTCACCAACATTTTTGTTGACGTTTAAAGCATGTTTATTCTCAGGTGAATACTAAGAGCTTCCGCTGTCGCATACTTAAATAAGGACGAGATTTGGAGTCCATGCTTGTATGATATTGTGTAAAAACTGCATTCAAGAAACTTATTTTGTTGTAACATATTTGTATTGTAAACCATTATGTAATGGTCATGTGTAAACAGGATATTTTAGATTATCATTATTTGATAATCTACGTAAAGCTTTTTAAACCTTTATTGATGAAATAAAGGTTATGGTTTGTTTTAAAATGAATGCAGTCTTTGAAAAACGTCTCATATTAAGGTCAAAGCCTCGCAACGAAATCAATTAATATGGAACGTTTTTAATCAATAAGAACGGGACATTTCAGTTGGTATCAGAGCGTTGGTCTTAGAGAACCAGAATTTTGTATTAGTGTGTCTTATCGAGTTTGTTAGGATGCATTAGTGAGTCTGGACTTCGACCGTGTTTACTTGAAAAATGATTGCTTAACAAATTTTGTTGGAAACTATATATTTTTAACATGTGAATATTATGTGATATATTAATCTCTTAACGCGTTTGATATTATGTGATAGATGTCTACCTCTAGAACAAGTCCCATTGACTCACCTAATAATAATGAAGAGTCAAATGTAAATTGGAATGATTCGTGGACTGATTCACAAGTTCCCGAAGAGGAACCGGAAGAAGAGTCGGAACCGGAAGAAGAATCGGAACCGGAAGAAGAATCGGAACCGGATGAAGAAATAGAACCGGTGGGGGAAATAATAAAACAGTTAAGTAAAAGAAAATCCTCAACCAACCGACCAAGGTTAATTATGGTCAATGGTGTTTCCGCCAAGGAAGCAAAATATTGGGAGGATTACCAATTCTCCGATGAATCGGATTCCGACGAGAATTCCGATGATGTTATAGAAATTACCCCAACTGAATTTAAAAAGGCAAAAGAAAATAATATGGGAAAGGGCATAAAAATAGAGAAATCTAATTCCAACCCCGATGAACTTTATATGTATCGTCAACCCCCGAAGTCCTTAAGTTGTAACAATGACCCGGGAACCTCTAAACCACCAGGTTTTTCTAAACCAATGTGGAAAACGACGGCTTGTATTAGGGGAACATCATATATCCCTAGAAACTTGTCAAAATGAACCAAAACCGAAGAAGAAGAAACGAGCGAGTCGGAATAAGATAGTTGTATTCGTGTGGTGTAATATATGTAATATAGTGTGCTTATGCTTTATGATATATGTAAAAATTGCTTGTATTAATAAGTATTTTTTTTATGAATCTAACTCTTGTCTATTTTACAGTATAAAAATACAAAATGGATAGACAACCCAATATTTTAAGAGACCTACCCGGAGACATGATTGATGAAATCTTGTCTAGAGCCGGTCAGAATTCCTCAGCACAACTATTTAAGGCAAAATCAGTTTGTAAGACATTCGAAGAACGTTCCAAGAATGTCTTGGTTTATAAGAGACTTTCGTTTGAAAGATGGGGGATATCACATTGGGAAACCCATAATTTACGATGTGTTTACTTTGACGCATATATTGCGGGGAACCCAAATGCTATTTTACGCAACGGGTTAAGAAATTATTTTGACTCAATGTATCCGAATATAGGACTTCATGATTTATAAAAAGCGGCTAACATGCAACATAAAGAAGCATGCTATGCTTACGGGTTAGTAATGTTCGCTTCTCACCAAAGTGAGAAAAAGAACATCGGGCTACAACTATTAAACAAAACGTTCCCACAAGTGACGGAGTCGGTAATTGTGGTAAGAAATGAGGTTTTTAGGTTATTACGGGACTGTTGGACATTACGTAACCCTCGTCCCTTTGACGACGTTACAACACGCTGTCTTATCAACGGTCATAACGGTTATGTTCCACAAGACCAAGGATGGGAAGTAATCCTAGTAAAACCAGAATGCATGACTTGTTTCTGGACGTATGAATTACGTGTCTTTATTGCCTTTGCTGAACGACTTGTGTACTAGCTAGAATTATCTTCACAACCATCTTGTATCAAATTTATTGTGTGCTATATTTCATGCTATATGTAAAATAAGCGGTATTGTAAGTTTGTAAAATATTGTGTAAAAGTTTGAACGCGAAATATTATTATAATCAGTTTTTCATATAGAATTGTAGTAGTTGAATTGTATATTAGCTACTAAGTATGAACTTAACGGGTAGGTACTACCAGAATTTAAACTTATAAAACGCTAATATGAAGAAAAAGCTTTTATAAATGAGTTTATATTATGCTACGAAATACTATTAACTACTCTTAATATTCTGTATGATTAACTTGTTCCATTTGACTATTTTGAAGGAAATGGCACCGCTTACATGACACACCGTGAATATGAATGAAGAGGAATTCCGTACTTTTCTAGCTTCAAACATAGCCGCAGTACAGGCTGCGCTACATACCAACAATAACCTTGGATCTAGCAGTACAGGAAATCGTGTAGGATGTACCTACAAAGAATTCACTGCCTGCAAACCTTTGGAATTTGATGGAACCGAAGGACCGATCGGATTGAAACGGTGGACCGAGAAGGTCGAATCGGTGTTTGCCATAAGTAAGTGTACTGAAGAGGACAAAGTGAAGTACGCTACGCATACCTTCACAGGTACTGCGTTAACATGGTGGAATACCTATCTAGAGCAAGTGGGACAAGATGATGCTTACGCACTACTGTGGTCAGCATTCAAGCACTTGATGAACGAGAAGTACCGTCCCAGAACTGAGGTCAATAAGCTCAAGACAGAACTTAGAGGGTTACGAACCCAAGGATTTGATATTACCACGTACGAAAGACGATTCACAAAATTGTGCCTATTGTGTCCGGGAGCATTCGAAGATGAGGAAGAGAAGATCGACGCGTTTGTGAAAGGATTACCGGAAAGAATCCAAGAAGATATAAGTTCACACGAGCCCGCCTCCATACAACAGGCATGTAGAATGGCTCACAAACTAGTGAACCAGATTGAAGAAAGAATTAAAGAACAGACTGCTGAAGAGGCCAATGTGAAGCAAGTCAAAAGAAAGTGGGAGGAAAACGGTGATAAGAATCACCAATACAACAACAACAGCAATTACAGCAATAATCGCAACAATTATCCCAACAATCGCAACATCAATCACAACTACAACAAACGGCCCAACAACAACAACAACAACAACAACAACAGCAACTACAACAATCATCCCAACAATAATAATAACCGCAACAACAACAACAATCAGAAGCAGCTATGCCAAAGGTGTGAAAAGTATCACTCGGGGTTCTGCACCAAATTTTGCAACAAGTGTAAAAGAAATGGTCATAGCGCGGCGAAGTGTGAGGTCTACGGACCAGGGGTTAATAGAACGAAAGGAACAAATGGTGTCGGAACGAGTAATGGCGGAGCAAGTAGTGTCAGAGCAAGTTATGCCAATGTAGTTTGTTATAAATGTGGAAAACCTGGCCACATTATTAGAAATTGCCCGAACCAGGAGAACACGAATGGACAAGGCCGCGGAAGAGTTTTCAATATTAATGCGGCAGAGGCACAGGAAGACCCGGAGCTTGTTACGGGTACTTTTTTTATTGACAATAAATCTGCTTACGTTTTATTTGATTCGGGTGCGGATAGAAGCTATATGAGTAGAGATTTTTGTGCTAAATTAAGTTGTCCATTAACGCCTTTGGATAGTAAATTTTTACTCGAATTAGCAAATGGTAAATTAAATTCAGCAGATAATATATGTCGAAATCGAGAAATTAAACCGGTTAGCGAAACATTTAAGATTGATTTGATACCAGTAGAGTTAGGGAGTTTTGATGTAATAATCGGTATGGACTGGTTGAAAGAAGTGAAAGCAGAGATCGTTTGTTACAAAAATGCAATTCGCATTATACGAGAAAAAGGAAAACCCTTAATGGTGTACGGAGAAAAGGGCAACACGAAGCTACATCTTATTAGTAATTTGAAGGCACAAAAACTAATAAGAAAAGGTTGCTATGCTGTTCTAGCAAACGTCGAGAAAGTACAAACTGAAGAAAAGAGCATCAATGATGTTCCCATTGCAAAAGAATTTCCCGATGTATTTCCGAAAGAATTACCGAGATTACCCCCACATCGATCCGTTGAATTTCAAATAGATCTTGTACCAGGAGCTGCACCAATAGCTCGTGCTCCTTACAGACTCGCACCCAGCAAGATGAAAGAACTGCAAAGCCAATTACAAGAACTTTTAGAGCGTGGTTTCATTCGACCAAGCACGTCACCGTGGGGAGCTCCTATTTTGTTTGTCAAGAAGAAAGATGGTACATTCAGGTTGTGTATCGACTACCGAGAGTTGAACAAACTTACCATCAAGAACCGCTACCCACTACCGAGAATCGACGACTTATTTGATCAACTACAAGGCTCGTCTGTTTATTCAAAGATTGACTTACGTTCCGGGTATCATCAAATGCGGGTGAAAGAAGATGATATTCCAAAGACTGCTTTCAGAACACGTTACGGTCATTACGAGTTTATGGTCATGCCGTTTGGTTTAACTAATGCACCAGCTGTGTTCATGGACCTTATGAACCGAGTGTGTGGACCATACCTTGACAAGTTTGTCATTGTTTTCATTGATGACATACTTATTTACTCAAAGAATGACCAAGAACACGGTAAACATTTGAGAAAGGTGTTAGAAGTATTGAGGAAGGAAGAATTGTACGCTAAGTTTTCAAAGTGTGCATTTTGGTTGGAAGAAGTTCAATTCCTCGGTCACATAGTGAACAAAAAAGGTATTAAGGTGGATCCGGCAAAGATAGAAACTGTTGAAAAGTGGGAAACCCCGAAAACTCCGAAACACATACGCCAGTTTTTAGGACTAGCTGGTTACTACAGAAGGTTCATCCAAGACTTTTCCAGAATAGCAAAACCCTTGACTGCATTAACGCATAAAGGGAAGAAATTTGAATGGAATGATGAACAAGAGAAAGCGTTTCAGTTATTGAAGAAAAAGCTAACTACGGCACCTATATTGTCATTGCCTAAAGGGAATGATGATTTTGTGATTTATTGTGACGCATCAAAGCAAGGTCTCGGTTGTGTATTAATGCAACGAACGAAGGTGATTGCTTATGCGTCTAGACAATTGAAGATTCACGAACAAAATTATACGACGCATAATTTGGAAATAGGCGCGGTTGTTTTTGCATTAAAGACTTGGAGGCACTACTTATATGGGGTCAAAAGTATTATATATACCGACCACAAAAGTCTTCAACACATATTTAATCAGAAACAACTGAATATGAGGCAGCGTAGGTGGATTGAATTATTGAATGATTACGACTTTGAGATTCGTTACCACCCGGGGAAAGCAAATGTGGTAGCCGATGCCTTGAGCAGGAAGGACAGAGAACCCATTCGAGTAAAATCTATGAATATAATGATTCATAATAACCTTACTACTCAAATAAAGGAGGCGCAACAAGGAGTTTTAAAAGAGGAAAATTTAAAGGATGAAATACCCAAAGGATCGGAGAAGCATCTTAATATTCGGGAAGACAGAACCCGGTATAGGGCTGAAAGGATTTGGGTACCAAAATTTGGAGATATGAGAGAAATGGTACTCAATAAATCCTGGATAAGATGTACAAGGATCTCAAGAAATATTTTTGGTGGCCGGGTATGAAAGCCGATGTTGCTAAATACGTAGGAGAATGTTTGACGTGTTCTAAGGTCAAAGCTGAGCATCAGAAACCATCAGGTCTACTTCAACAACCCGAAATCCCGGAATGGAAATGGGAAAACATTACCATGGATTTCATCACTAAATTGCCAAGGACTGAAAGTGGTTTTGATACTATTTGGGTAATAGTTGATCGTCTCACCAAATCAGCACATTTTCTGCCAATAAGAGAAGATGACAAGATGGAGAAGTTAGCACGACTGTATTTGAAGGAAGTCGTCTCCAGACATGGAATACCAATCTCTATTATCTCTGATAGGGATGGCAGATTTATTTCAAGATTCTGGCAGACATTACAGCAAGCATTAGGAACTCGTCTAGACATGAGTACTACCTATCATCCACAAACTGATGGGCAGAGCGAAAGGACGATACAAATGCTTAAAGACATGCTACGAGCATGTGTTATTGATTTCGGAAACAGTTGGGATCGACATCTACCGTTAGCAGAATTTTCCTACAACAACAGCTACCATTCAAGCATTGAGATGGCGCCGTTTGAAGCACTTTATGGTAGAAAGTGCAGGTCTCCGATTTGTTGGAGTGAAGTGGGGGATAGACAGATTACGGGTTCGGAGATTATACAAGAAACTACCGAGAAGATCATCCAAATTCAACAACGGTTGAAAACCGCCCAAAGTCGACAAAAGAGCTACGCTGGCATTAAAAGAAAAGATATAGAATTTGAAATTAGAGAGATGGTCATGCTTAAAGTTGCACCTTGGAAAGGCGTTGTTCGATTTGGTAAACGAGAGAAATTAAATCCAAGGTATATTGGACCATTCAAGATTATTGATCGTGTCGGACCAGTAGCTTACCGACTTGAGTTACCTCAACAACTCGCGGCTGTACATAACACTTTCCACTTCTTGAATTTGAAGAAATGTTTTGCTAAAGAAGATCTCACTATTCCGTTAGATGAAATCCAAATCAACGAAAAACTTCAATTCATCGAAGAACCCGTCGAAATAATGGATCGTGAGGTTAAAAGACTTAAGCAAAACAAGATACCAATTGTTAAGGTTCGATGGAATGCTCGTAGAGGACCTGAGTTCACCTGGGAGCGTGAAGATCAGATGAAGAAGAAATACCCGCATCTATTTCCAGAAGATTCGTCAACACCTTCAACAGCTTAAAATTTCGGGACGAAATTTATTTAACGGGTAGGTACTGTAGTGACCCAAACTTTTCCATGTTTATATATATTAATTGAGATTGATATTTACATGATTAAATGTTTCCAACATGTTAAGCAATCAAACTTGTTAAGACTTGATTAATTGAAACATGTTTCATATAGACAATTGACCACCCAAGTTGACCGGTGATTCACGAACGTTAAAACTTGTAAAAACTATATGATGACATATATATGGATATATATATATAGTTAACATGATACTATGATAAGTAAACATATCATTAAGTATATTAACAATGAACTACATATGTAAAAACAAGACTACTAACTTAATGATTTTTAAACGAGACATATATGTAACGATTATCGTTGTAAAGACATTTAATGTATATATATCATATTAAGAGATATTCATACATGATAATATAATAATTTAAAATCTCATTTGATATTATAAACATTGCGTTAACAACATTTAACAAGATCGTTAACCTAAAGGTTTCAAAACAACACTTACATGTAACGACTAACGATGACTTAACGACTCAGTTAAAATGTATATACATGTAGTGTTTTAATATGTATTTATACACTTTTGAAAGAATTCAATACACTTATCAAAATACTTCTACTTAACAAAAATGCTTACAATTACATCCTCGTTCAGTTTCATCAACAATTCTACTCGTATGCACCCGTATTCATACTCGTACAATACACAGCTTTTAGATGTATGTACTATTGGTATATATACTCCAATGATCAGCTCTTAGCAGCCCATGTGAGTCACCTAACACATGTAGGAACCATCATTTGGCAACTATCATGAAATATCTCATAAAATTATAAAAATATGAGTAATCATTCATGACTTATTTACATGAAAACAAAATTACATATCCTTTATATCTAATCCATACACCAACGACCAAAAACACCTACAAACACTTTCATTCTTCAATTTTCATCATCTAATTGATCTCTCTCAAGTTCTATTTGTAACTTATTTTTCCGACTATAAACCTATACTTTTTCTGTTTAGATTCATAAAATAGAGTTCAATATGAAACCATAGCAATTTGCTTCACTCAAAACGGATTTAAAATGAAGAAGTTATGGGTAAAACAAGATTGGATAATTTTTCTCATTTTAGCTACGTGAAAATTGGTAACAAATCTATTCCAACCATAACTTAATCAACTTGTATTGTATATTATGTAATCTTGAGATACCATAGACACGTATACAATGTTTCGACCTATCATGTCGACACATCTATATATATTTCGGAACAACCATAGACACTCTATATGTGAATGTTGGAGTTAGCTATACAGGGTTGAGGTTGATTCCAAAATATATATAGTTTGAGTTGTGATCAATACTGAGATACGTATACACTGGGTCGTGGATTGATTCAAGATAATATTTATCGATTTATTTCTGTACATCTAACTGTGGACAACTAGTTGTAGGTTACTAACGAGGACAGCTGACTTAATAAACTTAAAACATCAAAATATATTAAAAGTGTTGTAAATATATTTTGAACATACTTTGATATATATGTATATTTTGTTATAGGTTCGTGAATCAACCAGTGGCCAAGTCTTACTTCCCGACGAAGTAAAAATCTGTGAAAGTGAGTTATAGTCCCACTTTTAAAATCTAATATTTTTGGGATGAGAATACATGCAGGTTTTATAAATGATTTACAAAATAGACACAAGTACGTGAAACTACATTCTATGATTGAATTATCGAAATCGAATATGCCCCTTTTTATTAAGTCTGGTAATCTAAGAATTAGGGAACAGACACCCTAATTGACGCGAATCCTAAAGATAGATCTATTGGGCCTAACAAACCCCATCCAAAGTACCGGATGCTTTAGTACTTCTAAATTTATATCATATCCGAAGGGTGTCCCGGAATGATGGGGATATTCTTATATATGCATCTTGTTAATGTCGGTTATCAGGTGTTCACCATATGAATGATTTTTATCTCTATGTATGGGATGTGTATTGAAATATGAAATCTTGTGGTCTATTGTTACGATTTGATATATATAGGTTAAACCTATAACTCACCAACATTTTTGTTGACGTTTAAAGCATGTTTATTCTCAGGTGAATACTAAGAGCTTCCGATATCGCATACTTAAATAAGGACGAGATTTGGAGTCCATGCTTGTATGATATTGTGTAAAAACTACATTCAAGAAACTTATTTTGTCGTAACATATTTGTATTGTAAACCATTATGTAATGGTTGTGTGTAAACAGGATATTTTAGATTATCATTATTTGATAATCTACGTAAAGCTTTTTAAACCTTTATTGATGAAATAAAGGTTATGGTTTGTTTTAAAATGAATGCAGTCTTTGAAAAACGTCTCATATAGAGGTCAAAACCTCGCAACGAAATCAATTAATATGGAACGTTTTTAATCAATAAGAACGGGACATTTCATATGATATATTAATATATCTTAGTATGATATATATACAGTTGAATGTTGTTACAACGATAATCGTTACATATATGTCTCGTTTCGAAATCATTAAGTTAGTAGTCTTGTTTTTACATATGTAGTTCATTGTTAATACACTTAATGACATGTTTACTTATCATTTATCATGATTAAACATAGTGTATCAATATCTTAATATGATTCATATGTATTTAGTAAGACGTTGTTATAACGATAATCGTTATATATATCGTTTCGAGTTTCTTAATTCAATAAACTCAATTTTATGTATATAACTCATTATTAAAATACCTAATGAGATACTTACTTATCATAATATTATGCTAACTATATATATAATCATATATATGTCATCAAATAGTTTTTACAAGTTTTAACGTTCGTGAATCACCGGTCAACTTGGGTGGTCAATTGTCTACATGAAACTCATTTCAAATAATCAAGTCTTTCAAAGTTTGATTGCTTAACATGTTGGAAACATTTAATTATGCAAATATAGTTTTCAATTAATATATAATCATGGAAAATTTTGGGTCACTACAACGTTGATCAAGTGTCATTATATTGTACTAACTCATGCTTCAGTTCCCAACACTACTTCAAAATATTCATATTTTAAATTCGAATTTTTCAGATTTTAGAAACTAAAACATTTTCCTTTATGATGTAACGTTGATAGTGCGCAGAGATAAATGATTTCAGATAAGAATATTTATGAAAATATCTCCAGAAATATTGAGGATATTTATAATGAAAGATACGATGATATCTTAGAATTTCTAATATTAAAGGATGATGAGGAAGATTTGTCCGTAAGGGTTTAGAGT
Organism: Rutidosis leptorrhynchoides; assembly: GCF_046630445.1. Taxonomy (NCBI): domain Eukaryota; kingdom Viridiplantae; phylum Streptophyta; class Magnoliopsida; order Asterales; family Asteraceae; genus Rutidosis; species Rutidosis leptorrhynchoides. The sequence goes on from NC_092333.1 coordinate 540,718,910, forward strand.
CAGAAGCAAGGTATTCGTTAAAGACTTCAGCAGAAATTGAATCATTTGGATTCTTTGAAGGCAAATTTAGTCTTTGTGATTTGTCCACAGCCTCCTTCATGGTTTGCTCAATCCGTTTTCCAGTTCCAAACCTTCTCTTTTCTGAGCTTTGCCAACACCTTATTTTTTATCATCAAACTTTTGACAGTTACAGTTGTCTATAGTTTCTGCTGCTTCATTCAGCTTTTTTTTTCCTTTCAAAATTCAGATTATTGATTCGTAGACTGGTTGCTTTTCAGAATTTCAGAATGAAAGCTCAAAATTCTAAGAGATGAATGTTATATGTATACATATGATTTTCTAGTACAGTTTTGAATTCAAAGTATGACATTTGAAAGATGTAAGAATCTAAGAGTGATGTTTTCTGTTAAATCTTGGCTTGGATTCTGATTTTTTAAAATCAGAATATGTAATCAATTTTGGATGCGAATGGTTGTTTTGATTTCTGTGAAAGAATGTATATCGTTGTGAAAGTAGTGAGTATAGTTGATGATTTGCTGAATCAGAATCGAAGAATGTAGCATATTAATTGTGAACTCAAATATTTCTCAGGTATTACCTACCCGTTAAAAATTTTCACAATTAATATTTTTGTACAATAGAATTTTATTACAGTCTTTATGAAAATATATGTATGTATATTTTCTCCAGATGTAATACAGATTTAATGAGTTAATATACTATTAAACTAACTTGATTTTCGGCTGGAACTAGAAATGAATAATTTCTAAAACATTTAGAGATTACATAATCTTCGCGGAGTATTTCACTAATGTACTCAATACTTCATTATTTATTCTTATTGATATTCCTTGGTGAAGGATGTTGATGTTCGTGGAATTCTTGCGAACTTTGCAAGGTACGAATGATGTTTTCTGGAAAGTTTCTAGTACATCGAAAATGAAAGTGTAAAATTAAACATGTACTTGATTAATACACTTGGTTTATTATGAAATGAAATTCATTGAATTGAAATAGAGATTGTAGTTAACGATGGTTAAATCGTTAAGGAAGGTTGTACATCATAGTGTATTAGTAATATGAATTAACCAAATAGTAATTACTAGTTAAAATCCATACGTAATAACTTAGTACGAAAAGATCTATTGTGGTTTCAAAACTCATATATATATAAAATATACATATAAATTCTTCAGACTAAATGAGTTAATACTTCATAACTCGTTGATACAATATTTCCGTTGATGATTGTGGTGTCGATATCATTGATGGTTATGGAACCGGTGTAGCTTGTAGTGCTACAGGTTTTGGCGGTGTTGGTGATGCTGTCGGTACTGTTGATTCTGCTGGTAAAACAAGTCTAGCTTGTAATTCGTGCACCATTTCAGTCAGGGTTTCATTTCATCATTTCTATTCGCTCACTCATCTGTTTTATGGTTAAGGCTGGAATAGATAATCTCTAAGACTTTAAAGATTACATAATCGCCACCGAATGTTTCTCCAATGAAGTTATGAATTAATACTTCATCGGTTATTGTTGTTGGTACTCCTTGGTATCTATGGTGCGTATGACGTTGATGCTCAGGGTACAGATTGTGATGTGGACGTTGTTGTTGGTGGTGGTAATTGTACCGTTGATGTTGATGATGGTGGTACCGTTGATGCCAGTGATGCTGCTGGTGCTTATGGTATTGGGGCTTGTGATGTGGATGTTGTTGGTGGTACTGGTGCCGTTGATGGTGCTTGTAATCTTTGCACCATATTTTCCAAAGCCAATACTCGAGCGCGAAGCTCGTTGACTTCTTCTATTACACCGAGATGATTATTGGTTCGGACGAGCGGATGAATAAGATCTAGAATTTGAGATAGTATATAATCATGATGAGATACTCTGGAAATGAGAGAGAAAAGGGTGTTTCGAATAGGTTCACCGGTAAGTGCTTCAGGTTCTTCGCCAAGAGGTGAATGTGGTGGATGGAAGGGATCACCTTCTTCTTGTCTCCAATGATTAAGTAGGCTACGAACCCATCCCCAATTCATCCAAAATAGATGATGGCTAATTGGTTGATCCATTTTGGTCACACTGCTTTCGGAGCTCGAGTGGAAATCCATATCGGAATAGCTGTCGGAATATAAGGAATTTGAACTAGATACGGGATCCATCTTGTGTAATCAGGGAAATGATTTTTGATGTGAAATAGATTATAGGACTTAGATTTGGTATTCTTCAATACATAATTTACATATGTATATATAATACTAAGATCCCATAAATTACGGAGGAATCTTCGGAAGATGTCAAGTAAAGTTTACAGTAACAGATATGCTAAGATATGAATTCGTCTGTACACTTTCTATGCAATAAATGCATGAAAACGTGTCTAGACTTAATAATGATAAGCAAAACTCGGTAAAAACAGATATGGTCATAGTCCAGACTCATTAATGCATCCTAACAATTACCAGTTAAACACACTAATGCAAATTCTGGTTCCCTATGACCTCAAGCTCTGATACCAACTGTGATGACCCGTCCAAATCCATTTGGACGAATACATCATTCATCGATTTCACAGTGAGGTACTGACCTCTACATGATACGTTTTGTAAACATTGCATTCTTTTGAAAAGGCACACCATAAATGAATATCTAATTCCAAGGTTTTTGACATCTGATGATTTCTACATATAGACATTCACCGTAAATAATAGTTTACAATACTATATCCATTGACAATGCAGTCAAAATAAGATACATGGTGATGATTTTGTGAATGCAAAGTTTTCTTGAATAAAGCATGTATGACTCCCTGCACATGGCTTGTATAATGTATAAGCAAACAGCAAAAGACTTCTAGGGACCTGAGAATAAACATGCTTAAAAGTGTCAACACAAAGGTTGTGAGTTCATAGTTTAACATTGCACATAATCTGTATATAAAGGTGGATCACAAGATTTCAGTTGTTTCATCCAGAAACGTTTATCAAAATATTCTACGAAATTGAGCACCCTGGTAACTAAACTTTAACGTTATAATAAGTACCCCTGTTTTAACATAAATGCAACCAACATGTACAATACACGCAATTCAACGTGTACTAAACTTAAATAGCATACGTCTGTTTTATAGTTCAGGATAGGGTTTCTATACCTGGAACAGACGGGGATGTCAAGCCCTATGGATCCATATACAACTACTCGCGCCCACCAGTTCTTATAACCGGCAGTTACTAGTTACCAAAGCTAAGGAATTTTCGGTTCAAACTCAGTGTAGAATTTAGTATGTACTTGTGTCCATTGCGTTTAAAATAAAGTGCATGTATTCTCAGCACAAAAATATAGATTGCAAAAGCAATTAAAAAGGGATCTATAAACTCATTTTAGCAGCACATAAATTCATTCACCAAAATGTGACCGAAACTCGAAAGGCAAAGTAACTGTAGATCTCAACCTAGAGAGCATATGTTGGTCAATAAATGTCTAACAAGCTAGGTCGGGTTATAGTGTATCACAATCCTAATGCTCGAGACCGACATACAAGAGTTAACAAAAGTCATCTCAAAAGTCAACCTGACCCAATATGATCTTTAAATCTATACATGTTTATTAACATAGTATAAGTCTTGATAATTGAACGTATTTATAGTTTATCAAACTCAAAATATTATTTATTTCAGGAGTTATATTATATTTGAATTATTATGGCAATCGAAAATATTTTATTATTTCACATAGTTTTCCAATACTTGTAAAATCAGATTATAGTGTTTGTAAAGCTTTAAAACATGATAAGACAGTCAACTTTGACAAATGTTTAACAAAACGAGACGTGTCTTATATAAGAATTTATTTACTCGACTAGTAGTATCTAAAAATCCAATTTATTAATCTTATAAATAAGTTGTTTAAATATTAATTGTAGATTCAAAAGCAATTTCAATTAACGTCAATCATAATTCAGTTGACCATAACTTTTAATTCGTTCATCGAAATCACGTGATTCCTAAATGAAAAGTTATTAATTTTTCGCCAGCTTTCCAATAACATGCATATCATATACTTTATATCAGTAGCATATGTATCAAATTCGTGATTCATCATAAACTATCTAACGACAAAATTAAAGCATACAAGCATGCATAAACATATATACTCGAGCACCAGACATGGATACACTATTAATATATAAAAGGTAAGATATGAATGCTTACGTATCCATATTGTGATTCAATATTGCTGGAAAGTACGTAGACACAACGGAAATGATAAACGTTAGGTTGACCTTTAACTCATGATCATAACCCCCAAGCAATACCCATAACCTCCATAACTATAACCCATAATTTCCTTAGCTTTTTCCCGCTCGAAAAGCTTGTTTTGAAACCGTTTGGACATAACCTCGTCATAATATTTTATATATAATAATACTAATAATAATACTCCTAACTATAAGATTAATAATAATATTAATCTTAATTATAATAATAATAATAATAATAATAATATATAAATAATATATATATATATATATATATATATATATATATATATATATATATATATATATATATATATATATATATATATATATATATATATATATATATATATATATATTTATGTTTATACGAGTGTGTAAGTGAGTGTGTAAGTGAATGAATCAAAAACAGAAATGATCGAGCTTTTATAGTCTATTTGTGAAATAGACGGCTCCGTAATCGCGAAGAGTTTATGCCTTACAGCTCCGCGATCGCGAAGGTGCGCATTTCGAGCTCAGAGATTTTTGTTCACTAGCTTGTCGACATATTATTATATATATATAATTTATATTAATTATTTATATATTATATTATATTCATGTGCATAGTTGACTTGTAATTTTAGCTCCGTTGTCTCGTACATTGACGCTCGACTTATGTCCCAGTTCCAATTTCTCGAACGTCCTTTCGTACGCTTAGAAAACTTGTACTTTACATTTCGTGACTCGTACCTTTGTCAATATATAGACTTACATTACTAATAACTATATTACCCAAAGTGTATCTTGTACGTTTGAGTGTTTTGGTCATTTGCTTCTTTAAATTACTTTCTCGTTATTTATTAAAATACATTTAATAATATATTAAGTCTTTATAACAAATCGTTTTAAATTCAAGTTTATATTATATTTTATCACTTTATAAAACATATATATTCAATATTCATAAACACATTTTAAATACACGTTGCGAGTTATTTATATATTTAATTCTAATAATTAATATCATATTGTATATATTTAAATTATGTTATTTAACCAAAACATTTTTAATTATCAAGTTCTATTATATCGAAAAACGTTTTCGCACATTTGAAGTTAATTCAATAGAATATTATGAAATTTAGTTCCCCACTAACTTTTGTCTAACTTTCGTTAATTGACACCTTTGTTCTTACTTGTAAATCACTTTACCATTTATTCCGAATACCGTTAAAAAGGAACGATTTTTCAAATCAATGTGGACCTCGTAACAGAGACCCTTAATCATATCACAATGTATCTGATAATTCAATCATTTGATATTATCTTTTAATTCCGTCAATAAATATATATTATATTGAAAAAAATACGTTCATGTAAAGTATTATACATTTAATACTTTGTTAACGTTTTCAATTAATATAACTATATATTATATATACATATCTATTTACACATAAATGTTCATGAATCGTCGAGCATAGTCAAAGGGTAATTGAATATATGAACATAGTTTCAAAATTTTCGAGACTCAACATTACAGACTTTGCTTATCGTGTCGGAAACATATAATTAGATTTGATCGAAAATTTCCGGGTTGTCACACTTAGCACTAAACCCTAAACCCTAAACCATTCGTGTTAAAAATTCATTCTAAATCCTAATTTCTAAACCCTAAACCCTAATTTCTAAACCCAAAACCCTAATTTCTACACCCTAATAGCTAAACTCTAATTTTTAACCCCTAATTTCTAAACCCTAATTTCTAAACCCTAAAAAACAAACTCATAATCAAAACATTCATTTCAGTGAATGTTATCATTTATTTCTCCGAGCGTTTTCTCGCCAAATAATAACATTCATCACGAAGTGTCTTTTTAAATATTCATATTTTCATGTGATCTTGACGCCTGAAAAAAAAATTCAAATAAAAAAAAGTTACTTCCCCCAAAAAAAGTGATTCCCTCTTGATTAAATCAATATATATATATATATATATATATATATATATATATATATATATATATATATATATATATATATATATATATATATATATATATATATATATAATTTTTCATTTTTTGAAAAAACTTTGTTCACGAATATTATAGATTGGATGAAAATATGAACATTAAAAAAAGACACTTTGTGATAAATGTTTTTATTTTAGCAGGAAAACGCTCGAAGAAATAATATATAACAATTATCGTGTTTTTCGAGCGTATTTTGAGGGTTTAGGAATTAGAGTTTAGATATTATGGTTTAGAAATTCAGGGTTTAAGGTTTAGATTTAGGATTTAGATTGAGTTTTTAACACGAACGGTTTAGAGTTTAGGGTTTTGGGTTTAGGGTTTAGGGTTTTGGGACTAAACCCAAAACACTAAACCCTAAACCCTAAACTCTAAATCGAGCTAAATTTTGACAAAAGTACTTCACAAAACATGAAAACACAAAACTTTCGAAGATTAACATTTTTCACGATCAATATTATCTTGATTGTTATTTTTGTCAATCGTTTTCCCGCCTAAATAATAACATTCATCATGAAGTGTCTTTTTCAAATGTTCATATTTTCGTTTGATCTTAATGCCTGAAAAAAAATTGAAAAAAATGAAGAAAAAAAATTTGCTTCCCCCCACTTCCCCCCAATTGATTACTTCTCTATTGATCCTACCCCTATAATATATATATATATATATATATATATATATATATATATATATATATATATATATAATATATATATATATATATATATATATATATGCTAAAACCTTTAATTATATTAGAACTCGAGCAACTTGATAAAATAGATGAAGACTCACAAACGATTACAATACTAAGGCAACAAGGCTCAACAACAAAATAGAAAAAGAAGAAAACCACACGAGCAAACCCCGCCAATTCCAAAAACAAGCGAAGCACCTAAACCAAAGTCAAACGACAAAAAGAAACAAAAATGACCAATACACGAACTAAACACAAAGCATCCACCAACTAAAATTAATATTGTTGGTTGAATGTGGGTTAATGAACTAACCGACGAAGTTAAGTATGATGCTTAACCAAAGAATATGTTTTGATGATAACACATACATACACATAAGTGATGATCGACATCTTAACATAAAACACGCAAGTTCACTAATCCATACTTGATCTTGCAAATGACCAAGTCAAACAAAACTTATAGAATGAAAATAAAGATCATTAAAGTACACAGTCAAATTACGGTCGACCGTACACTTAGTCGTAGAAACCCAGACTGAATCTGCAACGCAGTTTTGTGAAAACAAGTTGCACGGCTGCCACCACGGTCAACCGTAGTGCGACCGCAGAATCCTCTGTCACCATTTTTGATCAAATTTAGTTTGACCACTTTCCGACATCTATAATTCATGAAACCTTTTTCAACACTCTTAGAATAGATGTCCTTTCCATACTCAATTGAGTCTTGGTCATAAAAACACTAATCTTGGTTAATTACGCTTAATTTCATCTTATTGACAAATTATCCATAATTAGGCATAACACATAAGTGTTAATCAATAACTTGTGATCTTAAAACTTATCTAGATATTCTTAGGATGATCACCAAGTACCAACACACATAAGCTAATGTTACTAGAACACTAATTACAATTAAAGATTACTTAATGACAAATTAAGGCTAAATGAAGAAAAATACTTTTGAGTAAAGACTTGTAATTCTAAAATACACTTAGATACATTTAGGATGGTCACCAAGTCCCAACTAGAGACACTTCTCCAAGAATGTTGGGTTTACCACATTTAGAGTGTTAGGTCATTTTCACTCAATAAGACCAAATCTCTCACACTTAATGCATATAGTACTTGTATAGGATATTGGGTTTCTTTTGCAGGTGCTAGATGGAGTAAAGATTCCAAAATGTAGTGTTCAAATCTGAGTCAAACGGCTATACAACGGATACATATTTTGGACTGGGGTACCTGCGGTTGAACCGCGGTCGACCGTACTGGTGACCGTGTGACAACGGCTAGTTTTTGAATCCCACTATAAATAGCAAGCATTGAAGAGCAATTGAAGCTGACCCTCTTGCATATTTCAAAGGCTTATCTCCAGAGATCACAAGTGCTATAATTACTACTCAAATGTGATCAAGCAAGAGAAGATTCTATGATCTTATAGATATAGAATTTGGTTGTTGTAAACTTACTAATCAAAATTATTTATCTTGTGAGTTTACTTAGTGTAATGTATGTCCTAGTATCTTTTTAGGATCATCATTGCAAAGTGTATGAGTCTTGTAACTTCAATTAGTAGAAGCATAGGCTAGCTTAGTGATCTACTTCCTTAAAGGGACTTAGGAAGTTGATTAATCTTATTTGAAGATTATTTCTTGTCCAAGGTGAAGACATGTTGATCTAGGTTGGAGTTGGTCTTTCAAAGGGATAGAAAGATTAGGTTTGTTGTCTACCAAAGAAGTTGAAGACTTGTAAATCGGATCTTCACCGGGTTTGGAGAAAAGTGCTTAGTGAAGCAAGAAATCTCGATTAGTGTAATCGGGGAGTGGATTAAGGTGGATTAGTTAACATCCACCCGAACCACTATAAATCCTTGTGTCTATGTTCTTTACATTACTTTACTTATCATTTTGAACATACACACCACACACATCAAGTTTGAGTTGAATTGGTTGATCATAGTTAATCAAATTTGGTGATCAATCGAAAAAGTGTTAAAACCGTATCAAGTAACTATTCACGCCCCCCTCTGGTTACTTACAAATACCAAAGCCTCGCATGTCGTCAATGTTAAATTTTCGCATCTTCTCCCCATATACTTTCCTAGCCCTTTGTTTTATGTTTTGAATTGTATCCTTTTTCGGGTTAAGAATTTTACCTTCAACCCAAATATCTTTGAGCTCTTCCTTTGCTTCCTCAAAAAAATTGGATGCAATGTGACGACCCGGAAATTTTCGACTAATTTTGAACCAAACTCACAATACGATCTCATACTTTTGACACGCTAAGCAAAGTCTGTTAAGTTGAGTCTCAAAAATTTTGAACAAGTTTCATATATTCAATTACCCTTCGACTATTCTCAAAGATTCACGAACAAATTTTTTTTTTTTGTAAATAAATATGTATATATATATATATATATATATATATATATATATATATATATATATATATATATATATATAGGTATATAAATAATAATTAGAGATATTAAATAAAGTATTATATGATTTGATGATTTGAATTAATAATTAAATTGTTAGTTAATATATATTTATGTAAATATAATGTAATTCAAAAATAAATGGTTATTTAAACAAACTTATATGATTCTAAAATAAACGGTGATCCGAAAAATGAGTTCTATAAATTTTAGGCTTACTAAAAATGTATTTAGGATCTAGTTATTCAATTTTAACACTTTCTATATTTTACCCAGGCTCGAGCGCGGACTGTGATTTAAATTTTATTTAATAATATTAAAAACAATTAATGACTAGAATATCTGAAAATATTTAAGATATTTCTGATAACTTTTAACCATCACTGTTTAACAACGGAGTACGAAATTTCATCCGTGTAAAACCTCGATAAAAAATAACAAATGAAAGAAGTCTTCTACACGTTTTCTTTATAGGTAATAATATATTATTACTTTTATTATAATTAATATTATGAATTATGATATGATATTGATATGACGATTATGATTAATTATGATGTGATTCCATTTAAACATTTGCATAGATACAAACATGCATTTTCAAACAAAAATAATGCACGAGATATTTATATCAACATTAGTGGAGTTTGTTGGGTTGTTCTTCCTCTCTTTTTCCCTTTACAAGTTGATAATATAAAAACATATATTTACATTATATACAGAGTGTTGGTTGGAAATATGAAACACATCACACAAATTGTTAACTACTAATAATGCTTGACTGCTGCGATTGAACACTAAACCAAACCATCAACTGTTGCTAATTGATTGCTTTATATTTTCATGTCTCGCTTTACGTCAAACACAATTACACACACATCTTTTATCTTATCCTTACACATGCACATCCCCACCTACATATTCACATGTTTGATATTATGTACCACTTTTGTTTGATATAGCATATTTTAATTTATACATATACACATGTTCATGCATCTAACTTTCCACACTAAAATTCTTCATCTCCACTACATTAAATTATTTTTTTCTTCCCTGCTTACTATCGACATATTCAATTTCCCTTGATATATTTTTGATTGAACGACTCATTTAACCACCACCTTGTAACCAAGAATCACCCAAACAACCATCATCATCTTCATATTTTTCCTTCTTCTACTTTTAATTCTATTTATGTATTGATTAACAAAGTCATCACATAAACCCACTTCACAAACTAACCAACACAAGAACAAAACAAACCATCAACCTTTGATCCTAGTTATTACTAATCAAGAATGACTACAACCATCACCATCATAACAATTTTCTGTTGTGAATCCTTTAAATCATCACCTTCATCGACACCACACAACAAGTATTTGTTTTTTTGCTAAACCGAAACCCAACCACACAAGATTGTTAAATGTAAGTTACTACTATTGCTTTGTCACGGTACGAGGACCATATTTACTTACCTTGTAGTTACTTCCTTCGAGAATTAATACTGCATATCACAACTATTAATGTTGCTATTTCTTAGTGTTATTTGGTTTTACAATTCATCCACCAACAAACTATTACGGTTACCATTATAAATTGAAGCAACCATCAACCTTGTCACCACCTCACCCATGATACCACTCACGGTCACCATATCAACCATCTTACACCATCACCACTCTAGCGCCGGCTACCATGAACCACCTTTTATCATCAAACACCACACGAACAACTAACTATTACTGCGTGTTACTTCTGTTTTTGTCTGATCAAGCAACCCCGAACCAGACCCATTTATCCACTCATCGTGATCAAATCACCATCGCCAATATTATGCTAACTGCTCCTGCTGCAACTATACGAACACCTTTCAAACCCTAAACCGATGCCATAATGTAACAACCCAACCCGTATTCCATACGATAAATAAATTTTTTTTATATAACACACATTTACGCGCCAATTAAATATGTAACCCATTCCGCAAGTTCCATTTAAATGTACAACAATTTAAATGTTTACAAAAGGCACGAAGGCCATTAATTAAGTTTAATACAAGTTTGACCCATTACAAATGATAGTTTATAATCCAAACGACACTTCGAGCATGGTTTGTGACTAAACTACCCAAAACATTAGGCCAACTTCCAAGCTTCCAATAAAACATCATCAAGGGACACCTAATGCCCGATAACCCCTTTGCCCTTATCCGCACCTGCAACTAAAAAGATAAACAACGAGAGGGGTAAGCTAATGCTTAGTGAATGCAATAATTATACATACATATATATAACCCATCTATTTGCAATCACATCCAACAAATACCTCACACGAACTTGTATCTCAATTAGCATGTCATCATACCCGTAATACTAACAAGTCGTGTATTATCACCAAACCGCATTAGCATATACTCAACACAATATATATATATATATATATATATATATATATATATATATATATATATATATATATATATATATATATAACAATATGCTAAACAATCAACAATCTCAATATGGTTAACCATAAACGCTATGGTGCTACCGGCTCGTGGTTCACACCATACGCAATTGAGTCATACTCTTTTATAGTGCTACCGGCTCTTGGTTCACACTCGATGCTACCGGCTCGTGGTTCACATCTTAGTTTATAGTGCTACCGGCTCGTGGTTCACACTCGATGCTACCGGCTCGTGGTTCACATCTTATCGCACACATGTTATGGCACTACCGGCTTGATGGTTCATGTCATAACACCCACAAATAAATACGCCATATATACATACGTATAATTACTCCACTCACCTTAACGGTTCGATGACGGTTTTGTACTTCCGTAAACTTCAATGCAAGGTACCTAGTACAATAAGTACTCAATCAACACACAACTAGATGGCTAACACCAATACTTAACACATGTGCATTTAATGGCTTAAATGCACCAAATGCCCCAATTATACCAAAACTGCCCCTTTAAGGTCAAGACCGCCATTCATCAATAAAAGTTAGTGGTTTAGGTCTATAAACACCAACTAACATAATCTAGGGTCTTTCATACCCATCATGCCCAAACTAGGTCAACATCACCCATTTTGACTCATTTTAACACTTTGACTCACAATCTAGTCAAACTTAGTTCATTAACTATTTTCTCATCATTAACAAGTGTATTAGTGACAAGGAACACCATTTAACACTTAAAACCTCAAATCTTAAGACCAAACCTTAGATTATAGCTATTTAGGGTTTCCTTTCATCAACACGACCCAAGTTCACCCACTTTAACCCCAAATGGGTCACATAAGTTCCAAATGAACCAAAACCCTAGCATAAACTAATTAAAACTTGAAACATAGAGTTAGGACTTACCAAGACTATCAAATCGTAGCTAGAGACGCAAGGAACAACTTTAAAGCTTGGGTTCGGGTGAGATTCGGTCTCCTTCTTCTCCAAATGGCCTCTCTCTCACTAGGATCTCCACTCTCTCACTAGAATTCAATTTGGGGTAGATGAAGAAAGTGTTTAATGAGATGAGATAAGGTTGAACTAGCCTTAAAGTCTCAAAAACCGGCCATAGGTGAAAAGTCCTAAACACCCCTAAAAGATTCCATTTTAAATGGACAAAAATGTAAAACAGCGACCAGTATCGCGTTTCGCGACAACAAGTCGCGTTCCGCGATAACCTAACGCGATGAACAATTTTGAAACGCGACATTTGGTCAGAAGTGAGAAAACCCTAACCATCGCGTTCCAATACAGTTTGTCGCGATACGCGACGAACTGGGTCGCGACACACTAAACCAAAATGCGACAACCTTACTGTTGAATTCTCCCAGATACCCATCGCGTTTCAACCTATTTCGTCGCGTTACGTGACGTACTAGATCGCGATAGACCTTGTTCAAACGCGACACAAGGCCTGATTGAACATTTTCTATATTTTAGACACCTAACCAAACATAGTCCACTACGGATACAATATTAATTGTTTACGAGGGTAATTACGCACCTTAAACACATTCGTAAAGAACGGGATGTTACAACTCTCCCCCACTTGAATCGGAGAGCGTCCTCGCGATCCAAGCCGCATGACAAGACGGAAGATAAACCAAAACGAACTCTTCGGGTTCCCAAGTAAACTCGAAACCTTTACTACGACGCCATTGGACCTTAAAGGTCCTCACCTCTTTGTTACGCAACATTTTCACCTTCTCGTCGAGTATAGCAATCGGCTCTTCAACATATTCTAACTTGTTGTTTAGCTCAATTTCATCTATTAACATCTATGAAGAATCATCCGCAAGACACTTACGGAGATGGGAAACATGAAATGTGTCATGGATCCCTGCAAGCTCTTCGGGTAATTCCAACCGATACGCAACCTCACCGACAGGAGCTAAAACCTTAAATGGTCCAATAAACCAAGGAGCTAACTTTCCCCGCTTTCGAAATCGAATGATACCCTTCCATGGCGAAACCTTAAGCATCACTTTGTCGCCCTCTTGGAACTCAATCAAGCGCCTACTTTTATCGGCATAAGATTTTTGCCTATCTTGCACCTTTTTCAAATGTTCCCGAATAATATCAATCTTGCTATTCGTCTCCAAAACTAAATCGGTACTCCCGATTTCCCTTTGACCCACTTCACCCCAACAAATGGGAGTTTGACACCTACGCCCATATAGCATTTCGTAAGGTGGCATCCCGATACTAGTATGGTAACTATTATTGTACGAGAATTCCACCAAAGGTAAGTGCTCATCCCAACTACCACCGAAATCAATAATGCACGCCCGTAACATGTCCTCCAATGTTTGATTCGTACATTCGGTTTGACCGTCCGTTTGAGGATGGTACGCCGTGCTCAACTTCAATTGTGTACCCATATCTTCATGAAACTTTTCCCAAAATCGAGATGTGAAATGGGTATCTCGATCCGAAATAATAGACATAGGAACTCCGTGTCGAGACATGGCTTCCTTGATAAACAACTTAGCCAAGGTCTCCAACGATATCGCTTCCCGAATGGGGAGAAACAAAGCACTTTTCATTAATCGATCAACTATCACCCAAATCGAATCAAATTGGGTTCTCGCCATTTTAGGTAACTTTGTGATGAAATCCATGGTAATGTGCTCCCATTTCCACTTCGGGATTTCTAACGGTTGTAACTTACCATACGGCTTTTGGTGCTCGGCTTTAACTTACAAACATGTAACACATTGTTCAACATATTTTACAACATCACGTTTCATGCCCGGCCACCAATAATCCTTCCTCAAATCAAGATACATTTTCGTCGCACCCGGATGAATGGAATACTTTGACTTATGTGCTTCATCAAGTAGCACTTGTCAATAATCACCCATCTTAGGCACCCACACCCTTCCTTGAAAAGACAACAAACCACGCGAGCCCATAGTAATGAACTCCGATTGCCCCACAATTCGTTCCGCATGCTTGTTGTGAACGTAAGCCTCTATTTGAATCACACCAAGTTTTTCAAGAAAATCGTTAGTAATAATCATACGTAACAATCCCAATCGTAACACCGGGTGATGACTCTTTCGACTTAACACATCCGCGACCACATTCGCCTTGCCCGGATGATAAAGTATTTCACAATCATAATCCTTTACCACATCCATCCACCTACGTTGACGATAATTCAAATCTCGTTGATTAAATAGATGTTTCAAACTCTTATGATCCGAATAAATCGTACTCTTGACACCATACAAGTAATGGCGCCAAATTTTCAACGCATGCACAACCGCCGCCAACTCAAGATCATGAGTCGGATATCTCGTTTCGTGTTCCTTTAATTGTCGAGAGGCATAAGCGATGACTTTACCTCTTTGCATTAGAACACACCCGAGCCCATTTAACGAAGCATCACAATAAACCGCCATGTCTTCCACTCCTTCCGGTAACACTAACACCGGAGCTTGACACAACTTCTCTTTTAACAATTGAAAAGCAATTTCTTGCTCGTTCTCCCAATTAAATCTCGCGTTCTTCCTCGTCAACTTTGTCAATGAAGAAGCGATCTTAGAAAAGTCTTGGATAAAATGACGATAATAACCGGCCAATCCGAGAAAACTTCAAATTTCCGTAGGCGTAGTCGGTCGTCCCCAACTCTTTACCGTCTCAATCTTCCCAGAATCTACTTGAATACCATCTTGGTTCACAATATGGCCAAGGAATTGAACTTCCCTTAGCCAAAATTCACATTTAGAGAACTTAACATACAACTTTTCCTTTCGTAACGTCTTCAATACTTCACGCAAATGACGTTCATGTTCGTTCATACTCTTTGAATAAACAAGTATGTCATCAATGAACACAATTACCGACTTGTCCAACATAGGTTGGCACACTTGGTTCATAAGATCCATGAATGCCGCTGGTGCATTCGTAAGACCTAAAGGCATAACTACAAACTCAAAATGCCTATAACGTGTTCAAAAAGCCGTTTTCTCAATATCTTCCTCGCGGACCCGCATTTGGTGATAGCCGGACCGTAGGTCGATCTTAGAGAAATATGTTACACCTTGGAGTTGGTCAAACAAATCGTCAATCCGAGGTAATGGATAACGATTCTTGATCGTCACTTTATTCAACTCCCGGTAATCGATGCACATCCGCATACTACCATCCTTCTTTTTCACGAATAAAATCGGAGCTCCCCATGGCGAAGCACTCAGTCGAATAAAACCCTTCTCGAGCAACTCTTGGGTTTGATTTAACAACTCTTGCATTTCCGTCGGTGCTAAACGATAAGGAGTTTTAGCAATGGGAGTAGCTCCCGGAACCAACTCAATGCGAAATTCAACTTGTCTTTCCGCCGAACACCCTGTAACTCGTCCGGAAAAACGTCTTAAAATTCGCTAACCACCGGAATTTCACGAATAGGTGGTGACTCATCACGAGTATTAACAACATTGGCAAGAAAAGCCATGCCACCACTAACAAGAAAACGACGTGCCCGTGCAAAAGAACATATCGGCACAAGTCTTCTTCGCTTATCGCCATGAATAATTAGCTCTCCCCCACTTGGGGTTTTCACACGAATAGATTTTTCATGGCATGCAATATCGGCTCTATTATGATCGAGCCAATCCACACCAACAATGATATCAAAATCACCCAAAGTCATCGGGATGAGATCAATTTTAAAGTTTTCGGCACCAAACACAACATCACAATTTTTACACACATCAACCACTAGCACCGTCTTGCCATCCGCTATTTCGACTTCTACCGGACGACTTAACTTAGCTAACGGTCTATTAAGTTTAGGCACAAATTTTGGAGATACAAACGACAAATTTGCACCGCTATCAAATCGAATCCTTGCCGGATTTGAGTTAACCATAAAAGTACCTGAGACAACTTCGTTGGATTGCTTGGCCTCATCATTGGTCATCAAGTAATTGTGACCCCTGGCCGTACCCGCCGCTCTCTCCAACTTCTTCACATGATCATTATTCAAATCGGGACATTCCGGCCTCTTGTGTCCTTCTTTACCACAATTATAACAAGTAAGCTTGGTTGACGCCTTGGTACAATCACGGGCTATGTGCCCTCTTTGGTTACAATTATAACACGTGGGTCCAAAACCCCCGGAAGCACCCTTCTTCACACTATTAAAACTTTCGGAGCCTTTCTTGTTATTTTTATTTGAAAAGTTCTAATGGCTCGAACCTTCAAACTTTCTCTTAGAAAAAGTGAAATCACTCTTCCTTGGAACCTCCGGCTCAAAACCCCGAGCCAATTCAAATAACTCTTCAAAAGACTTAGCCATACCCCGACTAATCTTACCCTTCAACTCATCGCTTAAAGTACGGTAAAAATCTTTCATTAACTTGTGATCATCACCAACATATTCCGGACAAAAATGAGTCTTTGCCAAGAAGGTAGACTTGAGAGTAACCAAGTCCATTGAACCTTGTTGCAAATGGTGTAACTCGTCCCGGATTCTATCAAGGTCGGAAGAAGTTCGGTATTCTTTGAAAAATTCCTTCTTGAACTCTTCCCACGTCAAGCTCATACATTGCTCTTCACCATATAAGTTGATTTTATCATCCCACCACAACTTAGCTTCTTCCCGCAACATACTAGAACCATACCTTGTTTTCTTTTCAGGAGGACATTCCGCGGTACGGAAGGCCCCCTCGATATCGGAAATCCAACAAGTACTCTTCAAAGGATCTCGCACCCCATTAAACATAGGAGGTTGAGCATCCTTGAAGTTTTTGTAGTGGAAGTCCCGCCTTCCATTCCCACCAACACCATCACCCCCTTCGCCACGAGGATACAAGTTTCTAGCTTCAAATGCCTCTTCAATCGCGACATTCATGCATTCATTGATTAAATCGGTTACTTGCTCATCAACCGATTCTGTGAAAACCTTTCTAACGCTAACGAGAAAATCCTCCTTGTAGTTCTTTAAGATGGCCTCAACCTTGGCCGTGAATTTGGAGTCCTCGCTCGTACCCCCGTTATCGGTATCGTGTCCGTTTCTCATCTTCATTCTATAAAACGTAAAGGGTTAAACAATGGAACGAAAAGAAACGACACATATATACACACATACGCCTTACCGCCCCATCTTGCTCAACAATCGTCGTACATCGCTTGATTGATACGATTTGCACCCGTAGTAATGGTAGCTAGTCATTACCACGCGAGCACATCGCATTAACTCACTAGTACAACGTCTATCTCGCTTGATAATTGCAAATACAACACAAAACAATTAGTACAAGGTTAAATCACATAAACCTAAGCACTCACAATTCCCGATCCGACTCGAAGTCCTACAAGTCCCGCATAAAAGCGCATACACAATAAAGTCTAAGTCTAGGCACCTATCTCAAGTCGCCTAAATCCCTTAGACCATGCTCTGATGCTACTTGTAACAACCCAACCCGTATTCCATACGATAAATAATTTTTTTTTTTATAACACACATTTACGCGCCAATTAAATATGTAATCCATTCCACAAGTTCCATTTAAATGTACAACAATTTAAATGTTTACAAAAGGCACGAAGGCCATTAATTAAGTTTAATACAAGTTTGACCCATTACAAATGATTGTTTATAATCCAAACGACACTTCGAGCATGGTTTGTGACTAAACTACCCAAAACGTTAGGCCAACTTCCAAGCTTCCAACAAATCATCATCAAAGGACACCTAATGCCCGATAACCCCTTTGCCCTTATCCGCACCTGCAACTAAAAAGATAAACAACGAGAGGGGTAAGTTAATGCTTAGTGAATGCAATAATTATACATACATATATATAACCCATCTATTTGCAATCACATCCAACAAATACCTCACACGAACTTGTATCTCAATTAGCATGTCATCATACCCGTAATACTAACAAGTCGTGTATTATCAAAAAATCGCATTAGCATATACTCAACACAATATATATATAAACAATATGCTAAACAATCAACAATCTCAATATGGTTAACCATAAACGCTATGGTGCTACCGGCTCGTGGTTCACACCATACGCAATTGAGTCATACTCTTTTATAGTGCTACCGGCTCGTGGTTCACATCTTAGTTTATAGTGCTACCGGCTCGTGGTTCACACTCGATGCTACCGGCTCGTGGTTCACATCTTATCGCACACATGTTATGGCACTACCGGCTCGATGGTTCATGCCATAACACCCACAAATAAACACGCCATATACACATACGTATAATTACTCCACTCACCTTAACGGTTCGGTGACAGTTTTGTACTTCCGCAAACTTCAATGCAAGGTACCTAGTACAATAAGTACTCAATCAACACACAACTAGATGGCTAACACCAATACTTAACACATGTGCATTTAATGGCTTAATTGTACCAAATGCCCCAATTATACCAAAACCGCCCCTTTAAGGTCAAGACCGCCATTCATCAATAAAAGTTAGTGGTTTAGGTCTATAAACACCAACTAACATAATCTAGGGTCTTTCATACCCATCATGCCCAAACTAGGTCAACATCACCCATTTTGACTCATTTTAACACTTTGACTCACAATCTAGTCAAACTTAGTTCATTAACTATTTTCTCATCAGTAACAAGTGTATTAGTGACAAGGAATACCATTTAACACTTACAACCTCAAATCTTAAGACCAAACCCTAGATTATAGCTATTTAGGGTTTCCTTTCATCAACACGACCCAAGTTCACCCATTTTAACCCCAAATGGGTCACATAAGTTCTAAATGAACCAAAACCCTAGCATAAACTAATTAAAACTCGAAACATAGAGTTAGGACTTACCAAGACTATCAAATCGTAGCTAGAGATGCAAGGAACAACTTTAAAGCTTGGGTTCGGGTGAGATTCGGTCTCCTTCTTCTCCAAATGGCCTCTCTCTCACTAGGATCTCCACTCTCTCACTAGAATTCAATTTGAGGTAGATGAAGAAAGTGTTTAATAAGATGAGATAAGGTTGAACTAGCCTTAATGTCTCAAAAACCTGCCATAGGTGAAAAGTCCTAAACATCCCTAAAAGATTCCATTTTAAATGGACAAAAATGTAAAACAGCGACCAGTATCGCATTTCGCGACAACAAGTCGCGTTCTGCGATAACCCAACGCGATGAACAATTTTGAAACGCGACATTTGGTCAGAAGTGAGAAAACCCTAACCATCGTGTTCCAATACAGTTTGTCGCGATACGCGACGAACTGGGTCGCGACACACTAAACCAAAACGCGACAACCTTACTGTTGAATTCTCCCAGATACCCATCGCGTTTCAACCTATTTCGTTGCGTTACGCGGCATACTAGAACGCGATAGACCTTGTTCAAACGCGACACAAGGCCTGATTGAACATTTTCTATATTTTAGACACCTAACCAAACATAGTCCACTACGGATACAATATTAAACGTTTACAAGGGTAATTACGCACCTTAAACATATTCGGAAAGAACGGGATGTTACACATAATCGAGCTCATATAGCCAAAACTACCAAACTGCTGCGTTCTTTTGTGTTTTTAGTCAATGAAAACAATGAAAAAATGACGTTTGCTAATAAACCAAATATATAATAAGTGGGTTCTCTTTGTGGCCTATCATCAAAAGAAAAATACCCCACTCACCCCACGTTCAATTTAATAGAACGTTATTAATTATTTATGCGTAACTTTTTCTGTTTCGGTTTCTGCATTTATGGCCGACATGTGCCCACCAGAAATCCCCACTTGATAAATGATTGAGCTGTTTAAATTCTTATTGGAAATCCTAATTAGGTCAACTAATAAACCACATTCTACCAGGCCATCGAATTCAACAACAACAACAAAACCCAATACCACATGAGTGGTGTATGGGGGAGGTGAGATGTAGACAATCCTTCCTCTATCCTTGAATAAAAACAAGTCATTTCTCCACCCAGAGTGAAAACACTCCCAAAAGTAGAGAAAGTCATCCCTCTCTCTATTCGACGGATAAAGAGATTGCTTCCGAGAGGACCTCCGGCCTTTAAGTAGGAAAAAGTTTTTAAAAAAATATAAAAATAATTAGACGCCATGAAAATGGTAAAATCAAATTTCCATGGGTTTTAACTCCTGCCTGGAATTTAATTTAGGCTCTAAGAGTCAGTCAAGTCGCCAATAAATCGACGATTGTTGTCGAATCCAGGCCATCGAATTCAATAGGGCTTATTTAATTCTATAATGGACTTGGGCCAAATAACTTGAGTTTTGGGCTGCTATACTTCCTGATTCAACCGGCTCATTGATGTAAAGGCTACCCACGTTTTATTTTTAAAACAATGATGAACGATGATGTCTATTATGATGATGATAAATTCGACAGCTAAGATGATGATGAAACGATGTTAGATGGTATTCATGATGATAATTAGATTATGATGCTCGATTATATAGACAAAGATTGAATGATGATTGCGTAAGGATTATGATAGGAGATACTATGATTATATGCTATGGTGATGATAAAAGTGATGATATAAATGGCGATTGATGTTTGCAGCGGGGTATACGAAATAGCTTATATTTTTACAGGAAAAACTATTAAATACGATACATTTTTACACAAGATATTTATTTATTTATAGAATGAATATACTTAAACCTTGCTACAACACTTATAGGCAGTGTACCTCATCGTACAGTAGTGTAGTTTTTAGTAAGTCCGGTTCGTTCCACAGGGAATCTTTTTAAACAAAGCTTAACGCTATATTAGTTTACTTTTATAAAAATACAAATATATATATAAGTAATATTATTATTATAAAGGGGGGTTTTTACCGTTTAATGACCGGTTTGTCGATTTTAAATCTTTAGTCGCAGTTAAAACCAAATGTAAAATAATAAATATAAATACAAGACTTAAATTAAAGCGTAAAGTAAATAACAATAATGAAATTGCGAATAATAAAAGTGCGATAAAATAAACTTGCGATAATTAAAAAGTACGATAATTAAAAGTACAATTAAATACAAAAAATGCGATAATTAGAAGTGCAATTAAATATAAAATAAAGGAAATTAAATATGAAATAAAATAATTATGCTTATTTAAACTTCCATAATCATGACGTTTGACGTGTTGATTTTAATTTTAAGCCCATGGGTTAATTGTCCTTTGTCCTGGATTATTTAATATGTCCATACGAATTTGTCCATAATAGTCCATCAGTCATAAATATAAAGAGCGAAAGCCTTCGTCAAATTATTCTTATTCCCGAAGTCAAATATTCCAACTAATTGGGGATTCGAATTGTAACAAGGTTTTAATACTTTGTTTAATGAATACACCAGGTTATCGACTGCGTGTAAACCAAGGTTTTACTACTTTGTTAACAATTACACCAATTACCCTTGAATGTAATTCACCCCTGTTTCAACAAGTCTATTAACTATTAATCCAGTTCTGTGTCCGGTAAAATGAATAATTATTGGTATTTATAGATATCCCGCCCGCCGTACCCAGTCAAGCGTATATGGTTATATATAAATACGTCGAATTATAAGTTTGTATATTAAATTAACAAGGTATTGTTTAGTTAATATAAAACCCATTAATAGCCCATAGTCTAATTTCCACAAGTGTCGTTCTTTTATCCAAACCCCAATTATGGTACAAAGCCCAATTACCCAATTTTAGTAATTAGCCCAACATCATGATTACTTCGGATTAAATAAGCATAATAATAACTTAGCTACGAGACATTAATATAAAAAGGTTGAACATAACTTACAATGATTAAAAATAGCGTAGCGTTACACGGACAGAATTTCGACTTACACCCTTACAATATTCGTTAACATACCCTTATTATTAGAATTAAAATTAAAATTAAAATTATAATTATAATATATATATATAATACGTTTTATGAGAGAAGAAGAAAAAGGATGATTTTTACGATCAGAATGCGCGAGCTTTATAGGGACTTTCAGAATTTGGGCCTCCGCGACTCGCGGCCCATTTTGCCTTCAAACTCCGCGAGTCGCGGAGTTTGCTTTTACAGCTCACACAAGTTTGGCTCTTTGTTTACCGACGGTTTTATAAATAAATATAATATATTAAATAATTATAAGAATTATTTAAATATTATATTATATTTATGTGCATAGTTGACTTGTAATTTTTAGTCCGTTGCGTCGAGCGTTGAGAGTTGACTCTGGTCCCGGTTCCGGATTTTCGAACGTCCTTGCGTACAATTTAATATCTTGTACTTTGCATTTTGAATCTTGTACTCTTGTAATTTCGAGACGTTTCTTATCAATAATTGGAACCTCTTTGATTGTATTTTGTACTTTTGAGCTTTTTGGTCGTTTGCGTCTTCAATTCGTCGAATCTGTCTTTTGTCTTCACCTTTTATTATTTAAACGAATATTACTTGTAAATAGAACAATTGCAACTAAAAGCTTCTCTTTCTTGAGGAATAATGCTATAAAATATATGTTCGTTTTTAGCATTATCAAATATTCTCACACTTGAGCGTTGCTTGTCCTCAAGCAATATCGTCTTGAAATACTAGAATCACTTCTTTATTCTTCACACTTTGTACATCAGTGATTTCTATACGGCGGTATAAACAGTGGTAGTAATGATATGGTTTACAGTCCCACATGACTATAAAAATTTAGATCCATTAAGGAAATTGGATCTTTATGAAAACATTTGATCTTTTGAAAATTAAATCTAGTTTTTTACCCTAGATAAGTTTTCCGGAATAACCCTTTACCGGTGTTTGCAAAATATTTTTGTGGGTTTGGTGGGTTTCATATTTGAAAATTTTAGCTCAAAACTTATGGTTTTGTGTCACCCACTTGCTAACCTTGTATTTGGAAAGCAACACATCCAGTTTAATTGTCCCGTATATTACCTTTCGGTAAACTACCGTCCGGTTGTAAAGGAAAGCGTTGAACAAGCAACTGTTAAGGCAATGTCCCATGACATGCTTTTAATTATGGTCTATAACGTGTCGGACGCAATTACTATCCTTGGTAGGAGCAATAGTAAAGCTCACCCTTATAATTTTTCGGTCTGGCACAAGGTCCTGTCTTTGACCACTATGCAACCACCGTTCTTACGGTTGACACCCGATTTAGTTCAGGTGACCTAATGAATTCCAGGTGAATTCCTAGGATTTTACGTTCAATGGTAATGAACGCATTGAAAATAGGGTTTTCAGAAAACAAATCGGTTTGTAATTTTGATCAAAATATTTTCTCGTTCAAGCTCGAGTTTAGATATCATTGAATTCCATGAGTTTGAATTCTCAATCTTTATGGTCAATCTCTAGGATTGAGTAATATCAGGCTTAAAAGCTGATTTTTGATCTTTTAAGGAGATTATCCTTTCTGGGGATCTGATTTATTAGTCTTATCCAGCTAATTTGCATGGTGCCCCCCCCCATTTTATGAGATAAATCCTTCTCATGGTTAGGATAAATCTGACCACTTGGCGACCCTGTTTAATGCTGAGGTCCGTGGATTTCCTGCTGATTTTAGTGATGACTTTTCTAGATTTTTTTTTGTCAACCTACAGCTGGTCTGGACGACAACTTCTTGACCTAAATCAAGAAGCGCGTTTCTTTTTCGGAAGACTTTACTTCCTTTTAATGATGGAATTGATTCATCATGTAGATCCATCTTTTCTTTTCTTTCATCGGGTAAAACAGTTTAGTTTAGTCCAAAGCAAAAGTATTTTCAGTTATTTGTTACAGATATATGTGACATATGTTTAAGATAACTTGGTAAATTTTCCCACACTTGGCTTTTATTTTCCTTTTTATCGTCCTCTATTCCATTTTAAATGAATTTTAACATTTTGGTTTGTTTCTCATTTATGTCCTTTCTGAGGTAACAATAATTTCGGTGTTAAAACCTAGTTTTATTGTTCATAAATATGTATAAACATGATTTTGAGTTCATTTAATTGAAAATTTTTTAAAAATTTTACTAGAATTGGGTAGTCAGTATATAAGACTAGGGCTGTTCTTTATTATCAGAGAGCACTAGATTCTAATACAACTACTGCTTTACTGGTATTTTTAATGGTAACCAAGTGTATAAAGTAAAAAATTTTAAAATCCGAAAGAATTTAACCCCTTCCCACACTTAAGATCTTGCAATGCCCTCATTTGCAAGAAATCAGTAACAATTTAAATTATTGAGGGTGATTTGTGTGAAATTGATTGAATTTTACCAAAGTTTCCAAACATATTGGCGTTTGTTTGCTGAATGATAAATGGTGTATATCATTTGTTCATTCCGTCTTTGTTGTTATTTCACATATATTTTGCATCTTGTCGTCAAAATTAGTTGCTTTTGCTGAACTTAATGCCAGTCTTTGAAAATGCGTTGTTTTACCCTGTTGTGTACATAAGATAAACTGCAAACATATATACATATTTTTGAAGTTTGGTATATTACCCCACATTCAAAAATTATTAAAATCTAAGAATAAAAGTTAGAAAATTATAAAAACTATTACAATATTAACATAAGTATTAAACGTATCAACATTACAAATTACAAAATAAATAAAACTAAGTAGACTAGGGATGATACTGGTACCAATAGGGGTTCCAAGCATAACCATAGGTGCTATAAAATGCTTCGGCAGGGTTATACGTAGGATACGGTGGTTGCATCTCTATAGACCAGGGAGGGAAGATGGGTTTTGGTGTAGGAATATAGTTTCTACCTATATGTTGGCAATGAGCTATGATTTGGTTTTGATGAACTTGCCAATCTTCAAATGCTCTCTGTCTAGCATTTTCGTACTCCTGTGAAGCTATAAACCTTTGCATTTCTTGCATTTCATTTCCCCCTCCTACATTACCTTGCTGTTGGTTTCTCTCAACCTGTGGATGTCTACCATGGTATTGTACTGCGGCGTTATTTCGCCTCTTCAAAACTTTCGCACCATGGTATAAATTTAAACCTATAGTATCGCGGGGTTCTGGTTCTTCGACTAATAATCCCCCCCGACTTATATCCACACCTAGATATTCAGCAATCAAAGTAATAAAAATACCACCTCCTATTATGCTATGCGGTCTCATCCCCCTAACCATAGCTGATAAATAATAACCCACACAATAAGGTATACTTACAGCACTTTGTGGGTCTCGAATACACATATGGTAAAACATGTAATGACCCGGAAATTTCCAACCAAATTTAAACCTTAATCTTTATATGTTTTCGACACGATAAGCAAAAATCTGTAATGTTGAGTCTAGAAAGTTTGAAATCTGTATTCGGATAAACAGTTACCTTTGACCATGTCTGACGATTCACGAACAATTATGTGTAAATAGATATTTATGTGTATCTACTTATGTGTGATTATTAAAATTAAGAAATTTTGATCGGGTTTCAAACAGTTATTGAGTGGAATAATTAAATATATTTAATCTAAAAATTTGGGATTTTTAGGAACACTTTTTATCTGTAACTGTTTAGCAATGGAGCACGATTTATTACCCGAATGAAAATCGTCGACAAATAAAATAAAATGATTCACACGTTTCTTCAATCTATGATTTAATTGAGATAGATATTTATGATTATATTATATTATTATAATTATTACTCCGTGATTTAAGGAATACATTACAGTACATATTTTGTTTTATTTCTTTTTAATCTCCATCTATCTATTCTTTGTTTATACATATATACCTGCACTAGATAAATAGATATTCACAATTCAACCATCAACTTCTTTCTTTCTTTCTCTCTTCTGTTTTTCTGCCTAACGATCAAGACAACCGTCTACCATCGTCTCACCCTTATAACCACCACTGCAGTACGCTACTAACCATAACCAAGTTACAATACTTGTGTCTCTGTTTCTAACCGATGATAACCTCAAACACCTTCACAAACACCACTCTCGTTCACCTTTCTTATTATTGATGCTAACTCGGTTTCTATTACAACCAAACACCACTATTTTTAACCATCACCATAGTCACCACCTTCAAAACCGTCACCCTTCAGCTCCACAGGCCACCCGTATCACTACCATAGTGAACCATATTATTGTTGTGATTACTAATGCATACGGCTACTGCAGCAACTTCTAATTCTGCTTTACTTCTGTCAACACAAACAACCACGATCACCATCTCAAAACCACCGTTACCACCATGAACCATCCTTGTAATCACCTCCTTCATTGAACCACTTCTTACACCATTTACATGGTTTCGTTTCTGTCAGGAACAAAACCAAACGACCACTAAATTTTCTGATGTACCTGCAACAAAAACGAATCAACCCAAACACAAACCCAATATCTTCCTTGTTCCTATTTACGAACACCATCATCAACAAATCGTCACCCATTTTGATACAAACCCACAAAAACCTTGTTGCTACTATCTTTATTTTGGTTACTGTTACGATGAGATGTTTGATGATGTCGAAACCTGTTATGTTAGAGGATATGGTCGGTATTTAAAGAAAAGAAAAGAAGTCTGCTGCAACCATCGAAACAGTCACCACCATAACTATCATCCTCGTTATAATTGTTTCTGTTTTCTAAACTCGATCAAACAACCATCAAAACCCATCTTGATCCTGCTTGATCTTGAATTCATAAACGCAAGAGTGATGAAGATGAAGATAAAGGTTGATTTAATAATGATAGTAAACGATTATAATTATGATAATGATAGTAGGGGGTCGTATATGGCTGCTATCAATTGCCTTTCTTGTTATTTTTTTATACCGAACCCCACCTTGTTTCCCACTTGGAATAATAAATGAGATAGTGGAGATGAGAGTACGCATTATATTTTTTCCTGCCAACCGAAACTTAAAACATTCATATTTGGGACTGTATTGGGCTGCCATCTTCCCTTATTTAATTGTGCCTGATTAAATTCAATGGGCTGCAGTTTTCTGTTTGTCTAGATGAGCCGTGGAACATAAATAATGATGATAGTTCGTTGATGACTGTAGCAAAGAAGAGAAAGACTAAGAAAATAATAATGATAGTAATGGTATTATAATACTGATGACCTGTGAGGTGGACGATGAATAAGTAATCTTTGTATTGATAATGGTTCGTTAGAACATAAAATAATGATGATGAAATCGTTTGTGATGACGATTATGATAAGATGATAATAAATATGGAGAGTGAAGACGATGACATGATACATAATCATAAATATAGAAAGATGATTATGATCGTGAATTGTTATGATTAGGATAATGGGTTTTGTTTGAGGAGGATAAAAAAACAAAAGGTTAAATACATTTCGGTTACATATTAAATCATAAAAACGCTGACGGATCCATGGTTGAGAGTGTTTGTTGTGTGAATGAGAGGTCTCGGGTTTAAACCCGGACTTGGGCATTTTCTTAAGGGCTACTCCTTTGAGGTAGTATTACTATTACCATTATTATTATTATTATTATTATTAGTATTATTAATATTATCATTTAAAATTACCATTTTTAAAATTATTATTATTAACAAAAGTATTTTTTTTAAGTTATCATTATTATTATAAGTATTATCATTCTAATTATCATTATTAACATTATTATTCTTATTATAATTTTTTTTTTATTTTTATTAATATTATTAAAATTATCGTTGTTACTAAAATTATCATACTTATTAAAAAGCATTATTACTACTACTATCATTATTATTAATATTATTACAACTATATTAATATTCTTATAAATTATTTATTTAAAGTATACAAAATAAATATAGATAACCTATAATTTAAGATATAAAATGGTAAATAAAATATATATATATATACTTTAATTAAGATTTAGTATAAATCTTATATATAATTACAACACTAAAACATAAATATTATATAATTAATTGATAGAATTATTGAATTCTATGAGTTAATATATAATTGATATAGGTTCGTGAATCCGAGGCCAACCCTACACTTATTCAATGATGTTATATGTATTTTTACTACAAAATACAGTATGGTGAGTATATAGTTCCCTTTTAACTCTAAATATTTTGGGCTGAGAATACATGCGCTGTTTTTATAAATGATTTACGTTATGGACACAAGTGATCAAAAATATAAATTCTACGTTGAGTTGTACCATGGCATATCTCTTTATACTTGGTAGCTAATATTTACGTGAGGAGCGTAAACGCGAATCCTGTTGATAGATCTATCGGGCCTGACAACCCCAACCGGGCTGGACGACCAGTATTTAACGGTTGCACAGTACTTCGTTTCGTTACTACACTTGGTACGGTGTAGGGTTTATTTAAGAGTATGCTGCTGTGATTTAAATGTTAAGTATGGTTACCAAGTGCTCAACGTCTTTTCTATACACGAGGAGTGTATTATGTATAAACTTAAATTCTTGTGGTCCATAGTTATAACGCTGCTAGCATCAAATCTATATCTCACCAACTTTATGTTGACGTTTTAAAGCATGTTATTCTCAGGTACGAATTAAGTCTTCCGCTGTGCATTTGCTCATGTTAAGGACAATACTTAGAGTCGATCATCGCAAAGGAACCAAATGTTGATGACTTCGTCCGGATGGATTAGGACGGGTCCTTTCAGTTGGTATCAGAGCGGTGGTCTTAGTGAACCAGGTCTTGCATTAGTGTGTCTAACTAGTAGCTGTTAGGATACATTAATGAGTCTGGACTTCGACCGTGCCTGCATGTCAAAAGT
The DNA here is from genome assembly GCF_046630445.1 of Rutidosis leptorrhynchoides. Classification (NCBI taxonomy): domain Eukaryota; kingdom Viridiplantae; phylum Streptophyta; class Magnoliopsida; order Asterales; family Asteraceae; genus Rutidosis; species Rutidosis leptorrhynchoides. The sequence goes on from NC_092333.1 coordinate 540,748,559, forward strand.
TTTGCTTATCATTTCTAGTCGTAAATTATTTGCTTATCATTCTTAGGGAATTGCCTGCTTATCATTCATAAGTCTAGACACGTCTTACTGCATTTAGTGCATCGATAGTGTATAGACAAAATTCATATCTTAGCATATCTGTTACTTTGGACTTTAGTTGACATCTTTTCAAAGATTCTCCGTAATTTACGGGATTTTGGTATTATATATACATATGTAAAGTATGTATTGAAGAGTACCAAATCTAACTTCTATAATCTATTTCATACCAAAAATTCATTTTTCCGATTATACAAGATGGATTCCGCATCTAGTTCGAATTCCTCAGATTATGACAGCTATGCCGATATGGATTTTCATTCAAGCTCCGAAGGCAGTGTCACCGGAATAGATCAACCAATCTCCCATCATCTATTCTGGATGAATTGGGGGTGGGTTCATAATATACTAAGTCACTGGAGACATGAAGAGAGTGATCCCTTCCATCCACCAAATTGCCCTCTTGGCGATGAATCTGAAGCACTTACCGGCGAACCTGTTCGAGAAACCATTTTCTCTCTCATTTCTAGAGTATCTCGTCACGATTATATACTATCCCATATTTCAGATCTTGTTCATTCGCTCACTCCAACCACCAATCATCCCGGTGTACTAGCAGAAGTTAACGAACTTCGCACTCGTGTGACGGCTTTGGAGAATATGGTGCGAATGTTGCAAACACCAGCAGCAGCACCAGCAGCATAATCAGCACCACCATCATCAACGTCAACGGTATCCTTATTATCCCCAAATCACAACCGCGTCGTAAACCTCCACGTCACAAACTATACCTCAAGCATAATCACCGTTCTACGTATTGTTCTATCTACATTATTTTCGTTCTACATAACGTTCTACATTGATTATCCTCACTTTACATATCATTCCACATCAATTATCTCCGTTCGATATGACGATTATGTAATTTCTAAAGTTAGAAATTATGTAATCTGGTATTAACGATAAATCAAATGAGTTTAATATCTTATTGACTCATTAAATCCATAATTGCATCTGAAGAAAATATATACGCAAGTATATTTTCATAAAGATTGTAATTAAAAAAATTCTTTCGTACAAACTGTTAATGATGAAAATATTTTAACGGGTAGGTAGTACCCGAGGAATATTTAGATCTCACATTAATAAGTTACAGTGTATATTCTTCGAATCTGATTCAACGGTCATTTGCTATTCTACTTACAACCACCGATATTCGTATCTGTTCACCACCGAATAACCATTTTTATTCAAATTTCATATTTGGATTTTTATCTATCAGAATCCAACAAGTGGCATAATGAAGAAAACATTGGACAAAATAAAAAGTGTTAGAAACAAACAAATTAATTATGAGAAATTCTGTTAGGAATCCACGCTAACTGTTCCTAGTTAACTGTTCCCAGCTAACTATTAATTCCGTATTACATTTTATCGCAATTTAATTTATTGTCATTTAAGTTCTGTTATTTATTTTACGCACTTTAAATAACGGGACACGTACACAAGGTTTCGACCTATCATATCGACCCATCTATATATATATTTCGGAACAACCATAGACAGTCTATATGTGAATGTTGGAGTTGGCTATACAGGGTTGAGGTTGATTCCAAAATATATATATACTTTGAGTTGTGATCGACACTGAGACCGGTACACGGGTCACGATACGTATTAATTATATATATTAAATTATATATGAATATATTGAACTGTTGAACTATTGGACCATTGGACAATCGGACTGATAGACTGCTAACTATGGACAAGTAAAATGAATTAAAATATTGATTATAACATATGAAACTAAACTAATCTTCAAGTTTGTCACTTGATTCTATCTTAAACCTCATTCGTATCTTGACGATTACAATTCGCATTCACAACTTTTCATGATTCTTAAAAAAAAACACCTCGATCGGAAAGATGAACCAACCGCACTTCATCTACGAAAGAAAAGATTTATTCACCTGAAAAACTTTCGAATCCAAATTTATAGTTTAACACATATCGTGTTGAATCCTTTGCCATTTATTAGCAAAAACAACCCTACAATTTCTTTTCAGGAAGCTAATTTTGTCACAGCTCCATTTCGACTTCTCAGTGAGACTACTCCTATTATAATCTCAATATTCATACCTTGTCCTTTCGCCGTCGTTGCCGGAGAACCTTTTATATTTCACAACATCATCAGCAGATGTACCAGCAACTCGTTACCTCTTTGGCGAAATCCGCAATCAGTATTTTGAAAATCTCGAAGAAATTCTCCCAGTTATACCGAAAACGTCTATCCCTAAGAGTTTCATACTCCGAATGTGAAGTTTCTGAAAAACACCCTGAACTATGAAGTAGTTCTTAAAATGCTGATGAAGCAGCAAAAACAGTAAATGACTTTAACAAGTCAAAGGTTGACAATAAAGTACAGTAGGTTGGTAAAGCTCAGAAAAAGAGAAGGTTTGGAACTGGAAAACGGATTGAGCAAAGTATGAAGGAGGCCGTGAACAAATCGTGAAAACAGAACCTGTCTTCAAAGGATTCAAATGATTCAGTGCCTGCTGAAACCGTTAGTAAGAACCCCGCTTCTTATTCTAAACCTTTCCAGATGATATTCTTCATCATCATCCTATCTTAGAAATTATAAGATATCTTCATATCTTCCGTTATACATATTTTCCATATTTCTGGAGATATTTTCACAACTATTCTTATCTGAGATCATGTATCTTTCCGTAATATTGCGTTACAATATAAAAGAAACTATGTTATTTTCTAAATTCTGAAACCTCCCGAGTTTAAAATATGAATGTTTTGAAGTAGTGTTGGGAACTGATGCATGGATTATTATAATATAACGACACTTGATCAACGTCATTATATTACAGTAAGTCATGTTGAGTTTATAATGGAATGTGATGATTCACAGTACCATCATCATATGCCATGTTACACGGCTCTTACATTCTATCCAAATCCCAAACATATTAGGAACATATCATCTTGATAGTTCTATCTTTTCCAGGATATTCTGGTAATTTGACAAATCAAAATCGTGCCATTACGATTTCTTTCTAAGAGCATTAGCTATGTTCATTCCGAATTTCATATCTACGAATTCCGCACCATTATTCGCTTGACTCGAAGTCGGAAAAAGAAAACGAAAGCATGAGGCTCTGAAAAAAATAATGAAGAATACAAAGGCCGATAACAACCCCGAAATTACAAACCGTGTATATTAATGCATATAGCAATATAAAGACACTAGAGAACTAAAAACACTATGAACACAAGAGTATAGTAGAAGTAAATAAATTCTTCTGGTGGTAGATGAAAAAAAAATGACAGATGTGGAAATTAAGAGTATATCAAGAATCAGAATTGGATGGAGCATATCGACGAATGTCTTGAAGTAGGAATTAAGGAGAAAGAATAGAAGATGAGAGTTGTGGAAAATAAGGAAACGAAGGAGTGGATTTATAGTGAAGTATCCGACAGAGAAATCGAAACAGATTGCCACATTAAATCAAAGAAGATCCTGATCGCCGAAGAACCAAATCTCATTACGTAAGATTTTCCTTAAATCCCTTAAATCCCGGAAATCAATCATAACCACGTGATCGGTTAAGAACGAATCCATACTTACTCTTTTCACTCTTTTATGATAACTTTACTCGTGCGTTTCACATAATCGAATCGTTTTATCTATATCTCTCAATAATGATAAAACTCCATTATTGCCTTATATTCGTCATGAAAACATTCCTATTGTTATCTATGACGACCTCTATCAAATTTCGGGGACGAAATTTCTTTAACGGGTAGGTACTGTAATGACCCGGAAATTTCCAACCAAATTTAAACCTTAATCTTTATATGTTTCCGACACGATAAGCAAAAATCTGTAATGTTGAGTCTAGAAAGTTTGAAATCTGTATTCGGATAAACAGTTACCTTTGACCATGTCTGACGATTCACGAACAATTATGTGTAAATAGATATTTATGTGTATCTACTTATGTGTGATTATTAAAATTAAGAAATTTTGATCGGGTTTCAAACAGTTATTGAGTGGAATAATTAAATATATTTAATCTAAAAATTTGGGATTTTTAGGAACACTTTTTATCCGTAACTGTTTAGCAATGGAGCACGATTTATTACCCGAATGAAAATCGTCGACAAATAAAATAAAATGATTCACACGTTTCTTCAATCTATGATTTAATTGAGATAGATATTTATGATTATATTATATTATTATAATTATTACTCCGTGATTTAAGGAATACATTACAGTACATATTTTGTTTTATTTCTTTTTAATCTCCATCTATCTATTCTTTGTTTATACATATATACCTGAACTAGATAAATAGATATTCACAATTCAACCATCAACTTCTTTCTTTCTTTCTCTCTTCTGTTTTTCTGCCTAACGATCAAGACAACCGTCTACCATCGTCTCACCCTTATAACCACCACTGCAGTACGCTACTAACCATAACCAAGTTACAATACTTGTGTCTCTGTTTCTAACCGATGATAACCTCAAACACCTTCACAAACACCACTCTCGTTCACCTTTCTTATTATTGATGCTAACTCGGTTTCTATTACTACCAAACACCACTATTTTTAACCATCACCATAGTCACCACCTTCAAAACCGTCACCCTTCAGCTCCACAGGCCACCCGTATCACTACCATAGTGAACCATATTATTGTTGTGATTACTAATGCATACGGCTACTGCAGCAACTTCTAATTCTGCTTTACTTCTGTCAACACAAACAACCACGATCACCATCTCAAAACCACCGTTACCACCATGAACCATCCTTGTAATCACCTCCTTCATTGAACCACTTCTTACACCATTTACATGGTTTCGTTTCTGTCAGGAACAAAACCAAACAACCACTAAATTTTCTGATGTACCTGCAACGAAAACGAATCAACCCAAACACAAACCCAATATCTTCCTTGTTCCTATTTATGAACACCATCATCAACAAATCGTCACCCATTTTGATACAAACCCACAAAAACCTTGTTGCTACTATCTTTATTTTGGTTACTGTTACGATGAGATGTTTGATGATGTCGAAACCTGTTATGTTAGAGGATATGGTCGGTATTTAAAGAAAAGAAAAGAAGTCTGCTGCAACCATCGAAACAGTCACCACCATAACTATCATCCTCGTTATAATTGTTTCTGTTTTCTAAACTCGATCAAACAACCATCAAAACCCATCTTGATCCTGCTTGATCTTGAATTCATAAACGCAAGAGTGATGAAGATGAAGATAAAGGTTGATTTAATAATGATAGTAAACGATTATAATTATGATAATGATAGTAGGGGGTCGTATATGGCTGCTATCAATTGCCTTTCTTGTTATTTTTTTATACCGAACCCCACCTTGTTTCCCACTTGGAATAATAAATGAGATAGTGGAGATGAGAGTACGCATTATATTTTTTCCTGCCAACCAAAACTTAAAACATTCATATTTGGGACTGTATTGGGCTGCCATCTTCCCTTATTTAATTGTGCCTGATTAAATTCAATGGGCTGCAGTTTTCTGTTTGTCTAGATGAGCCGTGAAACATAAATAATGATGATAGTTCGTTGATGACTGTAGCAAAGAAGAGAAAGACTAAGAAAATAATAATGATAGTAATGGTATTATAATACTGATGACCTGTGAGGTGGACGATGAATAAGTAATCTTGGTATTGATAATGGTTCGTTAGAACATAAAATAATGATGATGAAATCGTTTGTGATGACGATTATGATAAGATGATAATAAATATGGAGAATGAAGATGATGACATGATACATAATCATAAATATAGAAAGATGATTATGATCGTGAATTGTTATGATTAGGATAATGGGTTTTGTTTGAGGAGGATAAAAAAACAAAAGGTTAAATACATTTTGGTTACATATTAAATCATAAAAACGCTGACGGATCCATGGTTGAGAGTGTTTGTTGTGTGAATGAGAGGTCTCGGGTTTAAACCCGAACTTGGGCATTTTCTTAAGGGCTACTCCTTTGAGGTAGTATTACTATTACCATTATTATTATTATTATTATTATTAGTATTATTAATATTATCATTTAAAATTACCATTTTTAAAATTATTATTATTAACAAAAGTATTTTTTTTAAGTTATCATTATTATTATAAGTATTATCATTCTAATTATCATTATTAACATTATTATTCTTATTATAATTTTTTTTTATTTTTATTAATATTATTAAAATTATCGTTGTTACTAAAATTATCATACTTATTAAAAAGCATTATTACTACTACTATCATTATTATTAATATTATTACAACTATATTAATATTCTTATAAATCATTTATTTAAAGTATACAAAATAAATATAGATAACCTATAATTTAAGATATAAAATGGTAAATAAAATATATATATATACTTTAATTAAGATTTAGTATAAATCTTATATATAATTACAACACTAAAACATAAATATTATATAATTAATTGATAGAATTATTGAATTCTATGAGTTAATATATAATTGATATAGGTTCGTGAATCCGAGGCCAACCCTACACTTATTCAATGATGTTATATGTATTTTTACTACAAAATACAGTATGGTGAGTATATAGTTCCCTTTTAACTCTAAATATTTTGGGCTGAGAATACATGCGCTGTTTTTATAAATGATTTACGTTATGGACACAAGTGATCAAAAATATAAATTCTACGTTGAGTTGTACCATGGCATATCTCTTTATACTTGGTAGCTAATATTTACGTGAGGAGCGTAAACGCGAATCCTGTTGATAGATCTATCGGGCCTGACAACCCCAACCGGGCTGGACGACCAGTATTTAACGGTTGCACAGTACTTCGTTTTGTTACTACACTTGGTACGGTGTAGGGTTTATTTAAGAGTATGCTGCTGTGATTTAAATGTTAAGTATGGTTACCAAGTGCTCAACGTCTTTTCTATACACGAGGAGTGTATTATGTATAAACTTAAATTCTTGTGGTCCATAGTTATAACGCTGCTAGCATCAAATCTATATCTCACCAACTTTATGTTGACGTTTTAAAGCATGTTATTCTCAGGTACGAATTAAGTCTTCTGCTGTGCATTTGCTCATGTTAAGGACAATACTTGGAGTCGATCATCGCAAAGGAACCAAATGTTGATGACTTCGTCCGGATGGATTAGGACGGGTCCTTTCAAAACAAATCCTGTTCATTTACCTTTTCCTTGTTCTTACCTCTTTGTTTAATCGAATTAGCTAAAAACCTATGAATCACTCTTAATTCAGCTCTATCTATATCCAAATAAGAGTAATTTCCCCCTTTGAATCGGTGATGGCTTGTCATTTGACTCCATACACCGTGTGTATCAAAATTTTCATCTATCTTTCTACCATTTAGTATCAACCCTCTACAATCGGCAGATGCTAACTCCTCAGGCGTATATATACGTAAAGCCTGAGCCATGTCTAGTAAAGACATGTGGCGCATCGAACCTCCTAACAAAAATCTAATAAAAGATCGATCGGTTAAACTAGCTACCCGATCATTTAATTCTATACTACACAACAATTCTTCACACCATACTTTATATACAGGTCTACGCATGGTGAATAAACGTACCCAGTCATTAAAAGTAGAATTACCATACCTCTATACAAGTAATTCCCTAATTGGCCCAGCCAATTCTACAGCTTCTAATGGTCCCCATTCTATGACCCTAGGTACCTCAACAACCTTAGAATGAAGAGTATGCAAACCCCTTTGGTATTTTGGATAATCTATCCAAAGTCTGTCAAATCTTAGGTTCGGGTGCAAATCTTCCAAGTGCATATCAGAAAAGGTCATGACTGGATGAGGTATATCTTGCTTGTAGTAGTTATCCACCTCCTGTTGTTCCGCATTCTCAGCAGGAGCATTGCGAGCTTGGGATGAAGATTCACCCCTTTCAGTCTGCAAAACACATCAAACACAATTTTTGTGCATCCAAATATGCATTAGTGTCAGCAAAATTATCAATCAAAATAATTACAATGACATGATCAATTTATATCAAACTTAAGCTTATTTTCACATTTTTATCAAATCTACACTTTTTCAAATAAGCATATACGAAAATGTTCGCCAAGTTCATAAGCATTCAACTCAAATAACATGTCAAAATAATCATTACTAGCAATTAAACAAGTTTCTAATGGCATTATCTTTCAAAAATCAAGTTCATGAATTTTAGACTTGAAAAAGTCCACTTTAATTCTCAAAATCATGTTTAGGCTCAAAGTTTGGATCCTTTAACTACCTAAACATGTTACACTACTTAATTTAGCAACAATTCATGACAAAAATCGGCCATAACCTATTTATATCAAAAAGCCCCAAATTTGCTCAAGAACACAAACCCTAGATTACTCAAAATTTGAAGTTTAAGGCTTCTAATCATGTTAAACAGCATCAATCTAGGTTATACAAGCATAATACATAAACAATTTAAGTCTAATTACACTAAAAAGCATCAAAATCAAATTGGGGAAAAAATTGCTCAAGAACACTAATTTTCGGATTAAATGGTGTTTAGGTGTAGAAATTTACCGTTTTTCTTGAGTAATTCCTTGATAGCATCCTTCTCAACATGATTTTAGTAAAAGATTTGGTGATTAACGGTTAAAAATTGTGATTTTGGGGGTGTTTTTGGGGTTTTTTTGCGCAGTCTTTTTGCTGTGTTTTGTGTTGTGGGTTGGACTGAGCTGTTCTTTGCGTTTTATTTTTTTTTCTGTATTTCGGTCCTCCCGCGACTCGCGGAGATTTCCCCTTCAAACTCCACGAGTCGCGGAGTTTGTTTTTTTTTTTTTATATAACATCTTATATTAATTAAAACAATTAAGTAATTAATTTTAAAATTTTGTTTCCCTTGTTATTTAGGACGAGGTCGTTTCGGATCGATGTCCTAGTCCGTCCTTCGACAAAATTTTAAAATTTGTCTTTTTTTAGCGATTGTTTTAAAAGCTAAGATTTTTGGGTTTTTTTAATGTTTTTGGCATACTTTAATTCAATAAGATTAAAAATAATGATAATAAAAGTTCTCGTCCCTCCCTCGGGTAAAGCAATTTCGGTTCAAAGACCTAGTCTTCAACTTACGACGAATTTTAAAAATCATATTTTTAACTTAATGAGATAAAGTAAATTTTTGTTTCTAAATTCACACAATTTAAATATAAAATTCAAAATTAATATTAAAAATTCACACCAAACTTTAAAATTTGAAATGCATAAAATTAAAAATTCATATTTTAAAAATTAAAAATTCACACCAAACTTAATTTAAAAAAAATCATATTATAAATTCACAACAAACTTATATTAATTTTTCAAATATTTATAATTTTAAAAATATTGTTTTTACAAAGTTTACAATATTAATTTAAGATTTATATATTAATTTTAAAAACATGGTAAAAATAAAATTAAAAATCTTTTTGGCTTTTTATATCCCACTTTAATCAATCAAATATTATCAAAAATATGCGCCCCTCTTTTCGGTAAAGTAATTTCGGTTCCAAGACCTAATTTAACTCATGACGAATTTTTGAAATATTTTGGGTTGATTGATTAAAGATATTTATACCTTAAGAATAAACGTTAAATTTCGCAGTGATGTAATAAATTTTTGAATGATATCAATAATTTCGGTCGCCAAACCTAATTTTATTCAATACCAATTTAATACTTTATAGCGAACAAATTAGCGTTTAATATCAAAAGGTTAAAAATAAAAAAAAAATAAAATAAAAACTGTACAAACATACCTGTGAAATAGATTTCTTAGTTATATGATCTATCCCATTCATAAGATAGTCGGTTTAATTGGTTTTCCATGGCTACATAGGCGTAACCTCGAGCATTCAGTGTTTTTTCTTCTAAACATACGAACGGTCCGTCTCTGCATAAAGTAACAAATTCGGTGTTTGAATAGGTCTGATTATTTGAACATTTACCTCCATGTGACCATTTTTCGCATTTGTGACATCTTTCTAGGTGTCGTGCTCTTCTTTTCGCTGCGGATTTTGATTTTCCTTTACCAAATTGTAACTTATTATCTTCGCATCTGGATTCTTTTCTAACTCCGTCCATTCTTTCTCTGATTACTGATACTATTTTACTCGGAAGTGTGTCAATATTACGTTTAGTGATCAAAGCATGTAGCATTAGACCATGGTTTAGTTCACAGGCAGTCTTCATTTCCTAAAAAAAAATAAAAATTCAGAATGGGGGGAGAAGACTAGTTCTTTAGGGTCTGCTAGGGAAAGACCATTCGGGTTCCATTTTCGAGAACTACACGAAAACAGACAATCTAACTCTAACAGAAATACATATTATCCTTTAGAGACTTGATTCTCCCCACACTTAGTTAGCTGTGGTGTCAAAATTGTGATTAACTTCGTTGTCGACTTCCATCGGACTATCTATGTAGTGTTTAACTCTGTGACCATTAACTTTAAATTCAATCCCATTTGAATTTATCAATTCTACTGTTGCGTATGGGAAAACTCTTTTAACTATGAATGGTCCAGACCATCTTGATTTCAATTTTCCAGGAAATAGCTTGAATCGTGAATTGAAAAGAAGAACTCTGTCTCCTTCTTTAAATTCTTTTGAACTTCTGATTCTTTTATCATGCCATTTCTTCGTTCTTTCTTTATAGATTAACGAATTTTCGTATGCTTCATGTCTTAATTCTTCTAATTCGTTTAGTTGACTTAATCGTAGACGTACAGCTTCATGTATATCAAGATTACATGTCTTCAAAGCCCAAAATGCTTTGTGTTCAATTTCTACTGGAAGATGACATGCTTTTCCATAAACAAGTCTAAAAGGTGTGGTTCCAATTGGAGTTTTGTAGGCTGTTCTAAAAGCCCAGAGTGCATCCTCCAATTTAATGGACCATTCCTTCGGATTTGATCCTACGGTTTTCTCTAGAATACGTTTTAAAGCTCGGTTGGTATTTTCAACTTGTCCACTTGTTTGTGGATGATATGCGGTGGAGATTTTATGAGTTACTCCATATCTTTTAAGAACTTTCTCAAGTTGATTATTACAAAAATGAGTACCCCGATCACTTATTAAAGCTTTCGGTGTTCCAAACCTTGCAAAAAGACGTTTTAAAAAATTGACTACAACTCGTGCATCGTTAGTTGGGAGAGCTTGTGCTTCCGCCCATTTAGATACATAATCAATGGCTACGAGAATATAGAGATTATTATGAGATTTTGGAAATGGACCCATAAAGTCAATACCCCAAATGTCAAATACTTCACATACTTGGATGACATTTTATGGCATTTCATCACGTTGACTTATTTTTCCGGCCCTTTGACATGCATCACAAGTTTTGCAAAGAAGGTGTGCGTCTTTGTAAATTGTAGGCCAATAAAATCCAGCATCATAAACTTTTCTTGCTGTTAGTTGAGGCCCATAATGCCCTCCTGTTGGTCCTGTGTGACAATGGTTTAAAATTTTACTAGCTTCATCTCCAAATACACATCGGCGTATTATTCCATCGGGACAACTTTTAAACAGATGTGGATCTTCCCAAAAATAGTGTTTTATATCACTGAAGAATTTCTTTTGTTTTTGGTACGATAATCCTTTTTCAAGGAATCCACATACTAAATAGTTTGCATAGTCTGCAAACCATGGTATTTCTTTATAATCTATCTTCAATAGATATTCATCAGGAAAGTTGTCTTGTATGGCCGATTCATTTAGAACTTCTAATTCGGGATTTTCAAGACGAGAAAGATGATCAGCGGCGAGATTTTCTGCTCCTCTTTTATCTCGGATTTCAATATCAAACTCTTGTAAGAGTAATATCTAACGGATTAATCTTGGTTTAGCATCTTGTTTTGAAAATAGGTATCTAAGAGCAGAATGGTCGGTATAGACCACCGTTTTTGCTAGAACGAGATATGATCGAAATTTGTCAAAAGCAAAGACAATAGCAAGGAGTTCTTTTTCAGTAGTTGTATAGTTCATTTGTGCTCCTTGTAACGTCTTACTAGCATAATATATAGGTTGAAATCGTTTTTCAATCCTTTGTCCTAAAACGGCTCCCATTGCAAAATCACTTGCATCGCACATTAGTTCAAATGGTAGATTCCAATTTGGTGTTATCATGATCGGCGTATTAGTGAGTTTCTCTTAAAGAATATTAAAAGATTTGATACACTCATCTGAAAAGATGAATGGAGCATCTTTTTCTATGAGTTTATTCATAGGAGTGGCAATTTTAGAAAAATCTTTTATGAAACGTCGGTAAAAACCGGCATGCCCTAGAAAACTCCTAACTCCTCTAACATTGGTGGGATGTGGAAGTTTAGCAATTACATCTACTTTAGCTCTATCCACTTCAATTCCTTCTTTTGAAATTTTATGACCAAGAACGATGCCTTCTTTAACCAAGAAATGGCATTTCTCCCAATTAAGTACTAGATTTGATTGTTCGCATCTAATTAGCATACGTTCCAGATTAACTAGACATGATTCAAATGTATCACCGAAGACTGAAAAGTCATCCATGAAAACTTCCATGCATTCTTCTATCATGTCGTGAAAAATCGCCATCATGCACCTTTGAAAGGTTGCAGGGGAGTTACAAAGTCCAAATGGCATGCGTTTGTAAGCAAAAGTACCATAAGGGCACGTGAATGTGGTTTTCTCTTGGTCCTCGGGTGCTATTGGAATTTGAAAATATCCGGAAAATCCATCTAGAAAACAATAGTAACTATTTCCGGCTAATCTTTCTAACATTTGATCTATGAAAGGTAAGGGAAAGTGATCTTTTCTGGTGGCGTCATTTAATTTTCTATAATCAATACATACACGCCATCCTGTTACAGTCCTAGTAGGAATAAGCTCATTTTTCTCATTTGTAATGACAGTCATGCCACCCTTTTTAGGCACGCATTGAACTGGGCTTACCCATGGACTATCAGAAATTGGATAAATTAGACCTGCATCTAGCAGTTTAATAATCTCTTTCTTAACTACATCTTGCATATTAGGATTTAGTCTTCGTTGGCGTTGCACATACGTTTTATGACCTTCTTCCATAAGGATTTTATGTGTGCAATACGAAGGACTTATTCCTTTAATATCATGAATCTTCCATGCAATGGCTGGTTTATGAGCTTTCAACACCGAAATGAGTTGTGATTTCTCATTTTCAGTAAGAGAAGACGATATTATTACAGGTAATTCAGATTCACCATGTAAATAAGCGTATTCCAAATGGTTTGGAAGTGGCTTTAACTCTAATTTCGGAGGTTCTTCTATCGATGATTTGTATCGATATATGTCTTCTTCTTTTAGCATTTGAATTTCTTCTGTTGTTGGTTCATATCCATTAGCTATAAGTGTAGCTAACATTTCAGCTTCATCAATTGGTTCATTACCTTCTCCTAAAGAACATTCTCCTGTTCCTTGTAATTCTGGAAATTCTTCTAACAATTGTGCATGTGCATCTATAGTTTGAATATAATAACATGTATCATCTGCAGATTGTGGTTGTTGCATTGCTCTATCAACTGAAAAGGTAACACTCTCATCCTATATACTTAGGGTCAGTTTCTTACCGAACACGTCTATCATTGCTTTATCCGTGTTTAAGAATGGTCTTCCTAATATGAGAGGAACTTGAGAATCTTCTTCCATGTCCAGAACAACAAAATCTACTGGAAATACTAAAGTACCAACTTTAACTAGCATGTTCTCCATTATCCCTCTAGGATATTTTATTGATCTATCGGCTAGTTGTATGCTTATTCTGGTTGGTTTTAATTCTCCAAGGTCTAGTTTAGCGTATAGTGAATACGGCATTAGATTTATACTAGCACCTAAGTCTGCCAATGCTTCTATTGAACTAAGACTACCCAGAAAACATGGAATTGTGAAACTTCCTGGATCAGATAGTTTTTCTGGTATCTTATTCAACAGCACTGCTGAACAATTAGCATTTATAGTAACAGCCGAGAGTTCTTCCATTTTCTTTCTATTCGTGATCAGATCTTTCAAGAATTTAGCATATCTAGGCATTCCTAAAATCATATCAATGAAAGGAAGATTTACATTTATCTGTTTAAACATATCCAAGAATTTGGATTGCTCGGCTTCAAGTTTCTCTTTCTTCATTTTACTCGGGTAAGGAAGTGGTGGTTGGTATGGTTTAACATAAGGTTTAGCCTTAACTATGTTATCTTCATTAACCTTTTCAACTACCGGTTCATTTTCCTTATCTTGATTAGGTTGTGGTTCTTGTGGAGTAGGAATAGCTTCATCAGAAGTTACAGGTATTTCAGGTGGTTTAAGTGTTGTACCACTTCTTGTGGTAATGGCTTTAGCTGTTTCATTCCGGGGGTTAGCATTTGTATCACTAGGTAGACTTTCCGGTTTTCTTTCACCTATTAACCTTGCTAGGTTACTTACTTCTTGTTCCAGATTTTGAATAGAAGCTTGTTGATTTCTAAATGCTTGAGCATTTTGTTCATTAGTTTGTTTCTGAGATGTGAAAAACTGCGTTTGAGTTTCAACTAGCTTCGTCATCATATCTTCTAAATTCGGCTTTTTATCATCGGTTTGTTGTGGTGGTTTGTTTTGAAAATTAGGTCTTTGCTGATTATAAGTATTATTGGATACTTGTTGATTGCTAGGACCTTGTTGGTTGTTGTATGGAATATTTCTGTTATAATTTTAGTTTTGATTGTAAATCGGACTTGGCGGTTGATAATTATTCTGATAATTATTTCCAGGCCTTTGGTTTATGTATGAAATATTCTCTCTTTGTTCCATTGTTAATTCAATACTGAGACAATCTTTTGTCAAATGTGGTCCTCCACACTGCTCACAACTAATTCGTATTGAGTGAATATCCTTAGTCATCTTTTCCATTCGTCTCTCCACAGCATCTATCTTTGCGGAAATGGAATCTAAGTCATGGCTAGAATCGGCTCTAGCTGCTTTAGATGATCTAACGATATCTTTTTCTTGGTGCCACTCATGTGAGTGGGAAGCAGTGTTATCAATAATTTTGTAAGCATCAGTTTCAGTTTTCTTCATAATAGAACCACCAGCTGCTATATCTATGTCTTTCCTTGTAGTGATGTCGCATCCTTGGTAGAATATTTGTACTATTTGACAGGTGTCTAAACCATGTTGCGGACATCCTCTTAATAACTTTCCATATCTTGTCCATGCCTCATATAGAGTTTCATTTGGCTTCTGTGTGAACGTAACAATTTCTGCTTGAAGTCTTACGGCTTTAGATGCAAGAAAGAATTGTTTAAGAAATTTTTCAACTAAAACATCCCATGTATCAATCGCCCCTTCAGGTAACGATTCCAACCAATCTTTGGCTTCTCCCTTTAAAGTCCAGGGAAATAACATGAGATATATCTGTTCATCCTCCACTTCTCGGATTTTAAATAGTGTGCAGATCCTATTAAAGGTACGTAGATGTTCATTTGGATCTTCCTTCGGCGCACCACTAAATTGGCATTGATTAGTCACCATGTGCAGAATTTGTCCTTTGATTTCATAATCTGGCGCATTAATGTCTGGATGAGTAATTACGTGACCTTGGCCAGTGCGTTTAGCTCTCATTCGGTCTTCCATACTTAAAGGTTCCAGATTCTCCATAATTGAATTTGTTGAATCGGAATCACTAGAGGATTCTGATTTAATGGTTCGTTCCTCAACAATCTCTGTTTGAATGATTGGTGGTTCTGGAGGAAAGTTTAGTGGTTCAGGATCTACGAATCATTCCTGAATATTCTCCGGATTCTCAATTGTGAGGTCGGGTTCAAAAAATGGATTATCGGAAATTTGAACTGAAGTACTTGGTCGACTGGATGACGATTCTAAAGAAAAATCAACGGCGGTAATATTTGCTAAATGTCTTGATCTAGTTACAGGTGGTGAACGTACAAAAGGTGGTGAACGTCTTGCTCGGTGCATTCACTGAATATCCTATTAGTTTTTAAAAGGAAAGAAAAATTATAATAAGTTATCCAATCAATAGACTTTTTCTGATTTTGTCCACGTTTCGAATAGCCAAAAGATGCAGCAGAGGGGCAGGATTCGTTTGGTCTCAATATAATTGAGGACTGTTTGGCTCCAATAACCCGGTCCACGTACAAATCCAACTATTACTACGAACCAGAAAATTTTGATGTCTATCAATTTAACCACTTAAAATAAATTTTCGTAATTTTAAGAAATTTAGATAAGAAGTAGAATAAAAATCTATGTCCTAAAAACTAGAATAGCGAGAAATAAGAAAGAAAAAGAGTTCGTCGGAAAAAGGTCGAAAA
Source organism: Rutidosis leptorrhynchoides (assembly GCF_046630445.1). NCBI lineage: Eukaryota > Viridiplantae > Streptophyta > Magnoliopsida > Asterales > Asteraceae > Rutidosis > Rutidosis leptorrhynchoides. Next base: position 540,765,008 of record NC_092333.1, read on the forward strand.
AGAAAAATGGTTGAAAAATAAAAGGTGACGGAAAAATAAAAGAAACTTATAAAACTTAAAAACACTTGACTAACCTAACCTTATTACTACAACTAACTTAAAATTATAATCGCAAATTGAGATTACTAATTGGAATGATAATTGATACATAGGTAAAAGTCGTATAAAAATATTAAAGCTTACAGGAAAAACTAAATCCCAAATGAAAATAACTTATAAAGGTACTAAAACTTAAAAAGGCGTCGCAAAATTCTAAAGCACCTAAATCTTAGTCTAAAGAAAAAGCACTTAAGGGATTTTACGGTAAAGCCTAAAAATCTAGAAGTAAAAATAACTATGGCAAAAACTAAGTTTAAAACTAAATATGAGCTAAAAAAACAAATATTACGCTAAAACGATTAAAAAGGGATAAAATATAAAAATATACAAAAAGTTGTAAAAAGTACAATTTTTATAAAAATATTATTTTTATATTATTTATTTATTAAAACTATTAATTTTACAATTTAATTAAACTTAATAAACTAAATATACAAATTAATTAAACTTAAATTAAATACTAAATTAATTAAATATTTAACCCTAATACAAATTAATTAATAATAATTAATAATACTCCGTAATTAATGCAGATTAGGGTTCTGTGTGGCCCGTGTCAGACGGCTCCGCGACTTGCGGTATTCAAAGCATCAAACCCCGCGAGTCGCGGGGTTCCAGAATTCAACTGACAGGTTATTTAAAATTCGACGCGTTTTTCTCTTTTTTTTTTTATATTTTCTGTTTTTATATTTTCTGTTTTAAAATCTAATTAAAATATTTATATAATTTAAATAAAACTTATTTTTAATAACTAAGATAAAAATAAAATACTTTATAACAATCTAAAAAAAATAGATTTATATATATTTATATTTTTTTTTATATTAGCGTTGCGCTTCCGGCGTTTAAGAGTTCCCCGGCAACGGCGCCAAAAATACTTGATGTTTGCAGCGGGGTATACGAAATAGCTTATATTTTTACAGGAAAAACTATTAAATACGATACATTTTTACACAAGATATTTATTTATTTATAGAATGGATATACTTAAACCTTGCTACAACACTTATAGGCAGTGTACCTAATCGTACAGTAGTGTAGTTTTTAGTAAGTCCGGTTCGTTCCACAGGGAATCTTTTTAAACAAAGCTTAACGCTATATTAGTTTAATTTTATAAAAATACAAATATATATATAAGTAATATTATTATTATAAAGGGGGGTTTTTACCGTTTAATGACCGGTTTGTCGATTTTAAAACTTTAGTCGCAGTTAAAACCAAATGTAAATTAATAAATATAAATACAAGACTTAAATTAAAGCGTAAAGTAAATAACAATAATGAAATTGCGAATAATAAAAGTGCGATAAAATAAACTTGCGATAATTAAAAAGTACGATAATTAAAAGTACAATTAAATACAAAAAATGCGATAATTAGAAGTGCAATTAAATATAAAATAAAGGAAATTAAATATGAAATAAAATAATTATGCTTATTTAAACTTCCGTAATCATGATGTTTGACGTGTTGATTTTAATTTTAAGCCCATGGGTTAATTGTCCTTTGTCCTGGATTATTTAATATGTCCATACGGATTTGTCCATAATAGTCCATCAGTCATAAATATAAAGAGCGAAAGCCTTCGTCAAATTATTCTTATTCTCGAAGTCAAATATTCCAACTAATTGGGGATTCGAATTGTAACAAGGTTTTAATACTTTGTTTAATGAATACACCAGGTTATCGACTGCATGTAAACCAAGGTTTTACTACTTTGTTAACAATTACACCAATTACCCTTGAATGTAATTCACCCATGTTTCAACAAGTCTATTAACTATTAATCCAGTTCCGTGTCCGGTAAAATGAATAATTATTGGTATTTATAGATATCCCGCCCACCGTACCCAGTCAAGCGTATGTGGTTATATATAAATACATCGAATTATAAGTTTGTATATTAAATTAACAAGGTATTGTTTAGTTAATATAAAACCCATTAATAGCCCATAGTCTAATTTCCACAAGTGTCGTTCTTTTATCCAAACCCCAATTATGGTACAAAGCCCAATTACCCAATTTTAGTAATTAGCCCAACATCATGATTACTTCGGATTAAATAAGCATAATAATAACTTAGCTACGAGACATTAATATAAAAAGGTTGAACATAACTTACAATGATTAAAAATAGCGTAGCGTTACACGGACAGAATTTCGACTTACACCCTTACAATATTCGTTAACATACCCTTATTATTAGAATTAAAATTAAAATTAAAATTAAAATTATAATATATATATATATATATATATATATATATATATATATATATATATATATATATATATATATATATATATATAATACGTTTTATGAGAGAAGAAGAAAAAGGATGATTTTTACGATCAGAATGCGCGAGCTATATAGGGACTTTCAGAATTTGGGCCTCCGCGACTCGCGGTCCATTTTTCCTTCAAACTCCGCGAGTCGCGGAGTTTGCTTTTACAGCTCACACAAGTTTGGCTCTTTGTTTACCGACGGTTTTATAAATAAATATAATATATTAAATAATTATAAGAATTATTTAATTACTATATTATATTTATGTGCATAGTTGACTTGTAATTTTTAGTCCGTTGCGTCGAGCGTTGAGAGTTGACTCTGGTCCCGGTTCTGGATTTTCGAACGTCCTTGCGTACAATTTAATATCTTGTACTTTGCGTTTTGAATCTTGTACTCTTGTAATTTCGAGACGTTTCTTATCAATAATTGGAACCTCTTTGATTGTATTTTGTACTTTTGAGCTTTTTGGTCGTTTGCGTCTTCAATTCGTCGAATCTGTCTTTTGTCTTCACCTTTTATTATTTAAACGAATATTACTTGTAAATAGAACAATTGCAACTAAAAACTTCTCTTTCTTGAGGAATAATGCTATAAAATATATGTTCGTTTTTAGCATTATCAGCGATGATAATAATAAATGAAGATGATGCTCGTTAATGATGAGTATTATGGTGATGAATATAAGATAATGGTGATTATAATATTAAAACAGAAAGCGGATTATATTAATTAGATGGGGTATTAATTCAGCAAAGAATCAAATGGAGGAGTGATTAGGGTTAGCGGGACGTCGCGGGTTCAAACCCGAACTTGGGCATTTTTTTTAAGGGCTACTCCTTTGAAGTAGTTATTAGTAATACTCTTATTATTATTATTACATTATTTTTTTTATTATTATTGTTGTTATTATTATTATTATTATTATTATTATTATTATTATTTATTATTGATTGTTATTAAGTAATTATTATTATTACCAATATTAGAAATAAGATTATTAGTATAATTAATATTAATATTATTATTATTATTATTATTAAAATATATAGTATTATTAATAATATGACTATTAAAATTTCTATTAGAATCATCATTTTTATTAAAAGTACCATTATTATTTAAAATATTATTTTTATGAAAATTAACATTTTTATCATATCATTATTATCTTTTCATTGAAATTATTATTACTAACATTACTTTTATTATTAGTATTATTATCAAAACTATTAATAGCAGTATCATTATTAAATCTAATTACTTTTAGTATTATTATTATTATTATCATAAAAAGATACAAATTTTTATTTATTATTATTGATATTATTTTAACAAATAAATAGCTATATAAGAATATATTTAAAACATATCGCATAACAACATTAATATTTTCATAATAAATACTAATTATTAATCTAAAGTATATAAAATAAATATAGTTAAAATAGTTACAAATGAAACATACAAGTTACTGAAATAACAATTAATAATAATATCTAAACTTGTTCGCTTACAAGTATATGTTTTAATAAATATATGAATAATATAGGTTCGTGAATCCGAGACCAACCCTACACTTGTTCAATGACGTTATATGTATTTTTACTACAAAATACAGTATGGTGAGTTTCATTTGCTCCCTTTTTAAATGCTTTTGCAATATATATTTTTGGGACTGAGAATACATGCGCTGCTTTTATAAATGTTTTACGGAATAGACACAAGTAATCGAAACTACATTCTATGGTTGGATTATCGAAATCGAATATCACCCTTTTAGCTTGGTAGCCTAAGAATTAAGGAACAGACACCCTAATTGACGCGAATCCTAAAGGTAGATCTACGGGCACTAACTCCCCCCATACTGGAAAATGGTATGCTTTAGTACTTCGAGTTTATATTATACAGATGGATTTCTGTTTTGGGGATATTCTATATGCATGATGTTAATGTCGGTTACCAGGTGTTCAATCCATATGAATGATTTTTTAAACACTTTCGAGTATATGATTATTGAATAAATGAAATCTTGTGGTCTATTAAAATTATAAAAATAATTGATTACGATAAACCTATGAACTCACCAACCTTTTTGGTTGACACTTTAAAGCATGTTTATTCTCAGGTATGAAAGAAATCTTTCGCTGTGCATTTGCTCATTTTAAAGATATTACATGGAGTCGTTCATGGCATACTTAGGACAGTACCTCGCAATGAGACCAAATGTTGATGACTTCGTTCAGATGGATTAGGACGAGGTATGACATGCAATACCATAATCAACCCTTTGATGTGAAACCGATGAAGAGGGAGTATCCTTGTTAGGCACAATATGGCAAGAATTTGAACCCGAGACACCTACACCATTGAGGTGTTGTTGAACCAACCGAACTCGGTAGAATGAGTATTCAAAGCCAAACCATCACCACTCAAAGAGAAAGGCTCAGTCTCGTGATGACCCAAACTCATTAAAAAGTTATTAGTATGTTGCTGATAGATACAACGAAAAATCAACATTTACACTCAACTTCTTAAATTAATCTAATTTCGTGTTGAAATTAGATTATATACACCAACTTTTGTCCTATGGTTGGTTATTATTGATATGACATTATGTCACTAATAAAGTCTTATTTTATAATTTAATTTTTGTACCATTACTTAAATCCTTAATGAGCATCTTAATGATCATCTTAATGATCGTAATAATGAGAATAACAATAATGATAAACTTAATAATAAGCAAATTTATAAGCTTAATAATGAGCAGCTTTAACACCCACTGTTATTGTAATTTATTTTCTTAACATATAACACTTAAACATAAACTATTTTATATCGTGAAAAGATTAAACTCAGCATAATTGATTAAGACTATACCTCAAAATTCATCGACCCGAACCTCTTACTGTCAAGGCATTAAAAGGGGGCATATGAAATATGGGAAAGATCGAATTGCACGTCCTTAATGACAATGAATAGTTCATTTTCAACTGAAATTCGGTGAGTTTTTTACTCTGAAAATGCTACAGAATACTTAGATTCAATTGGGAAATAATTTAAGAATTCATATAAAGCACATGCGGGTATTCATATTCTTAAGATGATTACCACCGCGAAGACCACTCATAAACAAAAATATTAAAATTAATTAATAATAAATGTTCTAAATAAGAGAATGAAATTTCCATTAAAGAAATTTCATCCAAGGAAAACATAAGTAAGATCAAGGAAATGAGTCCTAAATATAAGTTTTGTAAGAAACTTAAACACATTCATATAGAATGTCTAAAGTTTAGAAAATGGTTATACAAGAAAGGCATGTACGCATACTATGTAACTTATCATGAATGTTTTACATTGATGTTACTTAAGATACTTGGTGGGCTTATAATGATTTTAATAATGTAAAACGATAAAGAATCATTAAAGTTAGTAATGGATATGAGTTACATATTAAGGCCACTTAAACTCTCTTATTAGTTTTAAATAGTGGTTTTAATCTGTAATCAAACAATACACTTTATATTTCATTATTGATTTGGAACCTTAATTTTGTTTCTAAACACGATCATTTTGGATATGATTTTATGTTTGGAGATAATTGTTTAAAAGTGTATTTTGATTCTCGATTTATTGATATTGGTTCATTAAGAAATGACTTCTACAGGCTTTAGATAACAATAATGCAGAACCCTATTGACAATGGATGTAAATGTTATCACCAAATGTAAGAAAAACTAGAACATGAAAATTTCTCAAGATTGTGGCATAAACGTTGGGCCACATATAGAATTCAACGTTTAGCTAAAGATGGAGTTTTTCCTACTCTAAAATTTTTCGATTATAGCCAATGTATTGAATGTGTTAAGGAAAAATATGTAAAAAAAATAATAAAAAAAAGTGTAACAACCACAACTCGGGGCTAGTAGTAATGACCCAATGTCCCTTATGTGTTTATAATAGTGATCTTAATAATTATGTGTTTATAATTATTTAAGTGATTAGTTAAATTCATTTTGTGATAAGGGTCACAGAACATATTAGTTTATCTGAATTGGACCTCGTTAAGACCGCTTAATGAGGTATATTGTGTTCCAGATAACTGGTATATACCCATTTGAAATAAGGAGCGGGGTTTCCTCACTATGAAGAAACCCCAATTAGTTATATACTTATGTACATTCATTTTACTTACTCATTTTGTCAAGTTAAACCCTAACATCCTACTGCTTCTTCAAATCTTAAAATTGAAGTGTGTAATCTTAAGATTGTGACTTTGTACACCTACTTCCATTGATTGCAATGATCAAAATAAGGTATGCTTCTCTGATATTGAGTAATTCATGTGGGTTGTAAGTGGGTTTTCATCAAGTTTACTTCTAGTGCTTGATTCTTGCTTAAAAGGTGTTTGTGATATTGTTTTGATGCTAGAACATGATCCATATGTGATATATGATCTTTATGGTCTTTGAAGAGAGTGTAAACACTTATAGTTATGATACTAGTAAAATGACCCGTGAAATCACGGATTTGTTTAAACGAAAACGTTTAATGATATGCTTTAGGTATTAAGTGAACGTAAATGCTAAAATCATTTAGTTTAATGACCCGTGGAACCACATAGTCTGACTAAGAAATTCGTCAGCTGAACATTTCATCAAACATCTAAAATGAATATTAAACAATATACATCCAATCATAAGAGATAATATTTGTTGTAATTTTATTTTAAAAGTGTAAATTAAAATATAAATTTAGAATTAGTTTCGTTCTTCCTAGCTTTTATACCTTCTCGTACTCAATTCAAAATAATTAACTAAAATAATTCAAAATTATTTAATTTTAATAGTTAAAATAATTATTAATAAGATTTAATAATAATAATTAATTAATAGAATTTTATTTTAATTCAAAATTATTTAAATTAATGACATCACCCACCATGCTTAGATTTTTTTCTTTTTCTTTTTGATTTTTTTAACAAAAGAATTAGCATAATAATGACATCATCATTTTAGAGATTTAATAGAAACTATAGATTCAATTACCACTAAACATGGTAACTACACCAACATTAACTCAAAATGAAGACGATGTTTATTGTTAATGAACCACAACATAATAAGCCACCACATAATGCTCTGCTCATTAATGAACAATCACATGATAACCCTCAAAATCAAAAAACCGTTACTGAGCAACCACTACGAAGTTCTACAAGATCTAGGAAATCTGTCAACTATGATGATTTTATAGTCTATTTAAATGAAGTTGACAATAACTTAAGTAAATTTGAAGATCTCATCTTTTATAAATAAGTCATTATGAGTAATAAATCAACTCAACGATATGATGTCATGCATGACGAGTTTAAATCGATATAGAGCACGACTAGTTGCTAAAGGCTATCATTAAATGTAAGGAACTGATTATAATGAAACTCGTTTTTCCATTCTTGAGAAAATAACCACTAAGGATAATTATGGATCTAGTAGTTCATCATGATTAGAGTTGCATCAGATGGATGTCAAAAAAGTATTTCTAAATGATAACTTGCATAAAGATGTCTATATAATACACCTGTAAGACTTTAAGGTTGAAGACAAGGAACATATGATTTATGACTTAAAAATATCCATATATATGTTAAAGTAAGTTTCTCGACAATGGTATCTGAAATTTCAGCATGTAATTGATATATTCTTGTTTTGTAAAAATGTAGTGGACCAATGTATATACCTTAAGATCAGTGAGAGCAAATTTGTTATCCTTGTATTATACCTTGATGATATGCTTTTGGAATATAATTATAAAGATATGTTGTACGAGACCAAAAGATTTCATTCAAGTAAGTTTAACATGATAGATCTTGGAGAAGCCTATTATGGATATGTCTTTATACTAAATAAGACCTGAAGTAATACAACATGAATAATTGCTCACCGTTAGTTGCCCTTGATGTTAAGAGTGACCGATTTGACTCATGTAAACGTCCTAAAAATGAGTTGAATGCGAAGATATAAGACTTATACCTTACGTTTCGGTTGTTAGAAGTGTTGTATATTTTAAAGCTTTTACGTGTCTCGATAACGCATTAATAACGGGCATGTGATCCTTATGAATCCAATAATGGATTTTCGAAAAGCGGCCAATAAAGTTATGCAATATCTTCAATGACGATAATAAATTTATTTCGGGGTACATTTTGTGTTTTCAGTGAGTTTTATTTCTTGAAAGAGTCATGAGCAATAACTATATCACTACTACCATGATGACTAATTTTGCATGCTATCACACGACTAGTTATGCTATTATAAGAACTTAGTTTATGGACTTAAGGTGGTTGACTCTATATCAGAACATATTAGACTATGTTGTAATAGCAGTATAGCTATTAGTTTTTCAAACATCACTAGTATTAGTGGAGCTAGTTGTATCTTGACACTAAGTATTTGTATGTTCAAGAGAAAGTTTAAGACAAGTGTCATAAAGTATGTATGTACTTATATCAATCCACTTACGAAAGGTTTATCTCTCAAGTTCTATATATAGCATATTGCTTTTGTTGCTTGGCTCGTTTGGGTGTTGTCTTGGGTTCTTGTTTTGTGTTCGTGTTTTGATTTTCTTCATCTCGTTTAAGTGTCTTTGTTACTGAAGTTATTAGTTTTTTCTTTAAAGAAAAAAAAAATAGATTGTACTCCCTCTGTCCCATATTTTTTTTTGAACGGCAAAACAAATTTTATAAGAACCCTCCGTCCCATATTAATAGTCCACAGACAAAAAACACACAGTTTAAGGAAATGTCATAAAAGTACTGTACTTTCTGTTTAGTTTCCAGTTTTACCCTTACCTTTTCTTTCTCCTTTAATCCTATCCACATACATCAAGGGCATAATAGAACTTAAGCTTCTTATTCTTTTCTATTTATGAAAGTGGACTATTAATTTGGGACATTCCAAAATGAAATACTGGACTATTAACATGGAACGGAGGGAATAAATGATAAACAGCAGGTAAGTGGGTTCCCCTTGTGATGTTGACTTTTATAGCTTTTTTATTATTATTTTATTTTCAAAAGTTAGAACTTACAAAGTCAAACGGATTTTAGAAAGCGATTTAATGAGTTTCCGTAGCTTTGGTTGACCTAGCCCCATATTCGATTTGGTCCATCCAGACGCTAGTGAATTTTCATTATGATAGTAATTTTTTATATAAGCATATATTTATTTTATAATCCCTATTAAATTAAATAAATAAATTGTTTAACATTTGCTCTAAAATTTGGCAAGTGATTTATACACAACTAAGAATTACACATACACAACCAATTATACTTTAAGGTGCTGTAATATACAACAATTTAAACATAATTGATTGTGTATGCGTAATTGATGATTGTGTACAAATCAATACTCAAAATGTAAACTTCCTAGCTAATATCACACTAGGAGTTTGTGAAAGCTTCTAGAAACACCCAAATACAAAGGCTATAACAAGCATACGAGACAAGTTGCTCAGTAATACTGGTATCTTTCAATAAGCTAATTCGTACTTATTTGTACGAAATAATACAATTATCTATAGAATCGTATTTTTAATCTTCACGCTGATTTATTTTTAGATGTACCGTATTAGAGTAAATTAAATTTAAACATGTGTTTTTAAGTTAAACCAGATAATAAAATACATCGTGCGTGATCAAAATAACGTAAAAAAAAAGGTAATTCAAGTAATTTACATGCAAAAACGCATTACCTTTAATCAACTCATTACGTAGCCGACTTGGTGGGAAATAAAAAAAATTCTTATCTTCCATTCACAATTAAATAATTAATAGAAAATAATTAGCGGATAAGTTAATTAAATTTTTATTAGATAAATTAACATCAGTGTTGACTGAGTAATTGACAGCTGGAGACTTGAAATGCATGTCTCACCCACATTCGTATGAAGAACCTTCTTTACCTATCACGTCTAATTGATAGTTAGTTTACTTGTAGTTGTCATATCACATATCATAAACTAAATTAATTATTTATCAAATTAAATATACTAAATATATAATATTAACTTTTTTATGTACGTATAAGTTCCGATATTTCAAATTTATAAATTTAATTAATTTAAATGCACTTATAACATTTGTCACACAAAATTCATTTAATACTTCATGCTCCATCGTATCCTTTTGTCTCATATTGATTATATGTATGTATTACTTAATCAGATACATAAAGTATTAAATTACGAATATGCTTCAATATATGTACTATGATATGATGTAATGCATAACAAACCAATTTATGTGTGTTACCATTTCATTTCATTCACATTATTGCAAAGTCTAAAATGGTAAGTAATAAAAAATTTACAACCATAGACGTATTATTGAAAAATTGAAAAATAAGTTTGAATATCGAAAAGATTAGGTAGAAAACTTTATAAGGGTATCAAAGGCAAAGGCGTTGATAGTGAAATTGTAAGAGTGTAAACAAACGACTAAACGAATGTGAATAACTTTATCTACTAGTCCTATGACCTTATCCAAGGTAAATTTTTATTTTTTTTTTAAAAGCAAGTAGTATTATTACCATTAAAAAGGATTACAAGTCCATATACATATCTCTACATAATGAGGATTTCGGATATACATAACGGAATAACATATACAAGGACGAGGCCCAATGATAACATTCTATGAAATTATGAAGAGCTATAGAACTTGAGATCAAGCTAGGAATGTGGGGGGAAACAGTGTCGAAAATTCGACAACAAAATTAACCAACAACGTCCTATTTAATCCGACTCTCATAATAAAATAGAATAAATCATAAGGACGACTCTAAAGTACAATGGCAAGTGGTTAGCCGATTCCTACTCGATTAGTTGAGGACGATACATAGGACGATGGGTTTATTAACCATTGTTGTCATTCCAATAGCCTCTTTTTTGAACGTTTAGAGATCCAACTAAAGGATTGTGTTTGGATTTCGGATATGATGATTGCGGGGACCCATTCCTTTTTTGTGAAGACTTTTAGATTTCTATACTTCCAAATTATGTAGCAAACGATCCATTTGGTGGCCATCCAAATCGTGTTACCGGAACCGCTATTTGTGAATGGATGGGTATCGATTGTGGCGTCTTCTAAATTGATGATCGTGGATTGTTGGTGATTCCACCAATCAAGTATGAGCGACCATATTGCGAGGTTTTGGGAAAATGGATAAGGATGTGATCGGGGGTCTCGATGTGTGTATTGTAGAGAAGGAAAGTATTGTATCCTTTTGTCTCATATTGATTATATGTATGTATTACTTAATTAAATCAGATAGATAAAGTATCAAATTACGAATATGCTTCAATATACGTACTACGATATGATGTAAATGCATAACAAACCAATTTATGTGTTACCATTTCATTCACATTACTGCAAAGTCTAAAATGATAAGTAATCAAAGATTTACAACCATAGACGTATTATTGGAAAATTGGAAAATAAGTTTGAATATCGAAAAAGTTGGTAGAAAACTTTATAAGGGTATCAAAGGCAAAGGCGTTGATAGTGAAATTGTAAGAGTACAAACAAACGACTAAACGAATGTGAATAACTTTATCTCCTACTCTCCTAGTCTTTATGACCTTATCCAAGGTGAATAACTTTTCATTTTATTAAGGTAATAAGAATAAGAATGTGCCGTTCAAAAAAATAAAAAATATAAGAATAAGAATGGGTATGAACTGGAAACTTATAAACCGATAAATGTGAGGTGAATTGAACTACTTTCCAAAAAATCAAAAGTTGACCTCTACATAATTCATGTTACTACTTTGTCAAATTGGATGAAATTATTTAAAAACACTTGTTTTAAAACCATCAAATGAAGTAATCGGTCACCAAAGACCAAAATATTCGGAGAACTCTTATAACGAAACACTAGAGAGAAGATCTTCATTGCAGTTTCTTTATTGAGACTTGAGTTTTAATGGTAGTCAATATATGTCTCATAAAAAATATCTCATTTAACGTTCTGTTGCATTCGAGATATATTGATGAACTAATTTGATCTTCCTTTAATGTACTTGTTCTAAAGAGTAATTAATAAATTAATTGCTATAATTAATGTTAACTTTTAACAATAAAAGGGAGATAATTGTAACTTTAATAATTTTTCTATATTGTTGTTTAAAGTTAGAAATAATACGGAGTAATAATTTTAAAACAAACAAAAATAGTAAGGTAGACAACTTTTATGAAAAATGGGAAGTATGATATAATGAAGACAATACCTTGTTTTAACATTGAGTTATTTACATATACATGTAACTTCGAGATTATTCAAGATAATTTAGAAAGCTCATATGTAAGTTTCTATGGACCAGTTCTAAAAGAACTTTTTTAATTACGGTGTCATGACCATCCAACAGAACAATTGAACAAGATTATCGAACTAAAAGTTGTTTCTTGAACTGCCTACTTGAAGAAATACTCAACCAATTCAAAGAAACAAGAATCATAAAGGTCTTACAGTAATTGGAGATGTATGGGTGACTCAATTAGGCAAGTTTGGACGTATGGTTAATGTGAATAATTTTATTGGCCATTTAACAAAACCAGAGGACAAACTGACAATAGGTTTAATTCCAACAATATAACTACTGCACAACACGAAGTTTTAAGCACTTTAATCATGCAACAATATTGTTTACAAGCCATCAGCCTTGCAAGATTAAATCTAACATTATAACTGCATTAACATTTATGTCATTTATGCAATTAGGCTTAAATACTTCAACCTTGTAAGTCATTCATGAAGTTAGACTTACATAGCTTGTCAGAGTACTTCAAAAATTACCAAGTACTCGAGTAATTAATAAAAACTTCAATAAGCTGCATATCTGTACCGAAGGGCCATTAGCTTAGGGGTAACAAGGTCACATTCTAACCATGTGACTGTGAGTTCAAGTCCAAGGGCGAACACATGTATATATTCGTGGAAAAATGTAAAAATTCGTAGCGGGTTGTGTTAGTCATTCCTTTTTTTTAAGAAAAGAAAAACTGCAGATCCGTAGTCATAGTAATTTAGACAACTGAAATTGTAGAACACGTGTTGTATCCGTTTTGTACCTTGTTGATCTTCAGATCCGTTTATCTATCTATATTATCATTTTTTCATAAATAAATAAAAAAATGGAATGGTGAAAAAAATACCAATAGGAATTGGTTGAGTGATATCTTATACTGATGAATACTATAGTTAGCTAACACTGTAAGAGAATGTAAAACAAATCGGCAGCTAGATCATACGTAAAGCTATTTTTCTTTTTCTTTTTTTTTTTTTTTTTTTTTATCACAATCACAATTATCTTACACGTAGATATCATTAAAAAAAAGTAGGTAGAGTCTTACTCCAAAGTACGCATATTTATGAAGCTTAACTAACATGATGTGTAATCACAAAGCATGAATATTATTAAACTGAACAGTTGTAGATATACAAGACCTGCACTATATATGGCATTGGTGCAGGTAAATAAACAAGTAGCAGCTTGAGTCGTTCCACTCTATAGCACTTCAAATTTTTAGTTTCAAATGTTCATAGTAACATTTTGGATCTTCAAAATTGAACTTTTTTGAAGAATATATACAATAATAAATTAATAATTAAGCAACACTGCTACATGGATAGTACAGATGTTCAAATTCCATAGTTTAAAACCTTTAAAATTTAAAACTTTTTGAAAAATTTACCTCCTCGTTTTCCCATGTCAGAAAACGAGAGTTTTGTTGACAGAAGAGACGTGTTACCTGGCCACCATTTGAAGTCTTTAAGATCAGAAAATAAAGCAGACAGCTTAGGGGTTACTTCATCATCCTTTATGTTTTTACAGGAAATCACTTTAAGGCTTTCGAGTTCCGTCAATGAAAGAACCACAGTCTCGAAACCTTGTGTTGTTAACCTTGAGCATCCTTCTATGGATAAAAATTTTAGTCTCCTGTGATCAAGCTTGAAGTTAGATGCAATGTCATTTGTTTTCAGATTTGTAGGTTCCATTACTACTTAATGGATGGATCGTTACAACTCACAACATTCACATCCTTGTTTTTAAACATGCTGAAATGTCAACTTGAAAAAACATGTTATTAACGTTCTTAACCTAGAAGTCACAAATCTTGTTTCATTTTCCACATAGCCTCAGTATAGAAATCGGTGCAGTCATGGCCATCTAAAACTTAATTTACTAATTGAGGATTAAGTGGAAGCATATTTAGTTCATTGAAGTATTTAATTTAGGATCGAGGTTCAGATTCAACCCATCTATGGAGTATTTGTGAATGCGTCAAATTATGGTTCTTTTTTTCTATCTCAAATGGATCACATAAGTCAAACTTTGACTTAGCTAAATGGGGAACTAGTAATACAGGTTGAAAATTGCATTCAACCTTCTCCACCATTGTAACTCATGAATAATGAAATAATAATGCTTTTGTAATCATAAGTATTGGATGGATGGATTGATCATTTCTTATTCTTTTACTGTATAACAATGGTGAAATTATGTTGCTGAGGTTAACCCATCTCGAGGGCTGCACATTTTGGCCAATAATGTGAATTGACCCATTTCAACCCAGTACCAAAGAGTGCCCCATATCAACCCGTACTGAGAAGTGACCCATTCTGCCTGTACTGAGAAGTGACTAATTCGAACTTGAAACATTATTGACCAGTTACCTAACCTACCCAAAACCCCCACTTTTCATATTTACCACAAGATTAAGACAAATAACATACAGAATTACTCATAGTAAATAAGATATTATCAGTTGTACAATCATAATGTCCTGCGCCAAGTGAGCTAGAAGAGACTAATATATTTATACGTTTCAGATGGCAAATTGCAGGCTCAGTCACTACCTAATCATTCATAAAACTCAATGCGAGTACAGTCTAAAACTTTTGGCAACAACATTATAAGAAATAAAAAAAAAATATATATATATATATATGAAAATACCTGCACAAACTTGCATTAAAGAACATGGCATCATTCATTCCCCAACAATTCTTGAAAACAACCTCCCCAACAATTTGACATACAAGAAACAGGGCCCGTACACTTTGTTTATCTCTTAACTGACACCTCTCCAAATGCAATCTTTCAAGCAACAAGCAAACACCTAAATTTTCATCAAATTCACAATTTCGATCAATCTCCTTACACGAAACAAACTTCAACGTTTTCAAATTCTCACAATAACAAAGAGCCGAAAACCACCCATCATCCATCCTATGATCACAAAAAGTCAACTCTTCAAGCATTTGACAACACTCACCAATCGCTTTAATCCCTTCATAACCACCTTCACATCCTTGAAGCTCGAGCTTTACTAACCTCTTACACCCTTGTGCCAAAATAATCAACCCCCGATCACTAACTACCGACTTATAAAAACCATCAACAACGCCAATTATTTTCAATATCTGCAAATTAGAAAATGCTGCTATCCCAATTAACACATTATCGTTACACATATGCAAAACCAACTCTTGCATTATAGGACACTCTTCAGCAACACTTAAAAGCCCAATTTCACTACAATTCATAACCACGAGTCTCCTCAAATTTGGGTACACACTAGCTAAAACTTTTAATCCGAAATCAACTTCATCGACGGGTAACAATAAAGAACGGTTATCATCGCACAAAAACTCATCAGGACTTAAACGAAAACATCCAAACTCATGAATTGATAACAAAGCACTAGTATTATTAGAAGCAAAAGTTCCATGAAGTAAATCAACATGTGTTAAATTAGGGAATCGAAAAAACATACGACCCGATATTAAAAAATCCCAATCGAAAACCTTAAGTGATCGTACTAACCGGCCCTGTAGATTCAACCATCCTTTCGAAACTAAAAAATTCGAGTTCCGTTGAGATTTGTCTGGGTGCTTTGAAAGGATTTGTAACAGGATTTCGTCCGAAATAATTGAGGTGAAATCATTAGCTAGGGTTTTGTTAGGGGCGTTTTTGAGTAACGAATGACGACGAATGGCGGTACAAACGGCATGATTGAGAGCTAGATCGTTGTTTAACCAGAGATTTAATGGTGAAGAATTGTTAGGGTTTTGATTTTCAATTGAGTATGAAGACATTGGGATGGGTTTTTGCATTGTTTCAGCTGGAGTAATTTGTTTAGTGATTCATTTTTGTAGCAAAATGTTGTGAATTTGATGTGTAATTTGTGTTGTAAAGCTTTGGATTGTGATTATATTAGTTTAATTACTGTGATTTCGGATTGTGGACTAGTGGAGTGATGACTTTTTCAGGTTTTCGACTTTGAAGGCAACGGCCTAAAATGTGGGCCCCGACGTTTGAATGATATGCATAATGCACCTAGTGGTCTTTAATTTTTAATTAAAAAAAATTGTCTATATTTGATGTAATATACATGAAATACATGAATTCTTCTTAAACAGATGTCTTTTTACTTTTTAAGGACAAACATACACTCATTAAACACTACACAATATAGTGATCTACTTTAGATTCGCCAAGAAAATTACTCGAATGTTCCACTAACCCAACTCGGGAGGGGAAGAAACCGATCGTGCCTTTATACATGCGTCTGGAAAGATAGGCTGACTATTTAGCCCACTCTAGCTCAATCGCACCGCCCAGGGTGTGAGCCACTGGAGACAAGGATGCGGTATATTAGGGGCAGGGTGGGCCCTGGCCACCCCACAAAAATTTATCCTTTATAGCAAATTTTCTAATTTCTAGCTATTAATATGAAAATTACATCCTTCGGCCATCACATAAGGTCATAACCGACTCAAAAGGCGGAAGTTTCTTTATTATATCAAATATATATCCCCACTTTTTGTCCTTTTTGCACGGCATATATATATAGTTTTAATATTTAAGAAACATAACCTAGACTTCTTTGACGTAAAATTGCAATTAGCCGATTTAACTCGGCTCCCTACGTGTTAATTTTCAAGCTCTGTGTATGACTGGAGAAGCAAGTTATCACAACAAGCGACTGGAGCACTATGGAGTTGAGGAGCAGGCACTAGATAAGATAGAAAATG